>NC_041383.1:202837674-202995903 GCF_002162155.2 Triticum dicoccoides
TCACCAGCCTCAAAGAACATTCGGAAGTGGTGGTCGAGATCAAGGCAGCACGTGCCGGAGATGCACAGGGCAGCATGGAGCTCGCTAGTGCAGCTCACGTGGTGGTCAGTGTGGAAGGAGCGGAACTCGCGGTTTTTTGACCACAAGAACTCGACGGAAGAACAGGTGCTGGATCGAAGCAAGAATGATCTCATTTGTTGGACGGCGGTAGGCAAGCATAAGCTGGCCCTAATGATTCACAGATCTAGGGAACCAGATTAATATTTGTGCTGTTGGTAGGTTAGTAATGAGGTTCGGACTGTAATTAGGTGGCTGGATACTAACTTTGTATCCTGGGTAACTTGCTATACCCCTAGGGCTGGAATTCGAGCCGAGTCGACTCAGCTCGGCTCGACTCGCTAGAGGTCGTTTCGTTAGCGAGCTAGCTCGACTCGACTCGTTACTATAACGAGCTTAAACCCAAGATTGGCTCGACTCGTATAACTCGCGAGCTGGCTTGTTTAGCTTGTTAAGCTCGTTAAAAATATGAACATAAAACCCTCAAAATGATAAAAATAATTATGTATATATTAAACATATATATCACTAAACAATTGTAATTTTCTTGTAACGCATGAGTCTCCTAGGCGGCTGGGCCTTGTGTTGTGCGCCTAGATCGTAGGGTGCTGAGTGGCTTATCTTTTTTGTATTGGAGTGGTTGATCTTTTGTACCGAGCCTAACGAGTTACACGAGTACTCGTAAGATTGGCTCGTTTAACTTGGTCTATAAACGATTTTAAACTAAAGCTTGGCTCGACTCGTTATTCTTCGAGTTCGAGTCGATTCGAGCCGAGTCACGAGCTACTCGTTTAGCTCGCGAGCTTCGAGCTTTTTTTCCAGCCCTATGTACCCCTGTAAAACTCTTCTCTAATTTCAATGAAATGCTGCATCATGCAGTCTTTTCGTCAAAAAAGAGTTATGTTTTGGCTACATTATGTGCTTCGAACAAATTTATTTTTACTGGACAATTAACTTGTTTTTGTCTTTTTATTCGTATAGAGAAGGCCTGGAAACCAAGCTTTGATTGGAAGCATAAAACGATAGCAGTCTCGAACAGTGGCGAATCTTGGATGAAAATGAAGGACAGGCTCAACTCCTCAGTACAAGGGTTGGAACGGGTAAACAACAGGCTAGGCATAGACAATGGGTTGAGATGGGCTAGAAATTAGTAGTAAATTTTTGTTCTTGAATTTCAGAGTGCAGGCTTGACCCTGTTAAAGCATGCCCAGTAGAATCGCCACTGGTCTCGAACCACTTGTTCAAAGAAAAAGTCTCCAACCAAAAGCTAGCAACGGTTTATGATAGTTTTTTATTTGGCGAAGAGTTTCTTACACATATGAGAAGCGAAGTAGCATTAGCATGTGTTGTAGGTCTAGCCTACTTTTTCTTAGAACATTGTTAGAAAATGTCTTATAAAAGTTTACAAAGGGAGTAGTAAACAAACTACTCCCTCGAGGTCATACATAAATGATGCTTTAGGACATTGAAAGTCTACAAGATCCAACTTTAACCAACAATTTCTACTATAGCATATCGATAACACTCAAATACATTTCGGCAAATCTACATATATGATTTTTTTTCAAGGTTTTTCCTACTAAAAGTACTTAAAATAATATCAAATCTACATATAAGTTTCTTCCTAAAAGCACTTAAAAAATATATAAAAAGCCAAAGTTGTAAAAGCTTTCTATAGATATGTCCAAAAATATCAACTATATATTTGCTATTGGTACTTTCTAAAATAAGTTGTTTATGTTTGTTGATGTTGGAACAATATTTGAGATGTTCATAAAAATACTTGAAGGGGCGCACTAATTTAGCCGTACAAAATCAATTGGTTATTTTTTTAGTCTAGGTTTATGCGAATCGCGAAGACATTTTTCACCCTCCAGATGATATTAGTTGAGGCGAGAAATATTGGGTGTAACACAAGTTTTAATTTCGTCAAAAGAACAAGAGAATGGGATTTGTATGCCACCATGTAGTTATTTCAGCATAATAGAAATCAAAATCCCCATTACAGATACTACTACCTCTATTCCAAAATATTTGAAGCTCTAGGTTTGTTGTAAGTCATGCTATTCAAATTTGATCAAGTATATAGAAAATTGTGTTACCGTCTAGATTAATATCAAATATATATGGAATGAAAATATACTTTGTGATGAATCTAATGAATTTAGTTTGGTTTTGTAGATGTTGATATATTTTTCTCTAAACTTGGACACATTTAGAGCTTCAAATATTTTGGGATGGGGGAGTGTAGAAAAATATATTTTCACCAAATTGATGAACAAAAACACACTAATTGGTGTCTAAACAATAAGATGTGTTAATGAGGTTAGTGGCCATCTTTCACTATTTCCATTTTTATTTCTATCCCATAAACTGTAAGAAAAAAATTCAGGGAAATCCTTATTGTTGTATGGGGAGTAAAAGCGGCCCCATAAGTAATACTCCCTCCGTTCCTAAATATTAGTCTTTTTAGATATTTTAACAAGTGACTACATATGAAGCAAAATGAGTGGATCTACACTCTAAAATATGTCTACATACATCCGTATGTGGTAGTCCATTTGAAATGTCTAGAAGACAACATCCGGAAGCAACACATCTGCTGGGAGAGCTATGGCGAAAGCGCTCGCGCGCGTGGTTGCGCGGCCGCCGCCAGCCTGATCTCCTGGCTCTGGCCTGCTCCGCGTCCAGCGAGACCAGATCCGGAATCCCGGTCGCGTGCTCTCTCTCCTCCGCCAGCTCCCCTCCCCGTCTGCCAAGCCGTCATGGCTCCCCACGCTCCAACGTCGGCGGCCGCCACGGCCCCTCTGGCCGGTGTCCTCCCTGCTATGATGTTGGCGGCCACCCCGGCCTCTTCGGCTCCTCCTGCCAGCGCCCCCGCTCGGGCGGTGGAGGCCGCCTCAGCTGCTCCTGTCGGCGCTCCCGCTCCGACGACGCCGGCCTCTCAGGCTCCTTCTGCCGGCGCGGCCCCAGCCCATTCGCCGTCGCCCTCTGCCAAAGACATCGCTGCGGCCTACCTCGCCTCCCGCAAGGCCGACCCGGTAGTGCGGGGACGCTTTGCCTCACGCAAGCTTCCCTCCGCGACCGAGATGCCGGCCAGCTCCGATCTGGTCCTGGCAACTCCGACGCCTACCACGCCGGCCGTCGTTGCTGCCGGAGACAACAGCCTTCGGGGAGTTGCCTCTGATGGCCGCGCTTCAGACGAGGACAACGGCGTGCCTGCTGCTGTAGCTTCCCACGCTGCTGTTGAGGGCGATGGGCACATCATGCAGGCGCCTCCGGTGCGTCCAGGTTGGGGAGATTGGAGAGGATGTTTCGACCGCGAGGCGGCGCCGGAAGCCCCTGTGTGTCAAGCTCCAAGTGGGAATGCGTTGGGGGAATGGCAGCTTGTCCCGAGGGGCCGCAGATTGACTTCCATTCCTTTCCGTCGCCCTGCTATCAATATGTGGCGTCCTCCGCCAGCGTGGTTGAGAGACAGGTGTTTCCGATGCCTCTGTCGAGGTCACTATGCTCATTCCTGCAGGGATCCAATCCGATGCACGAACTGCCTTCGATCTGGTCACATCGCCCGCTTCTGCCGTGCTAAGAAGTCTGTCCACCAACCTTCACCGGCCCAATGTCATGCTCCACCGCCTCCATCCACCGGTGATGTCTCCATGTCAGACGTGCAGTTCCAGTTTGTCTCAGCTCAGCAAGTCGGTTGGCGGAGGAGACCGAGCTGCTTCGCACTGAGCTTCGTGACTGCATTGCACGAGTCGGGAGTGTTTTGGTGAGAGCGGAGGCCGCTCTCGCCAAACTTGAGGTGGTGCCGGATGTGTCTTCGCTGCCTGAGCTTCAGATTGGGGTTGCCCCTGATTTGTCCCCGTCCCTTGAGATCCTGGTTGGTTCTGCCAATGGGGAAGCAGGCATGTATGGAGATCTCTCCCCTCATGCTACATCTTGTCGGTTGCCGTTGCCCATCATGCCGATTGCTTCTGGGAGTGAAGCCGTTGTCGAGGTCGTGGCTCCGGTGTTGCAGATTATGCCTGAGCTGCAGAAGCTTTGTGGGGAGCCCACTTCGCCTATTTCGATGGTGCTTCCTAAGGAGATGAGGTCGCTTGGAGGGGACTTGGCGATGCCGACTGCGACCTCACCGTTGTCGTTGGAGTCCAGTCAGGCACTCGCCTATGTGGACCGTGGAGGTTTGGATGTTGCTATTGCTCTCTCACCTGAGGTTGTTGCCCAGGTGGCATCCGTGGGTGCCGAGGTTGATGAGATTGGTGTTTTGTCAGCTACTTCTGAGGCGCCGAAGCCCATTCGGTCGCCCATCTTTGACCGTGACGCTATGTTGGCACGTATTGATGAGGTGGTCTTCGTGAAAAAGCTTGACCGTTTGCTCGCCTCCTTGGAGGCAACTTGTCCTGGGTCTCGCAATGTGATTGCTTGCCTCCTCGTGGATGAGGTTTCTACAGGCAAAATAAAGAAGGTGAAGAAGGCTCTCAGGAGCATAGGCAAGAAGAGTGGCGCCATTGATAAGGCGTCTGCGGCTGCTTAATGGAGAATACTCAGTCTCTTCGTCCTCCATCTCTGAGTGGCTCGTCTCCATGGATTTCTTGGCGTCTGATGTATTCAACATTGGTTTTGTTGAGGGTTTCTTTGCGACATAGAAGTGCCAGGGTTTGCAGTTGTTGCCTGTTATGTATGTTTGTTGGGTTGACCGTGAGGTCATGGAGTTTCTTTCTTAGCGAGTAGTCCGCATGTGATCTATATGTATCGGTTTTCGCCTGGTTTTTCGTTAATTAACCGGGCAATTCTCTTCTTCTTAATTAATTGATGAGGCAAATCTTTTGCTTCCGTTTCAAAAAAAAAATGTCTAGGAGACAAATATTTAGGAACGGAGGGAGTATATGACAAAATGAGAATGGACCATAAACATATAATCCTTTTGCTACGTAGCTTTGGTGAACATGCTCTTCCTAAAATGACATGCATTCACGGGCTGGGGTATCCAAGTACTATCATATTGCGTTTAAAAAAAAAGAAAGTACTATCATATTGCTAGCTGCTACCTGAAGAGTTAGCAGCTTAGCTTAAGTTGCTTGAGGAATGGACAACGCCAACATGAAAAGGAAGGCGTCATGAAATTAATGGTCACTTTCAACTCGATTCGGAACTACGTAGCAAAGTCAAATATACTTTCGCCAGATATCACTCACTGCATCATCATCGTACCATAAACACAAGGACACGAGATGGCGTTGCGTACGTCCACCAACCAGCTCAATTAGTCTGCTCATGATTGTGATATAAAGAAAAATAGTCCATCGATCTGGCCTCAGTATTCCCATCTCTACTGTAATATACCCAGAAGTCGTTTTCTGCTCAACTTCTTTCACCGTCTCTGCGCCCGCCGGTGTCGCTGACAAGAGCCACCGTGCGCTGGCGCCGGTACGGCGTCTACGTGAACCGCGTGTGCCGGCCGGCCGGTGACCTGCATGTACGGCGCGCACGAGGCTACGCTCCTACGCGAACTGTTAGACTGTATTTATATGTGTATATTGTAACGTTGTATACCAGCTCATTATATATATATGTGATAGGCCACCCCTAGAGGGTTGTGCCGGTTCCCCCCAAAGCCTATTGTCTTACATGGTATCACGCTAGGTTACGTCCGCTTCTGCCTAAAAACCCAAAACCGCCGCCACCGCCGTCGCCGCCGCGCCCGCCGTCGCCGTCGCCCGACTGCTATGACGTCCACCGCTGCGTCCGGCTCCACCGTCACCGGTTTTCTGCCGGCCTCCCTCGCGGCACTTCTCTCGAGGCCGCTGGATGCCGCCTCCCTTCAGGCGCCGATCGGGACACGGAGCGTCGGCTCCCTCTTCGCGCTCCCGCCGGCTGCTACTTCGCTCGGGCAGGCGCTTGTGGCCCACACCGCCGCCGCCCGTCAACCACGGCTGTCGCGCCCTCGGCCACTGCGCCGCTGGTGGCGGAGGACGTCGCGCTGGCAGGCTTCGCGGCGTCAACCGCGGCCATCGCGCCCTCTGTCACCGCGCCGGCTGCCCCTCTGACTGTCTGCACGGTGGTCTCACCTCAGCCAGTCTCCTCGATGGGATCGCAGCCGCCGCCGCCGTTTCACTTCGGCCATCTCATCACCATCAAGTTGTCGTCGGACAATTACATCTTCTGGCGCGCGCAGGTTCTTCCGCTTCTTGGGAGTCACTATCTGCTTGGCTATGTCGACGGCTCTCTCCCTTGCCCTCCTGCGCTGGTTGACAGCGTGCACGGTCCAGTCTATAATCCGGCTCACCGTGTCTGGACAGGGCAGGATCAGGCGAACCTCTCCTTCATCCAGGGGTCGCTCTCTTCGGCCGTTGCTGGGCTTGTTGTCTTGGCCAAGACGTCCCACGAGGCATGGACTATTCTTGAGCGCTCGTTTGCGGCACAGTCGCAGGCTCGTGTATCTGGGCTCCGTCGCCAACTTGGGGAGTGTCAGAAGCTTGACTCCACCGCCACTGAGTTCTACAACAAAGTCAAGAGTCTCGCCGACACGCTGGCCTCCATTGGACAGCCCCTCACCGACTCCGAGTTCAACTCGTTTATTGTCAATGGTCTTGATGAGGAGTATGACGCCCTAGTCGAGATCATCAATGAGAGGGGCAACTCCACGCCCATGCCAGCACACGAGGTCTTTTCACGCCTCCTGCTTACTGAGCAACGAGTCGAGACGCGCCGATCCAGGGGCAACGGCGCCCTCTCGGCAAACGCCGCCACCAAGGGTGGTCGCTCCTCTGCTTCATCCAGGGCTCCTTCGGGGCAGTCACCACCACCCGCCTCGGCCCCTCCTCCTACTGCGACGCTACCAGGGGCTGGCGGTCCACGTCTGTGCCAGCTTTGTGGTCGCGATGGGCACTGGGCCTCGAAGTGTCACAAGCGCTTCCAGCGGGGTTTTCTTGGTCTCGGCAATGACGGGAAGGATACACGCAACTTTGCTCGTCAGGTCGCCATGGCTGATCGTCCGCCGCCGCAGAAGCCACAGGGACACACTCAGTCCTACTCCATTGATCCCCACTGGTACATGGACTCTGGGGCGACAGAGCACCTGACCAGTGAGATGGGGAAGCTTCACACTCGTGAACCCTACCATGGCTCCGACAAGATCCACACCGCCAATGGAGCAGGTATGCACATATCTCATATTGGTCAAGCATCACTTCTCACTAGACATGCCAATAGGAGTCTTCAACTTCGCAATGTTCTTCGAGTTCCATCTGTGACACGTAATCTTCTTTCAGTTCCTAAACTCACTCGTGATAATAATGTGCTTTGTGAATTTCATCCTTTTGATCTTTTTATTAAGGATCGGGGCACGAGGGACATTCTTCTTAGTGGGCGGCTCTGCCAAGGTCTCTATCGTCTGGAGCATCCTGGCGTCGCTCGCGTCTTCAGTGGAGTTCGGGTATCTCCGTCACAGTGGCATGCTCGTCTTGGTCACCCGGCCACACCTATTGTCCGGCATGTTTTGCGTCGTCATGAGCTTCCTAGTGTGTCTAGTAATAAAGATGTAGCAGTGTGTGATGCTTGTCAGCAGGGGAAGAGTCATCAACTTCCTTTTTCGGAGTCCAGTCGTGAGGTGAAACATCCTTTAGAACTTGTGTTTTCAGATGTATGGGGTCCTGCTCAGACTTCTATTAGTGTTCATAATTACTATATCAGTTTTGTTGATGCTTACAGCCGCTTTACCTGGCTTTATCTTATCAAACGTAAATCTGATGTGTTTGACATTTTTGTTCAGTTCCAAAAACATGTTGAACGCCTTCTCAAGCACAAAATTGTTCATGTTCAGTCGGACTGGGGTGGCGAGTATCGCAACCTCAACTCCTTCTTTCAGTCGCTTGGGATCACTCACCGTTTAGCATGTCCACATACACATCAGCAGAATGGTTCAGTAGAACGTAAGCATCGTCACATTTTTGAAGCTGGTCTGACTCTTTTGGCCCATGCATCTGTTCCATTTCGTTTTTGGAGTGATGCTTTCACCACTGCATGTTTTCTTATCAATCGTACTCCCACTCGTGTTTTGAATATGAAGACTCCAATTGAAGTTCTCCTTAATGAATAACCGGACTACACCTTTCTCAAGGTGTTTGGGTGTGCTTGCTGGTCCCATCTCCGTCCATATAACAAGCGTAAGCTCGAGTTTCGTTCCAAGAAGTGTGTTTTTCTTGGTTATAGCTCTCTTCATAAAGGATACAAATGTCTTCATGTGCCCACTAATCGTGTCTACATCTCTCAGGATGTTGTGTTTGATGAGCATGTTTTTCCCTTTGCCAAACTCCCTGTGTCCACTACCGAGCCACCTGTCATGCATTCATCCTCTGTTGCTTCTGACCAATTTGATGATGTTGCATATTCTCCTCTATTGTTGCCTAACCATGGTGCAGGCACTGGTCGTGGGGCTCGTTTGGAGATTCTGGAAGTGCCATTTTCCTCTTCGTCGCCATCGCCTTCATCCTCGGCACCTTCTGTTGTGCATGAGGAGCACATGGCGCCCCTGCATGGCCTCGGTTTCCGTGCTCATGCACGGCCGATCGACGTCCTGGCCCGGTCGCCTCTGGCTTCTGGGCTGCCTTCGCCATCGTCGCGCCCTGCAACCCCGCCGACTGGGCCGGCCTCCTCGGTCCCCGTCTCGCCCAGGGCGTCGGGGCAGTCATCATCAGGCCTGGCCTCGCCTGCCCCTGCCTCGCCCAGGGTGTCTGGGCCCTTCTCACCAGGGCCGGCCTCGCCTGCTCTCGCCTCGCCAAGGCCGTCTGGGCCGGTGTCACCGGAGCTGGCCTCGCCCACTCTCGGTTCGCCCATGGCCTCTGAGCCCCTGTCGTCGGGCCAGTCTTCGCCATGCAGCCCGGAGTCGTCTGTCCCGAGCTCGCCTGAGGTGATTCCTGCATCTCCGGCGACCGTCACGTCTCCGTCACCTTCGCCTTCGCCGGCTCCTGCTGCTGCTCTACGTCCACATACGCGCAGTCGGAGTGGCATTTTTCAGCCTAAGCAACGTCACGATGGCACAGTTGCTTGGTTAGCGGCGTGCATGTCTGCTGCTCTCGCAGATCCATCCTCTGAGCCACGCACGTATCAAGCTGCTATGCGCATTCCTCATTGGAGAGAGGCCATGGAGCAGGAGTATCAAGCGCTTCTTCGCAATCAGACATGGACTCTTGTTCCTCCACAATCACGGGTAAATGTCATTGATTCCAAATGGGTTTTCAAAGTGAAGAGGCATTCTGATGGGTCCATTGAGCGCTATAAGGCTCGTCTGGTTGCTCGTGGTTTTCGACAGCGTTTTGGACTTGACTATGAAGACACCTTCAGTCCAGTGGTCAAGCCTACTACCATCAGACTTCTTCTCTCTCTGGCTGTTACTCGAGGTTGGTTTCTTCGTCAGCTTGATGTTCAAAATGCTTTTCTTCATGGTGTCTTGGCGGAGGAGGTTTACATGCGCCAGCCTCCGGGTTTCTTTGATCCGGATCGCCCTGATCATCTCTGTCGTCTGTCCAAGGCAATTTATGGTCTAAAGCAGGCTCCTCGTGCTTGGCATGCTCGTCTTGCAATGGCTCTTCGTGCTCATGGTTTTGCATCATCAACTGCTGACTCCTCATTGTTTCTTTTTCAAAGGCCTGAGGTTACTATGTACTTGTTGGTCTATGTAGATGATATCATTTTGGTCAGCTCCTCTCAGTCGGCTGCTACTGCGCTTGTTCGCTCACTTGGTGCTGATTTTGCGGTCAAGGACCTTGGGAAGCTTCATTACTTTCTTGGTGTGGAGGTTACTTCTCGTGCTGCTGGCCTTGTTATGACGCAGAAGAAGTACTCTCTGGATTTGTTGCAGCGAGCTGGGATGCTTAAGTGCAAACCGACGACTACACCCATGTCTACCACTGATAAGCTCAATGCTGTTGATGGTGTGCTTCTTTCTTCTTCTGATGCGACAGAGTACAGGAGTATTGTTGGTGGGCTCCAGTACTTGACGATCACGCGACCAGACATTTCCTATGCTGTTAACCGAGTCTGCCAGTATCTGCAGTCACCCCGTGACACTCATTGTTCTGCTGTTAAGCGGATTTTGCGCTATATTCGTTTCACGGTGGCTCATGGTTTGCATATTCGGTCGTCTGACTCTGGTTGTCTTTCAGCATATTCTGATGCAGACTGGGCTGGCAATCCGGATAACAGGCGATCCACGGGGGGTTATGCTGTCTTCTTTGGCTCTAACCCGATTGCCTGGAGTGCTCGGAAACAGGCTACTGTCTCGCGTAGCAGTACTGAGGCTGAGTATAAGGCTGTGGCCAATGCCACATCAGAGATCATCTGGGTACAGTCCTTGCTTCAGGAGTTAAGTATACCCCAATCACAGCCTCCTGTTCTTTGGTGTGATAACATCGGTGCTACATACCTTTCTGCAAATCCGGTATTCCATGCCCGAATGAAACACATTGAAGTTGACTATCACTTTGTGCGTGAACGTGTCTCTCAGAAGAAACTACAGATCAAGTTTATTTCTTCCAAGGATCAACTTGCTGACATCTTCACCAAGCCATTGCCTTTGCCACAGTTTGAGACTTGCAGGCGCAATCTTACCCTTCTAGATTCATTAGAAAGTGGCTAAGATTGAGGGAGGGTGTTAGACTATATTTACATGTGTATATTGTAACGTTGTATACCACCTCATTATATATATATGTGATAGGCCACCCCTAGAGGGTTGTGCCGGTTTCCCCCAAAGCCTATTGTCTTACACGAACGCGTGCGCGACTCATCCACCAGCCCTGACGGGTGCCCGGCCTGTTTCGATCAGGAGATGAACCGGATCGATCCGGTAGCCTTGCCGAATCGCACGCAACCGATCGTCTAGCGCAGTACAAGCGTAGCGAAAACGACCGGAACCTGTTACCAGGAGCAGCTAGCTGCAGTTGAACTGCCGATCATCAGCAATTGACCCCCAGAACCAGAAGCAAATGGTGCACTCAAGGAACTTTTCCTAGGTGTAGCATTTTTGGTGCGCCAGTGACCTGACACCGGGGTGCGGCGACGGAAGCTCCTACGCGAACGCGTGCGCGCCCAATCCGTGTCACCAAACAGCCAACTCTGACTGATGTATGGCGTCTTCAGGAGGAGATCAGCCGGGGTCGACCAGACAGGTGCAATTGGGCTGTCGAACTGACTGACCAGTTACCGAATCATCCAAAAAGCACTTGCCTTCAGGTTCGCTGTAGGCTGGGTAGCATGCATTGATATCAGTACATTTGGACGGCAGGTTCTGGTAGAATTTTAGAGCATCTACAGCCGAATTTGAGAAATCAGACCCCTTAAAAATCCGCGGACCTGCCTGGGCGTGTTTTGGACAGTGAGCGGGCACGTCTTAAATTTGCTCGTCTGCATCCGAGGCTCTCATATCACATCTCCTAGATACATACACGGAGATGTCCACGACGTCGGTACCAGGCGCCCGGTGGACAGACGCGTAGGAGGGCTCTGGGTCCTCCTCCTCCTCGACCTCATCCATGTACGCGAGCGTCTCCTCCTCCTCCTCCGCAGTGTGCTCCATCTCCCTTTCCTACCGACGGCGGCGTCTGGCCTCCGCATCCGACTCTGAGCAGAGGGAATCAAAGATGGCCTGCTGCTCCGTCTGCAGATCCGCGTCCCCAACGTCCCCCACATCCTCCTCCGGCTCCTCGTCAACCTCCTCAACCTCATCCTCACTCCTCCCAGTCCTCGTACGGATCCACTGCATCCAGAGGTAGCCCAGCAGCGATCCGGACTTCGCGCCTTGCCCGGATCTGCTCAAGGAGCTGCAGTCGACGCTCCAGCGATAGATATGTGTAGCTCCTTACCCGGCGGCGTGGTGGCATGGCTACTAGTGGTGGTGGACGGGGAGTGGAAAGTGGCGGCGGCTGCGGACGAGAGGGGGTGGAAATGTGGACAGGTAGGATTTTGGTGCCAACGGTTGGCTTAAATAGCCGGGCTAGGCACTACGCATCCCGTTGGAGCGGTGCCACGCGGCGCCATCGGTCCGACGGAGGGAATGAGCTTCGGAGCGCCGGGTTTTGGATTGTTTTCGCGTGAGACCCCATCATCAATCCGATGTGGCGGACGCACCCGGGCGCCCGAGCGCCCATATCTGCTGTATATTTGGGCTGGATATAAGAGGTGCCGGTGAGTCCGGACATTGGAGGCCCGTTTGAGGCGCCCGTCCGGGTCGAATTTTCGTGATAGGTCAGTGACTGGACCGTCCATTTGAGCGTTTGAGGCCGTTTTGAGTGCTCGGATGTAGATGCTCTTAGAGTTTTCTTTTGTTGTAGAGGCCAGTCAACAGACAATTAGAGAGCTTGAAATGTTGATTGGTTTCAGTCGGTCAGATGGTCTGATTTAGCAGTTCCATGTGTTGTACATTAGTTTTCTTTTCTCTTTCATGTACATATTACCACGATTGTTACAGAATCTATAAAAAATACTCCCTGCCGGTTTGGGTAAAAAATTAGGGCTAGAAATGCCATATCATGTCATCACGCATGTCCCCGGCCCCTCAACATTCCAAGCTAATCTAACCACACATAACTAGAGATGGATATGCAGAGATCGATCACACACAAAGCTGAAGCGAGTAAACAACCGCCGAGATGCAGGTGACCTACCAGGCCACCAAGGCACCAAAGTTCAGCCAGATCACTACTAGTCTCTACCGCAAACATGCATGCAATCATGCATGTATGCCCGCCACATGTAGGTGCAACATTTTGGACTATGAATACCAGCCTTCGATCTCCCAGCCATCACAGCAAGAAGTTGCCTCGCACATTGATACACACTAGAAGCACACAGCATCGATCGACCATGCTGCACAAGAACAGCATGGCCTCCCGTGTCTTCCTCATGGCGCTGCTGTTCTCATGCAGCTCCATGAGCAGCACAGCACGGTACCTAGAGGAGGCAGTGCCCAAGAAGGAGTATCCACCACATCCTATCATCCCGGAGCTGCCAAAGCCCGAACTCCCGCCACACCCTGCCATGCCCGAGCTGCCGAAGCCTGAACTACCTCACCCTCTCCTGCCCGATGTGCCACACCCAGTGGTGCCGGAGACGCCAAAGGAGCCTGGAGTGCCACACCCGGTGGTGCCGGAGGTGCCAAAGCCTGAGCTGCCGCTACACCCTGCTATGCCCGTGCTCCCGAAGCCCGAACTACCGCATCCGGCTGTGCCCGAGGTACCAAAGGAGCCCGAAGTGCCACACCTCGTCGTACCGGAGGTGCCAAAGGAACGCGAACTGCCGCACCCTATCGTGCCGGAGGTGCCAAAGGAGCCAGAAGTGCCACACCCCGTCGTGCCAGAGGTGACAAAGGAACCTAAAGTGCCACACCCTGTCGTGCCCGAGGTACCAAAGGAGCCCGAAGTGCCACACCCTGCCATGCCAGAGTTGCCGAAGCCTGAAATGCCACACCATGCCGTGCCAGAGGTGCCAAAGGAGCCCCATGTGTCGCACCCAGAGGTGCCGAAAGAGCCCGAGTTACCGCACCTTGCTGTGCCAGAGGTCCCGAAGCACGAAATGCCACCATTCCCCAAAGCCGAGCTGCCCCCAAAGCCTGAATTCCACTTTCCGGAACCTGCGGCCAAGCCATGATCGGACCAGCTAAATCCGCATAGTGTCCATTATCTAAGTATTAAACTATATACTATACATGTGTGTGCGGGCGCGACGCGTGTGTTCCTGTATGTGTGATTGTTAGAGTATATACTATACATGTGTGTGTGTGTGTGTTGTACATGTTCTGCGCTTCAGTTCCTGACGACAGCGTTATGTCTGAGTGGTGTTCCATGGTGCAGCTGCTCAATCTGTTGCCTACATCCCTTTACGTGTGTATGCATGATGTACTCCCTTCGTTCCTAAATGTAAGTCTTTTTAGAGATTTCAATACAAACTACATGCGGATGTATATATACCTACTTTAGAGTGTAGATTCATTCATTTTGCTCCGTATGTAGTCTATATTGGAATCTCTCAAAAGACTTATATTTAGGAACGGAGGTGTATATGATATGTACATGAATAAATATGTTTTCGTGTTTGGAGTTTTTATATTGGATCCTATTTGTGTTTGGATCTGTGCATCACTAAAGAGAGTTCTTATGTTTTGGCTACATTATGCGCTCTGGACAAATTTCTATCCAGAGCGGATAATTATTTTTTGTCTGTTGTAGTATTACTTAATATAAGGACGCCGAAGCGATCTGGCCATACGCTTTGTGTGGTGTTTAAGAATACCAGCCCACATGTCTATGTGTGGGCAAAACAATTAGCGTCCATACGTTTTTTTTTCCTCGCGGTCCCTCTCACACGCCTACGTGTGGTCAAAATGGATAACGCCCACACGACCTCTCTCAGCCACCTACCTCACGGTCACGCACGCCGCACGTGACAGTCACCATGCGTCCCCGCAGTTGCCATGGTTCGGACCCTCTTCAATGTCCGTTTAACTGCAGTTGTCATGTCGAACAACTACAGTTTCCATGGTTGCTCAACTGTAGTTGCCATCTCAGGTCAAGTGCCAGATGCCATTTGAGACAATTGCAGCTGTTGCAATGTATGGTCTGGTTTACTATAGTTGCCATGATTTAAAAAATTTAGGGGTTGCCACCTACTAACACTAGGCGGTTGTCATGTATGGTCTGATTTACTACAGTTGCCATGATTTGGAAACCTTAGGAGTTGCCACCTACTAACACTAGGCAGTTGCCGTGTAGCGCTACAAAGAGACATGGCATAATAACATGTTTCGGGTAAAGAGAGAGTTGCCATCTGCTTACAAGCACACTAGCTAGGGCAGTTGCCGTGTGCCCTGTAAAACACATGGCAACTGACATGTTCGGGTAAAAAAAGAGTTGCCATCTGCTTACAAGCACACTAGGGTAGTTGCCATGTATACTGCAAAACACATGGCAACTGGCAACTTCGGGTGTGGGAGAGGAGACGGGCGTGTGGGGGAGATGGAAAATGCCCACACACCAGCCCTTGTGCGTGAGTGAAAACAGACGTGTGGGCGAACTGCTAAACGCCCACACACCGGCCCTCTCGTGTGGTGAAACGGACATGTGGGCAACCGGATGAATGCCCACACATCAGCCCAGTCCTATGTGGCACCACAAACATGCCAATATTCGTGCAACCACAAACGGACGTGGATCCACGCATGTGGGCGAGATGCAAACGCTCACACGTGTGGGCGTTAGTATTTCCGTAATATAAAGAAGACCTGAAAGCCCAGGTTTGATCAGAAGCATAATAAGATATAACAACGTCTAACCAAAAGCTATCACCGGTTTATGATAGTCTTTTTTATTGAAATAGGCTTTCGCCCCGCTTTATAGATAAAGCAACCAACTAGTCTGTACACCGAGTAGCAACTCACTGACATAAAAGTCTGTTGGGGCCACAACACAAGCAAGCCCAAATAAAATAGAAGAGAAAAGCAGAAAAAGACTACCAACTGGCTATAACATCAGAGGGCCGCCTGGAGCCTAGACGACATGCCGAGTCATGTAGAGCATCCAACATATGTCCCAGACGGCCCCAGTCCTGTTGCCTAGCCAACGGGTGCCAGTGCTGCAAGAACGCAAGAAATTTAAAGAAAGAGTCAAAGGCTCGTCACAAAAAGACCCGCTCGATCACCATCTTATTACGTGTCGTCCAAAGCGTCCACGATATCGCAGCAAAAACTAGCCAGAAGAGGCGTTGGTTCCTTCCAGCCTGCATTGCTCTGGCCTGGAGGAAGCTGGCAAGATCTGAAACTCCCAATCATGCCCGAGGGCCTCCCGAACAAAGCACTAAAGCGATTGAGCCGCCGTCCAAGTGAAGAGGATGTGGGTCCCTGTTTCTGGAACCCCACACAGCGGGCACAGCCCATTTACCTGGGCCATGCCGCTTGAGCACCTCTGTCCCGATGGGACGTGATTCCTTAATAGTTTACACACGAAAATCTTGATCTTCATAGGGAAAGGTGCCTTCCAAAGGGGCGCGGCCCACTCAATTGTTGGCCTATAGCATAGAGCATGGTAAGCCGAAGCTAGAGAAAAATCTCTCGAGGGAGACAAGTGTCAGAACAGGGAGTCCGGGTCTCGTCCACGCACGGGAGGTAGTGAGGGAGTCCCGGATTAGGGGGTGTCCGGATAGCCGAACTATCATCATCGGCCGGACTCCAAGACTATGAAGATACAAGATTGAAGACTTCGTCCCGTGTCCGGATGGGACTTTCCTTGGCGTGGAAGGCAAGCTTGGCGATACGGATATGTAGATCTCCTACCATTGTAATCGACTCTGTGTAACCCTAGCCCTCTCCGGTGTCTATATAAACCAGATGGTTTTAGTCCGTAGGACGTCAACAATAACAACAATCATACCATAGGCTAGCTTCTAGGGTTTAGCCTCCTTGATCTCGTGGTAGATCTACTCTTGTAATACCCACATCATCAATATAAATCAAGCAGGACATAGGGTTTTACCTCCATCAAGAGGGCCCGAACTTGGGTAAAACATCGTGTCCCTTGTCTCCTGTTACCATCCGCCTAGACGCACAGTTCGGGACCCCCTACCCGGGATCCGCCGGTTTTGACACCGACATTGGTGCTTTCATTGAGAGTTCCTCTATGCCGTCGCAATCAGGAAGGATGCCTCCTCCCGTCTTTAAAGACGGTACCATTGCCAAAGGAGCTTTGGCCGCCGGTCAAACTATCCGGCTAGGTGGTTTTCTTATGACCGCCTGTTTGGCCACCGATTCGACGATAACCTCTCGGGTCATCAAAAGCGATCTTCGCATCAACTCGGAATTCCCCGAGCAGCTGGATCCGATGGAGCTCTCTTCCGTAAACGAGCTCTTGGATTGCATCGCCGCCCTGGGAGTCGCTACAGACTACGATCAGATTGGGCTTAAAACCGATCTGAGAGAAATTAACTCTCCCCAGGCTACCCACCATGTTGCTGTGGTAGAAGAACAACGCGGCGACTCTTCCTCTATGTTAAAAACCAGTTATGTCCGGATTCTCGATCCCTCCATGCCGGATTCCCGCGGAGGGACGGATGTCAATCGAGTACTGAACCTAAAGCCAGGCAGCGGACTAGATTCGTTAGACGACCTCCAGCAATCCAAGCTTCCAAATCCGGAAATTCCTCGGCCTTTGAGCCTCAGATTGGGCGGGGTTCCGAATTCAGTTCCACCCGCCCACCCAAACACAAGCGATCTATCTCAACCCCGATGAAACAGTACATCATTACTGGGCCAGATTCCTCATGGTTATGGACAAGATAAAGGACTGCCATGAGGAAAGCGCAATCTCTATTTTCTGCAATAATTGCACGGACAAGGGAATCATGAACGCCATAAGTCGTCGCGAGGTCACGCGCTTCGCCGACCTGGCGACCATAGTACAAAAATACTGTGCGATGGAGAGTGCCTGGAAAATCAAAACTAGATTTTGGGACAATCCGGCCCTGAACACAACCTTAGTCCGGAATAAAAGGGTGCACCATGCTCAAGCACCTGGGTCAAAAACCAAAAAGCAAAAACCCCCTAAAGGGTACGGAACCGTACTGGAGGGATGGCTCAGCGGACCCTACAAAATCCATAATGCAGAAGGCGCGACCCCAACACATAGCCTTCGGGCATGTTGGTTACTACGGCAGGTGGCCAAAAGTGGCGAAGGGCTTCTAGCCCCGGAGAACCAGCCCAACAGTACCAGTACGGTATTAACAGTCTTCGAGACTTTCGCATCAAATAATGAAACGAACAATCCGCAGCCTCACCGAAGTCTACCAAGTAGCAACAACAAATCCATGGAGCGACACGGCTATCACCTTCAATGCCAGCGACGAACCTAAATTCCGAACAGCCCGAGCACCAGCCGCATTGGTCCCCAGTCCAATAGTGGACGGCTTTCATCTTACCAAGGTACTCATGGATGGCGGCAGTGGATTAAACCTCATCTACGATGAAACCCTCCAAAAAATGGAAATAGACTGGAGCCGCATTGAGCGAAGCAGCACAACCTTTAGAGGAATAATTCCTAGTCGGGAAGTACGTTGCACAAGAAAAATCACACTAGATGTCGTGTTCGGCTTGCCAGACAACTACAGGTCCGAGGAAATCACGTTCCAAGTGGCCCCGTTCAGCAGCGGATATCACGCCCTATTAGGGCCAGAGGCATTCACAATTTTCCAAGCCGTACCCCATTACGGGTACATGAAGCTCAAAATGCCCGGGCCAAATGGAATCATCACTTTGGTCAGTGATCCGGACATAGCACTCCGCGCTGAAAATAAGACAGCCGCACTAGCCCTAGAGGCACTATCCGAAGCCCTAGCGGCAGAAGAACTCACTGCACTATGCTCCACGGTGAATAGGGACGACGTGATACTTGATAAAAGATCTAAGTCCACCTCTTTTAAACCAGCAGACGAAATAGTCAAATTCCAGGTCCATCCAACGGACCCCGCAAAGACGGCCTCCATTGGGGCACAATTAAACCCTGATGTAGAAGCCGCACTATGAGAATTCCTTCGGGAAAATTGGGACATTTTTGCCTGGCACCCTTCAGATATGCCAGGAATCCCACGCAGGCTGGCAGAGCATAGCCTAAATATCCTAAAAGGATTCAAGCCAGTCAAACAGGCTCTTCGACGATTTTCCGAACCCAAAAGACAGGCAATGGGAGAGGAGCTAGCCAAACTATTAGAAGCCGGATTCATCAGAGATATTAAACATCCGGACTGGCTAGCAAACCTGGTAATGGTACCAAAAAAGGACAAATCTTGGCGCCTTTGTGTGGATTTTAAAGACCTTAACAAGGCCTGTCCAAAGGATCCTTTCCCCCTCCCCCGCATCGACCAAATCATCAATGCTACCGCGGGGCACGATTCATTGTGTTTCCTCGACGCATACTCCGGATACCATCAAATCAAGATGGCGGAAACAGACCAGGCCGCAACGGCATTCATTATTCCATACGGACCATTCTGCTTCAACACAATGCCCTTCGGACTTAAAAACGCCGGCGCAACATATCAGCGCATGATTCAGACATGTCTGGCTACCCAGATCGGCAAAACAGTGGAGGCATACGTAAACAATGTGGTCGTTAAGACCAAACACGTCGAAACTCTAGTACACGATTTGAGGCTCACATTTGACAACCTCCGAGCATATGACATTAAGCTCAACCTGGAAAAATGCGTTTTCGGCGTACCAGCCGGAAAGCTCTTGGGCTTCATTATATCCGGTAGAGGAATTGAAGCAAACCCAGCCAAGATCCGAGCTCTGTCACAACTGGATATCCCAAAAGACCTCAAAAAAATACAAAAACTGACTGGATGCGTGGCGGCTCTAAGCCGCTTCATCTCCCGTTTGGGAGAAAAGGCATTGCCTCTCTACCGCCTCCTCCGGCGCACCAAACACTTCGAGTGGACGGATGCTGCCACAGCCGGACTCGAAGAAATAAAGGCCATATTAGCAACAAATCCAGTCCTGGCCGCGCCCAACCTAGGCAAACCAATGTTATTATATATCGCGGCAACACATCAGGTTGTCAGCGCAGCGCTTGTCGTCGAACGAGAAATAGAAGGACACAAATTCCCTCTCCAAAAACCAGTGTACTATGTATCCACTGTCTTAACCCCATGCAAGTCCCGGTATCCACATTATCAAAAGATAGCGTACGCGGTGTTCATGGCATCCCGGAAGCTGCGACACTACTTTTAAGAGTGCTCGATAACAGTGGCCTCCGAAGTACCCCTCAACGACATTATAAACAACCGCGACGTGACGGGCAGGATTGCAAAATGGGCCATTTATCTCTTACCATTTGACATAACCTACAAACCAAGGCGAGCTATAAAGTCGCAAGTTTTGGCTGACTTCATCGCCGAATGGACCGAAGCTGAACTCCCTAAAGAGTACGGCGCATAATCCAATTGGATCATGCATTTCGACGGCTCCAAAATGTTGGCCGGCTTGGGGGCTGGCGTCGTACTGACGTCCCCAACCGGAGACACAGTCCAATACGTACTTCAGATAATGTACACGGACTCTAACAATGCAGCCGAATACGAGGCCCTTCTACATGGTCTCCGGATGGCAATCTCCGTGGGTATTCAACGCCTAGAGGTGCGCGGGGACTCAAACCTCGCAATATCCCAAGTAAATGGAGACTTTGACGCCAAGGATCCGAAAATGGCAGCCTATCGTAACGCCGTCTTAAAAATGTCAGCTCGGTTCGAAGGACTCGAATTCCACCATGTAGCCCGGGATAATAACCAGGCAGCCGACGTGTTGGCACGCATCGGCGCAAAACGCGATGCCGTCCCTCCAAACATCTTCCTGGAGCGGCTCTTTAAGCCATCCGTACTATGGGAAGAGGAGCCCGGAAATAGCAACTCGGAACCAACCGCGCCACCCAACACGGAACATTCTGACATAGTCGGTGGCTCAACCAATGAAATAACACCCTCAGCCCACGAAATAATGGCAGTAATCGCCCCGTGGACGGAACCATTCCTAGCCTACATAATTAGGCAGGAACTCCCCGAAGACCAAAATGAGGCCCGCTGCATAGTTTGGCGATCTAAAGCCTACAAGGTCCATGAGGGGAACTTTATAAGAAAAGCACAACCGGAGTCCTTCAAAGGTGTATCTCCGAAGAGGAAGGGCAAAATCTCCTAGCTGAAATTCACGCCGGACTCGGTGGGCACCACGCCGCAGCCCGGGCCCTTGTAGGCAAGGCCTTCTGTACAGGATTTTATTGGCCGACTGCCCGGGCAGATGCTCAGGACTTAGTCCAACGATGCGTCGGTTGCCAGCTCTTTGCTAATCAAAGCCACATGCCACCCACCGCCCTCAAAACTATACCCATCACCTAGCCATTCGCGGTCTGGGGGCTTGATATGGTTGGACCCCTTCAAGGGGGAACTCACAAGCGAAAATACCTATTGGTCATGGTGGACAAATTCACCAAATGGATAGAGACCAAGCCAGTTAAAACGGCCGAATCCGGACCCGTGATAGACTTCATATCCGGGGTAGTACACTGTTATGGTGTCCCCCCACAACATCATCACTGATAACAGCACGAATTTCACGGCCGACGAGGTTAAACTCTGGTGCAAAAACATGGGCATCAGGCTCGACTATGCTTCAGTCTATCACCCCCAAACTAACGGTCAAGTCGAACGAGCAAATGGTCTAATCATGAGCGGCATCAAACCCAGATTAGTGTGATCCCTCATGGAATCTAACACGCACTGGGTAGAGGAGCTCGACTCCGTACTCTGGGGGCTGCGGACCACGCCGAACCGCACTACCGGATTCACACCATTTTTTATGGTGTACGGCGCAGAGGCAGTTTTGCCCTGCGATATAATTCATGACTCACCTCGCGTGCGCATGTACGAAGAAAGAGAAGCCGAGTTGGATCAGCAGGACAGTTTGGACGCCTTAGAGGAGGAGCGGGACGTGGCAAAAGCTCGTTCCGCATTCTACCAGCAGCAGGCTCGAAGATATCAAAGCAGAGAAGTACGGGCCAAAACTTACAATGTTGGTGAACTTGTTCTACGCCTGCCGGACAAGAAAAAGGACAAACTCAAGCCCAAATGGGAAGGTCCCTTCATCATCGACAAAGTCCTGACCGGCGGAGCATACCGTCTATGTAACGCATCTGATAACCGACTCGAGCCGAACCCATGGAACGCAGCCTGTCTCCGAAGATTCTACGCCTAGCGCCGGACTCAGAGTTCGTCTCCCTCCTCCATCCACCTTTTACATTTTCACTGTCTCTTGTTCCCCTCCTTCTTCCCCGTTTTTTTAAAAGCCTTTGATGGGCTAATCTGCGCATTGTTCGCACACACTTGATGTGCTACTAGCACTCATTATACCTGGGGGCTTCTTTAACAGAAGCTTATTTATACAGGCTTCATGCCCAACACATGTGTCATACTTCTGCATGTACCTTTTATTCACCATTATATGCATCGATATGACTTAAGTTTTGGCCAAGCTGGGTTGCCTGGCTCCTGTGCTTACCCCTACGTTCTCGATTGTTCGGCTAGGAGGTAAAGGGAGCACCTCTGCGATTGTTACTGCCGGGTCAGCCGGATGTGTACCTCAGACTGGGTGAAGCCGAAAGCTAGCGTTCTTAAGGGAATATTCGGTCGGTGACTTGAAAGATGATTTATTACTTATTTAAACTTATCTGCTCCCAGATGCTTTTTCTGCTCTTTTCGTAGTACGGACATGCACCTTAGGGCATGCCTCCCAGGGAAAGGAACCCCTAACGGAACTATTCTCCCTGGAAGATGTTTCTTACTAACCATGTAATATAACATAACTAGTTGGGCACTTGTCTAATAAAGCACTAATGACCCCTACGCCTGGTCTCCATGCATGCCCCGGTTTTTATAACCGCTAGGGTATTCGGACACACTCCGGACTGTTGGGTCCCGAGGTTGAAGCGAAAAGGTCCGCAAAGACAAATGATCTACAATCCGGCTAGAAGGCATTTTACATGTCATTTTAAAATTACATCGTCAAATTGATTGATTGAACTCCTCTTCAATCCATCTAACAGGCTGTCTAGTTTACAGTCCCGTTGGGAATATTTTGCGGCCAACTCTACTTGGCCGTACATTAAGCTCACAGGGATCTCCTTCCCATCAGGCCCCACAGGTCCGACCTCGGCCATGTGGTTTGGATCAGCCTTCGTGTACCGCGTCTTCACCATGGCCCAGGCCTCTCTGGCGCCTTGACGGCAGGCCGATATCTTCCACAGACGGAAGCGCTGCCGTACTTCCTGAAGCTTGTCAGCAAGCCCTTCAAGACCCTCGGGTAGGGAGACGGACGGCAATAAGGCCTGGAAGACGCGCTCATCGCCTGCCGAATACGTTCGTGCAGTTGCAGCAGCTCGGGAAGAAGGTCACCCATGGAAGTAGGCATTTCCTCCATGGGACGACCCGTGAGCACACCTACAGACACATTTCTGTCAATCGACTTCCTCGCCGAACTCTTCTTTTCAAAAGAGTTTGCTCAAGCACTTACTGTAGATGCCGCGACAAAGCCGCCGATTCTCCTTTACGGAGTCAGACAGCTGGACCCGAACATCTTTTAGTTTTTCGCCCAGCCGGGTGTTGGCATCTTGGAGTTTGTTCCTCTCCTGCTGCACCCTCATAAGCACCTTCTCGCCTGCCTTCAGCTGGCGTAGCAGATGTTGCTTGTCCGGTTCTAGTCCGGCACCCTCTGCAATTCAATTGTCAGACTTACGCACACGCCGCACTTCATAAACTACTTATCTTTTCGAAGTATGTACCACCAGAGGGAGTCTCTGTGGCCCCTCCTGCGGCGGCTAGTGCGGCCTCAAGTTGGGCCTTGCACTCTTGAAGCTCCTGGGACAGACAGGTATTCTTCTCCGTAAGATCCTGCATAAACAAATGATCCTTAAATCAGTTATTCTAACTATTTTAAGTCTCGGGGGCTACTGGCATATATAACTATTAAAATTCCTCACCCGTATGTCTTTCACATAATGCTCCATGGCTCTGATTAGACCATCTCGAGCGGCACGGAGGTGCGCGTCTCCCGCATTAAAGGCATTCAGTGCCTCCGGAGAGAAACACGCGTCGCGAAGAACTGTCCGGCGGCGCCTGTGATTCATGGCGCTCTCCACCTCAGACCTGGTGGCGGACAGCCTGTCGGCATCCTCCGTTGGAGGAGCATCCGGCTCATGCCTTGTGTTCGCCTCCCCTTCCGGACCACCCGTTGGAGCATGGCTGGCGGAGGCTTGATTGGCAACCTCTCCAGACACTGTCTAGCGAGCGCTCTTTCTCCTGGAAAATCATGAGCGGTGCGCCGTACCGTTGCGGCGACATTTCAATTCGCGCCGCACTCCTCTTCCGCCTGCTGGGCCGAACTGACCCTTGTTGGTCAGCCGCCGCGGGTTCGGCTTCCCGCCTTAAAGGCGCCTCCTGCGATGCACCATTGGCATACGATGGTCAGAAATGAGCATGGATCAAGTGATGGTGTCAGGACTCCAGTCGTAGTCACCTGGGAAGCCGGAGATAAACCGGGGTAGTCAGCCGTAATGGCGACTAGAGCATTGTCCATGCTAAGTTGGTGGAACACCCCGTCAATTAGCTCCACCTTTATGTCTGGATCCTCTTTGGAGGCCGGATCAAGGGATCGTCCCGGATCCTCGGGCTGTGGGGTCAGGCTTCGTATGCCCTCCACGTCCCGGCGCAGCTCCTGCGTCAAAATCACAAAGTGAGACACTTGACTTTGGGAATATGGACCGGATAGATAAACGTCCGCTTACCCAGCTCCGAGGGTTAATCATGGAGAATCCATTCAATGGAGTCGTGCGGAGGAAGTCCTCCTTCTCCCTCTTGTACAAGCCGGACAGGATCTTCACCAGATCGGCGGCCGATCCCGGCCCCTTGCGGCCATGACGGGTGGCGTCATCCTCCCCGTTGAAATCCCACATGGGGTGGCCCCTATATTGGAGCGGCTGCACCCCTCGCATAATGCACGTGGCCATGACTCCAATCATGGTCAATCCGGAGTGGGCCAGTAACCTTATCCGGCCCATCAGATATTGGACGCTCCCATCATCCTCCCGTTGAGGGCTCCGCGGGCGCCAACTCAGGCGTTTCTTCAAGGGAGCGTTGCTGAACTCTAGGAGGCCGATCCGAACTAGATCCGGCAGAGGAGCGTCCTCCATATAAAACCATTCCGAAGGCCAATCTTCGGACGCCTTCTTCGGGGTTCCGAATAGATATCCGGTCCCGGCGATGCGCCATATTTCGGCTCCGCCCACTTGATATATCGACCCCTCGTGAGAACGGGGTACGAGGCAAAACAATCTCTTCCACAGCGCAAAATGGGGCTCGATGCCCAAGAACAGCTCGCAAAGGGCTACGAAGCCCGCGATGTGTAAAATAGAGGTAGGTGTAAGGTGATGAAGCTGGAGTCCGTAGAACTCCAGGAGCCCCCGGAGAAACGGATATATGGGAAATCCGAGTCCCCTTATTAGATAAGGGACGAAGCATACCCGCTCTCCTTTCGAGGGATTGGGGACGCTCTCCGCCTGCTTTCCACCCCTGTAGGTGGCCAGTCCGGCTCGAACCGGAACCATGAAGGCTGGGGGAAGATATCCCTCGGTTTGGAGCATCACTTGTTCGTTGTGTGGAACTGAACATCTCCCCCAATCTCCTGGCTGAGGGCTGGGAGCGCTAGAGGAGGATCCGCGTCGACTATCCATGATGGAATGGATTTTTGTCTGAGGCGCTTCGATGAGTACTTGCGGAAGGAGGATGGTGTAAGTTGGATCTAGATCCTCGCCTCTCTTATAGGCAGCTCATTCGCGCGGCTAGGGGGTAAAACGCAAAAATACCATAGCTTTTCGCATTCTTACGACACGTGGAAGAGGGACATTATTGGACGTGGAAGCCAAGGAGCGCAACATTTATAAGGAAGCCGGACACTATTCGGCAGGCACATGGAATTTGAAGGAGAACCCGCCTTGCAACGCCGAAGACAATGTACGCGCCGGACTCGTCGTCATTGAAGCCTGGTTCGGGGGCTACTGAGGGAGTCCCAGATTAGGGGGTGTCTGGATAGCCGAACTATCATCATCGGCCGGACTCCAAGACTATGAAGATACAAGATTGAAGACTTCGTCCCGTGTCCGGATGGGACTTTCCTTGGCGTGGAAGGCAAGCTTGGCGATACGGATATGTAGATCTCCTACCATTGTAACCGACTCTGTGTAACCCTAGCCCTCTATGGTGTCTATATAAACCGGATGGTTTTAGTCCGTAGGACGACAACAATAACAACAATCATACCATAGGCTAGCTTCTAGGGTTTAGCCTCCTTGATCTCGTGGTAGATCAACTCTTGTAATACCCACATCATCAATATCAATCAAGCAGGACGTAGGGTTTTACCTCCATCAAGAGGGCCCGAACCTGGGTAAAACATCGTGTCCCTTGTCTCCTGTTACCATCCGCCTAGACGCACAGTTCGGGACCCCCTACCCGAGATCCGTCGGTTTTGACACCGACAGGTAGGGTCGCTTGTAAATTGGACTACTCCAACACCTCCTCGGCCCAAATGAGCAACGAAGCAAGATGTTTCATTGAGCATTTTGGACCGCCCGGAGACCAAGAATAACGGATCATCGCAGTTGGCAAACAAGTTTGGGAACCCCGTGCATAATGGGGTTCCGTCCACCCGGCGATCTAAGCAAAACATGGCCCCATCATCATTCCCAATAGAGAAGGACAACCCCAGGCGAATCTTGTGCTTGATCTTCTGGATCGACTTCGAAAACTGGGAACCCTCCTCACGTTCGCAATCTAGGAGTGGCACACCCCGGAGGTACTTTGTCTGAAGAAGCTACAACCATAGGCCCCTCCCCTCGGATGATCAGCCAGACCCACCTAAGCGCGAGGGAGGCGTTCATGCGATGGGAGGCAAGGATGCCCAACCCTCCCATTGTTGGGGAACGTAGTAATTTTAAAAAAATTCCTACGCACACGCAAGATCATGGTGATGCATAGCAACGAGAGGGGATAGTGTTGTCTACGTACCCTCGTAGACCGTAAGCAGAAGCGTTATGACAACGCGGTTGATGTAGTCGTACGTCTTCACTATCCGACCGATCCAAGTACCGAACGTACGGCACCTCCGAGTTCAGCACACGTTCAACTCGATGACGATCGCCGGACTCCGATCCAGCAAAGTGTCGGGGATGAGTCCTGTCAGCACGACGGCGTGGTGATGATGATGATGCTCTACCAGCGCAGGGCTTCGCCTAAACTCTGCGACGATATGACCGAGGTGGAATATGGTGGAGGGGGGCACCGCACACGGCTAAGGAACAATCCGTAGATCAACTTGTGTGTCTATGGGGTGCCCCCTACCCCCCGTATATAAAGGAGTGGAGGAGGGAAGGGCCGACCCTCTCTATGGCGCGCCGTAGGGGAGTCCTACTCCCACCGGGAGTAGGATTCCCCCTTTCCTAGTCCAACTAGGAATCCTTCCAAGTATTAGGAGTAGGAGACAAGGAAGGGGAAGGAGAAGGGAAGGAAGGAGGGGGCGCAGCCCCTCCCCCTAGTCCAATTCGGACTAGGCCTTGGGGGGGCGCGCGGCCTGCCCTAGGCAGCCCCTCTCTCTTTCCCGTATGGCCCAATAAGGCCCAATACTTCTCCCCCGTATTCCCGTAACTCCCCGGTACTCCGAAAAATACCCGAACCACTCGGAACCTTTCCGAACTCCGAATATAGTCGTCCAATATATTGATCTTTATGTCTCGACCATTTCGAGACTCCTCGTCATGTCCCCGATCTTATCCGGGACTCCGAACTCCTTCGATACATCAAAACTTATAAACTCATAATAAAATTGTCATCGTAACGTTAAGCGTGCGGACCCTACGGGTTCGAGAACTATGTAGACATGACCTAGAACTATTCTCGGTCAATAACCAATAGCGGAACCTGGATGCTCATATTGGCTCCTACATATTCTATGAAGATCTTTATCGGTCAAACCGCATAACAACATACTTTGTTCCCTTTGTCATCGGTATGTTACTTACCCGAGATTCGATCGTCGGTATCCAATACCTAGTTCAATCTCGATACTGACAAGTCTCTTTACTCATTACGTAATGCATCATTCCGTAACTAACTCATTAGCTACATTGCTTGCAAGGCTTATAGTGATGTGCATTACCGAGAGGGCCCAGAGATACCTCTCCGACAATCGGAGTGACAAAACCTAATCTCAAAATACGCCAACCCAACATGTACCTTTGGAGACACCTGTAGTACTCCTTTATAATCACCCAGTGACGTTGTGACGTTTGGTAGCACCCAAAGTGTTCCTCCAGTAAACGGGATTTGCATAATCTCATAGTTACAGGAACATGTATAAGTCATGAAGAAAGCAATAGCAACATACTAAATGATCAAGTGCTAGGCTAACGGAATGGGTCATGTCAATCACATCATTCTCCTAATGATGTGATCCCGTTAATCAAATGACAACTCATGTCTATGGTTAGGAAACATAACCATCTTCGATTAACGAGCTAGTCAAGTAGAGGCATACTAGTGACACTCTGTTTGTCTATGTATTCACATATGTATTATGTTTCCGGTTAATACAATTCTAGCATGAATAATAAACATTTATCATGATATAAGGAAATAAATAATAACTTTATTATTGCCTCTAGGGCATATTTCCTTCAGTCTCCCACTTGCACTAGAGTCAATAATCTAGTTCACATCGCCATGTGATTTAACATCAATAGTTCACATCTATATGTGGTTAACACCCATAGTTCACATCGACATGTGACCAACACCCAAAGGGTTTACTAGAGTCAGTAATCTAGTTCACATCGCTATGTGATTAACACCCAAAGAGTACTAAGGTGTGATCATGTTTTGCTTGTGAGATAATTTTAGTCAACGGGTCTGTCACATTCAGAGCCGTAAGTATTTTGCAAATTTCTATGTCTACAATGCTCTGCACGGAGCTACTCTAGCTAATTGCTCCCACTTTCAATATGTATCCAGATTGAGACTCAGAGTCATCTAGATTAGTGTTAAAACTTGCATCGACGTAACCCTTTACGACGAACCTTTTTTCACTTCCATAATCGAGAAACATATCCTTATTCCACTAAGGATAATTTTGACCGTTGTCCATTGACCTACTCCTAGATCACTATTGCACTCCCTTGCCAAGCTTAGTGGTAGGGTATGCAATAGATCTGGTACACAACATGACATACTTTATAGAACCTATGGCTGATGCATAGGGAATGACTTTCATTCTCTTTCTATTTTCTGCCGTGGTCGGGTTTTGAGTCTTACTCAATCTCACACCTTGTAACATGGGCAAGAACTCTTTCTTTGACTGTTCCATTTTGAACTACTTCAAAATCTTGTCAAGGTATGTATTCATTGAAAAACTTATCAAGCATCTTGATCTATCTCTATAGATCTTGATGCTCAATATGTAAGCAGCTTCACCGAGGTCTTTCTTTGAAAAACTCCTTTCAAACACTCCTTTATGCTTTGCAGAATAATTCTACATTATTTCCGATCAACAATATGTCATTCACATATACTTATCAGAAAGGCTGTAGTGCTCCCACTCACTTTCTTGTAAATACAGGCCTTTCCAAAAGTCTGTATAAAACCATATGCTTTGATCAACACATCAAAACGTATATTCCAACTCCGAGATGCTTGCACCAGTCCATTGATGGATCGCTGGAGCTTGCACATTTTGTTAGCACCTTTAGGATTGACAAAATCTTCTGGTTGCATCATATACAACTCTTCTTTAAGAAAACCATTAAGGAATGCAGTTTTGACATCCATTCGCCAGATTTCATAAAATGTGGCAATTGCTAACATGATCCGGACAGACTTTTAAGCATCGATATGAGTGAGAAAATCTCATTGTATTCAACATCTTGAACTTTGTCAAAAACCTTTTTCGACAAGTCTAGCTTTGTAGATAGTAACACTACTATCAGCATCTGTCTTCCTCTTGAAGATCCATTTATTTAACATGGCTTGCTGATCATCGAGCAAGTCAATCAAAGTCCATACTTTGTTCTCATACATGGATCATATCTCAGATTTTATGGCCTCAAGCCATTTCGCGGAATCTGGGCTCATCATCGCTTCCTCATAGTTCGTAGGTTTATCATGGTCTAGTAACATGACTTCTAGAATAGGATTACCATACCACTCTGGTGCGGATCTTACTCTGGTTAACCTACGAGGTTTTGGTAGTAACTTGATCTTGAAGTTTCATGATCATCATCATTAGCTTCCTCACTAATTGGTGTAGGCATCACTGGAACTGATTTCAGTGATGAACTAGTTTCCAATTCGGGAGAAGGTACAAATTACCTTATTAAGCTCTACTTCCTCCCACTCACTTCTTTCGAGAGAAACTCCTTCTCTAGAAAGGATCCATTTTTAGCAACGAATATCTTGCCTTCGGATCTGTGATAGAAGGTGTACCCAACAGTTTCCTTTGGGTATTCTATGAAGATGCACTTCTCCAATTTGGGTTCGAGCTTATTAGGTTGAAAACCTTTTTCATATAAGTCTCGCAACTCCAAACTTTAAGAAATGACAGCCTAGGTTTACTACTAAACCATAGTTCATACGGTGTTGTCTCAACGGATTTAGATGGTGCCCTTTTAATGTGAATGCAGCTGTCTCTAATGCATAACCCCAAAATGACAATGGTAAATCAATAAGTGACATCATAGATCGCACCATATCCAATAAAGTGCGGTTACGATGTTCGGACACACCATAACATTGTGGTGTTCCAGGTGGCGTGAGCTGTGAAACTATTCCACATTGTTTTAATTGAAGACCAAACTCGTAACTCAAATATTCATCTCCACGATCAGATCGCAGAAACTTTATTTTCTTGTTACGATGATTTTCCACTTCACTCTGAAATTCTTTGAACCTTTCAACTATTTCAGACTTATGTTTCATCAAGTAGGTATACCCATATCTGCTTAAATCATCTGTGAAGGTCAGAAAATAATGATACTCGCCACGAGCCTTAATACTCATTGGTCTGCATACATCAGTATGTATTATTTCCAACAAGTTTGTTGCTCGTTCCATTGTTCCGAAGAACGGAGTTTTAGTCATCTTGCCCAAAAGGCACGGTTCACAAGCATCAAATGATTCATAACCAAGTGATTCCGAAAATCCATCTTTATGGAGTTTCTTCATGCGCTTTACACCGATATGACCCAAACGGCAGTGCCACAAATAAGTTGCACTATCATTATTAACTTTGCATCTTTTGGCATCAATATTATGAATATGTGTATCACTACGATCGAGATCCAATAAACTATTTTCATTGGGTGTATGACCATTGAAGGTTTTATTCATGTAAACAGAACAACAATTATTCTCTGACTTTAAATGAATAACCATATTGCAATAAACATGATCAAATCATATTCATGCTCAACGCAAACGCTAAATAACATTTATTTAGGTTTAACACTTATCCCGAAAGTTTAGGGAGTGTGTGATGATGATCATATCAATCTTGGAACTACTTCCAACACTCATCGTCACTTCCCTTTCAACTAGTCTCTGTTTATTCTGTAACTCTTGTTTCGAGTTACTAATCTTAGCAACCGAACAAGTATCAAATACTCAGGGGCTACTATAAACACTAGTAAGGCACATATCAAGAACCTGTATATCAAATATACCTTTTTTCACTTTGCCATCCTTCTTATCCACCAAATGTTCAGGGCATTTCCGCTTCCAGTGACCATTTCCTTTGCAGTGTAAGCACTCAGTTTCAGGCTTTGGTCCAGCTTTGGTCTTCTTCACGGGAGTGACAACTTGTTTGTCATTCTACTTGAAGTTCCCTTTCTTTCCCTTTGCCATTCTCTTGAAACTAGTGGTCTTGTCAATCATCGACACTTGATGCTCTTTCTTGATTTCTACCTTCGTCGATTTCAACATCACGAAGAGCTCGGGAATCGTTTTCGTCATCCTTTGCATACTATAGTTCATCACGAAGTTCTACTAACTTGGTGATGGTGACTAGAGAATTCTGTCAATCACTATCTTATCTGGAAGATTAACTCCCACTTGATTCAAGCGATTGAAGTATCCAGACAATCTGAGCACATGCTCACTAGTTGAGCGATTCTCCTCCATCTTTTAGCTATAGAACTTGTTGGAGACTTCATATCTCTCAACTCGGGTATTTGCTTGAAATATTAACTTCAATTCCTGGAACATCTCATATGGTCCATGATGTTCAAAACATCTTTGAAGTCCCGATTCTAAGCCATAAAGCATGGTGCACAAAACTATCAAGTAGTCATCATATTGAGCTAGCCAAACGTTCATAACATCTGCATCTGCTCCTGCAATAGGTCTGTCACCTAGCAGTGCATTAAGGACATAATACTTCTGTGCAGCAATGAGTATAAACCTCATATCACGGATCCAATCCGCATCATTGCTACTAACTTTTTCAACATAATTTTCTCTAGGAACATATCAAAATAAACATATGAAAGCAACAACGCGAGCTATTGATCTACAACATAATTTGCAAAATACTACCAGGACTAAGTTCATGATAAATTTAAGTTCAATTAATTATATTACTTAAGAACTCTCACTTAGACAGACATCTCTCGAGTCATCTAAGTGATCACGTTATTCAAATCAACTAAACCATAACCGATCATCACGTGAGATGGAGTAGTTTTCAATGGTGAACATCACTATGTTGATCATATCTACTATATGATTCACGCTCGACCTTTCGGTCTCCGTGTTCCGAGGCCATATCTGCATATGCTAGCCTCGTCAAGTTTAACCTGAGTATTCCGCATGTGCAAAACTGGCTTGCACCCGTTGTAGATGGACGTAGAGCTTATCACACCCGATCATCACGTGGTGTCTGGGCACGACGAACTTTGGCAACGGTGCATACTCAGGGAGAACACTTCTTGATAATTAATGAGAGATCATCTTCAAATGCTACCATCAATCAGAGCAAGAATAAGATGTATAATAGATAAACATCATATGTAATCAAAATATGTGACATGATATGGCCATGATCATCTTGCGCCTTTGATCTCCATCTCCAAAGTATTGTCATGATCTCTATCGTCACCGGCACGACACCATGATCTTCATCATCTTGATCTATATCAATGTGTCATCACATGGTTGTCTCACCAACTATTGCGCTTGCAACTATTGCTATCGTATAGCGATAAAGTAAAGCAATTATTTAGCACTTGCATCTTATGCAACAAAGAGACATCCATAGGGCTTCTGCCAGTTGCCGATAACTTCAACAAAACATGATCATCTCATGCAACAACTTATATCTTATCACGTCTTGACCATATCACATCACAACATGCCCTGCAAAAACAAGTTAGACGTCCTCTACTTTGTTGTTGCAAATTTTACGTGGCTGCTACGGGCTGAGCAAGAACCGTCCTTACCTACGCATCAAAACCACAACGATAGTTCGTCAAGTTAGTGATGTTTTAACCTTCGCAAGGACCGGGCGTAGCCACACTCGGTTCAACTAAAGTTGGAGAAACAGACACCCGCTAGTCACCTGTGTGCAAAGCACGGCGGTAAAACCAGTCTCACGTAAGCGTACGCGTAATGTCGGTCCGGGCCGCTTCATCCAACAATACCGCCGAACCAAAGTATGACATGCTGGTAAGCAGTATGACTTGTATCGCCCACAACTCACTTGTGTTCTACTCATGCATATAACATCAACGCATAAAACCTAGGCTCGGATGCCACTGTTGGGGAACGTAGTAATTTCAAAAAAAAAATCCTATGCACACGCAAGATCATGGTGATGCATAGCAACGAGAGGGGAGAGTGTTGTCTACGTACCCTCGTAGACCGTAAGCGGAAGCGTTATGACAACGCGGTTGATGTAGTCGTACGTCTTCACGATCCGACCGATCCAAGTACCGAACGTACGGCACCTCCGAGTTCAGCACACGTTCAGCTCGATGACGATCGCCGGACTCCGATCCAGCAAAGTGTCGGGGATGAGTCATGTCAGCACGATGGCGTGGTGACGATGATGATGCTCTACCGACGCAGGGCTTCGCCTAAACTCCGCGACGATATGACCGAGGTGGAATATGGTGGAGGGGGGCACCGCACACGACTAAGGAACAATCCGTAGATCAACTTGTGTGTCTATGGGGTGCCCCCTGCCCCCGTATATAAAGGAGTGGAGGAGGGGAGGGCCGGCCCTCTCTATGGCGCGCCCTAGGGGAGTCCTACTCCCACCGGGAGTAGGATTCCCCCTTTCCTAGTCCAACTAGGAATCCTTCCAAGTATTAGGAGTAGGAGACAAGGAAGGGGGAGGGAGAAGGGAAGGAAGGAGGGGGCGCAGCCCCTCCCCCTAGTCCAATTCGGACTAGGCCTTGGGGGGGCGCGCGGCCTGCCCTAGGCAGCCCCTCTCTCTTTCCCGTATGGCCCAATAAGGCCCAATACTTCTCCCCCGTATTCCCGTAACTCCCCGGTACTCCGAAAAATACCCGAACCACTCGGAACCTTTCCGAACTCCGAATATAGTCGTCCAATATATCGATCTTTACGTCTCGACCATTTCGAGACTCCTCGTCATGTCCCCGATCTCATCCGGGACTCCGAACTCCTTCGGTACATCAAAACTTATAAACTCATAATAAAACTGTCATCGTAACATTAAGCGTGCGGACCCTACGGGTTCGAGAACTATGTAGACATGACCTAGAATTATTGTCGGTCAATAACCAATAGCGGAACCTGGATGCTCATATTAGCTCCTACATATTCTACGAAGATCTTTATCGGTCAAACCGCATAACAACATACTTTGTTCCCTTTGTCATCGGTATGTTACTTACCCAAGATTCGATCGTCGGTATCCAATACCTAGTTCAATCTCGTTACTGGCAAGTCTCTTTACTCGTTACGTAATGCATCATTCCGTAACTAACTCATTAGCTACATTGCTTGCAAGGCTTATAGTGATGAGCATTACCGAGAGGGCCCAGAGATACCTCTCCGACAATCGGAGTGACAAAACCTAATCTCGAAATACGCCAACCCAACATGTACCTTTGGAGACACCTGTAGTACTCCTTTATAATCACCCAGTTACGTTGTGACATTTGGTAGCACCCAAAGTGTTCCTCCGGTAAACGGGAGTTGCATAATCTCATAGTTACAGGAACATGTATAAGTCATGAAGAAAGCAATAGCAACATACTAAACGATCAAGTGCTAGGCTAACAGAATGGGTCATGTCAATCACATCATTCTCCTAATGATATGATCCCGTTAATCAAATGACAACTCATGTCTATGGTTAGGAAACATAACCATCTTCGATTAACGAGCTAGTCAAGTAGAGGCATACTAGTGACACTCTGTTTGTCTATGTATTCACACATGTATTATGTTTCCGGTTAATACAATTCTAGCATGAATAATAAACATTTATCATGATATAAGGAAATAAATAATAACTTTATTATTGCCTCTAGGGCATATTTCCTTCACCCATGTCTTTAGGCAAGCAAATATCGGTCCACCTGACCATGTGGTACTTTTGTCGATCGTTCATCGCTTGCCAGAAGAACCGGGAGAGGTCTTTATCAAACGAACTATGAACTCCTTCGGAAGAATATAAATCCTCATCATATACATGGGCGGCTGGAGAGATTAGAGTCAATCAGGACGGTCTTACTTCCCTTGAAAGTAAACCGTCCACACCATAGTTTGGCCCGCGCGGCTATCCTCCCCATAAGAGGGTCAAACGCACTGAGAAGAACCCTCGAGTCAGAAAGTGGCATCCCCAAATACTCTATGGGGAAGGCGGCAAACCTACAATTCAGGTTGTCCGCAACCCCCTGCTGCTTGGCCTCGGAATATCACAACACAAACACCTTGCACTTGTCAAAATTAATCTTCAACCCACAAGTTTTTTTTGGCGAAGAGTTTCTTACACATAAGAGAAGCAAAGTATCATTAACATGTGTTGCTGGTTTGGCCTACTTTTTCTAAAACATTGTTAAATCTTAAACAAACTACTCCCTGCAGGTCATACATAACTGATGCTTTTGGATACTGACAATCTACTAGATGCAACTTTAACCAACAGTTTCTACTATAGTATATCGATAACACTCAAATACTTCTCGACAAATCTACATATAATATTTCCAAGTTTTTTCCTACTAAATATACTTAAAATAATATGAAATCTACATATAATATTTTTCAAGCTTTTCCCTAATAAAACACTTCAAATAATACGAACAGCCAGAGTTGTAAAAGCTTTCTATAGATATGTCCAAAAAATATCACCTATATATATGCTATGAGTGCTATTTAAAATGAGTTATGGACGTTTGTTGATGTGATGGAACAATATTGCAGAAGTTCATACAAATACTCGAAGGAGCGCATCTATTTAACCGGACAAAATCTATTGGTTATTTATTTTCTTTTTTCTTAGTCAAGATTGATGTGAATTGTGGAGACATTTTTCATGCTCCAGAGGATGTAATGCAAGTTTTAATTTTGTTGAAAGAACAAAAGAATAGGAATTGTATGATACTATGTAGTTATGCCAACATAATAAAAATAAAAATCCCCATTACAAATACTTACTTCCTCTGTTCCAAACTATTTGAAGTTCTAGGTTTGTCCTAAGTCAAACTTTAACCTTATTCAAGTTTGACCAATTATATAGAAAAACATATTACTATCTACAATATCAAATATATACATATAGAATGAAATTATATTTTGTGATGAATCTAATGCAATTAATTTGGTTTTGTAGAAGTTACTATATTTTTCTGTGAACTTGGTCACACTTGACACTTCAAATATTTTCAAATGGAGGGAGTATAGAAAAATATATTTTCACCAACTTGATGAACAAATAGTTCTACTTGGTACCTAAACAATAAGATGCGCTAATGAAGTTAGTGACCATCTTTGACTATATCCAGTGTTATTTATGTTGCATAAACTGTAATTTGTTTATTTATTTGGGGAAATCCCTATTGTTGGATAGGGAGTAAAAGCAGCCCCGAAAGTATATTGCAAGATGAGAATGAATTAATAACATATAGTCCTTCTGTTACGTAGCATCGGTGAACACACTTTTTTGTACAGTGTCATTGGACGTCAGAACACGGGAACCACAGGCACTGCTCGACGCCAATGGCTACAAATCTTTATAACCACTGTCACAACAACTAAAAAATACGCGCAACATTATGTCGTTATGCCAATATTATAAAAAAACAAAATATTTCCTCAAAAAAATCCATTAAATGTACTTACTAACTATATATCTTTACCCATTTGATTAACAAAAATGTTCTAATTGGGGTCTAAACAACAAGGTGTGCTAATGAAGTTAGTGACTATAGTTTCCAGTATTGTTTACTTTGCATAAATTGTAACTTATTTATTTTTGCGAGAAATATTCTCATTGTTATATGGGGAGTAAAAGTGACCCCGAAGGTAATATATAACAAAGCGAGAAGCAGATAATAACATAGTATTTTTGTTATGTAGCTTTGATTCCGGGTATCAACTATCAAGTACTACTATCAATATCCATTTCTGAGCCCGGCCTCATCTGCACCTTGTGAACAGTAAATTCAAAAAAAATTGCATGAAAGATGTTTCAGTGCGTGAGATCCATGCTAATTTTCAGCCTGTTAGGACATATGAGTAGCTCTCAGGAAAAAATGATCTGAACAAACAGTAAACTGTTTTACAGTCCCTAAATTTGTCTTTTTTGCCGAGAGTTGTTGGAATGTCCATACGCTGAAAATTGGCACGTATCTCACGCACTAAAACATTTTTGATGCAAGAAAAACTCAACTCATATGTTTTTTAAGTTTTCTAGTATTTTTTTCCTATTTTACTGTTCATGGTGGGAGTATATGAGCTCAGGAGCCAAATCGCCGCTCCCGTACTATTATGGGAAACGTTTGGGATCTACAGACCGGCCGAATCTTGGGCCGGCGCCTCACCCACGCGTCCGCTGCATTTCTATTTCCAGGCGACACGTAAGCTTGTGGGACCCCAGCTAGTGCCTTATCTCTTCCCGTCCGCTATTTTTGTTTCTTCCCCAGCGCAATCCTCATCCATTCCCCCTCATCTCTCTGGTAAACAAGCCCACATCCTTCATTTTTTCCAATTACAACGATCTGCTGCTCCGGCGAGCGGTGCCCAGAGTTTCTGTTGGGATGGGGAGTGGCCGTTGCGTGCTAGGAACAGAGCCACTCGCTGTTGCGAGCGGTGCCGGAGCTGAGCAGGCTGCAGCCAGCGCTCGTCGCCAAGGGCGCCCGCTACTGCAACCAGCGCTCGTCCCCATGGCCGCCCGAAGCTGGGCTCGCTGCTCTCCATGGCCGCCGCAGTAGGATTTTTGCTACAACCATGTTTTGCTTTTGCTGGAACCAGCCAGATTTTTTGCTACCACCGTATGTGATTTTTGTTGGAACCAGCCCTGATTTTTGCTACTAACTTCTTTTGATTTTGCTGGAACCAGCCAGATTTTTTGCTACCACCGTATGTGTTTTTTGTTGGAACCAGCCCCAAATTTTGCTACTCCCTTCTTTTGATTTAGCTGGAACCAGCCAGAATTTTCGCTACCATCGTATGTGATTTTTGTTGGAACCAGCCCCAAATTTTGCTACTATCTTCTTTTGATTTTGCTGAAACCAGCCAGAATTTTTGCTACCATTGTATGATTTTTGTTGGAACCAGCCCCGAATTTTGCTACTACCTTCTTTTGATTTTGCTGGAACCAGGCAGAATTTTTGCTACCACCGTATCTGATTTTTGCTGGAACCAACTTATTTTTTGGTACAACCAGACTCTGCAGAATCAGAGAAGTTGCAACCACCGGGGCGCTGTGTCCGGCGAACCGTGGCCACCGGAGCATGCACTGGAATTGCGAGCGGTGGCACGGGAGCTACAAGGCTGTAACCATGGGCGCACGTTGCTGCATCCACGGAGGTGAGAAATGCATGAAGGCGACATAGGTGAGGGCGGTGACCAATGCCGAGGGCGGCGACCGGCGGTAAGGGTGACCGGCGGTGAGGAGTCGAGGCGGTCGGCGCATGCGGGGGCGTCAGCGCGTGCGAGGCAGGCCTCTCCCTTTCCCGTGCCAGAGGTTAAAGATGGGAGGTTGGGGACGAAGGGATCTGACGCCTCGGGGGGCCAGATCTGACGGCTGGGGTTGGACCGGCCCAACAGTTGGGCCGGCGCACCGGCGCAGATCGTTGCCCTACTATTATTACTAGCTACACCTTTCGTTGGGGTGTTATTAGTACCCATCGTATTTCGGGTAAAATTTAAACCATACATGTGGCTCGCAAATATAAATAATATGTCATAAAAATTATATTATTGGATTTGTATTCAAAAGTAGTTACCAATGATACTATTTTTTTCTACATACTACTATAACTCAAATTTATGGTCGAAAATTGATCCAAATTACAATGAAGCTCAATAAATCCAGACGGACGAAATACATGTGGCTTTGGTACCTGAAGAGTTAGATTGCTTAAGTTGCTTGAATAATGGTCGATCACGCCAACATGAACAGGAAGGCGCCATGGAATGGTCATTTTCAACTCCATTTGAAACTAGTGAAGTCAAATATACTTCATCACACGACTATGTATCTCAGCAGCTTGTCTTTGACATCCAGGCCTGCTCATTCCATATAAAAAATAGCCTGCTGATCTGCTCTTAGTATACCCGGAAGTCGTTTTCTGCTCAACTTGCAACCGAGCTAGCAATCGCCTGGTCGATAGATACATCCCACATGTTGCATGCGATCACGTGAAACTAGCCCTAATCAAGCACAACCACCATATCTTAAGTGTGGTAAAAGCAATCTCAAGCACGGAAATTAAGCGCGCCGGGATGTTTCCTGACCACAGCCACTGAAATTAACATGCCTCAGCTAGCCGTTCGCTGGCGAGTGGTGACCTAACACCTGCCGTATCACGACGACCCTGCGCCAGTGACCTGACACGGCGGTACGACGAACGGACGCTCCTACGCGAACGCGTGTGGGCGCAATCCATCACCAACTCTGACTAGTGACTGATGTATGGCGTCTTCAGGAGATCAGCCAGATCGACCAGATAGGTGCAGCTGAGCTGCCGAACCGACCGACCAATTACCGAATCATCCCAAAAATACTTGCCTTCAGGTTCCATGTAGCTCAAGATATTTCGGTGCATTGGCTGAGTAGCATGTATTGATATGAGTACATTTGGACGGCGGGTTCTGGTAAAATCTTACAGCCATTCTGTAGAGCAAACTAAGCAAACAATCAGAGCATATCATGTGATCACTCATGTCTTCTCAATATTCCAAACTAATTTAACCACACAAAACTAGAGATGGATAGGCAGAGATGGATCACACACAAAGTAAACAACCACCGAGATGCACGTGACCTACCAGGCCACCAAGGCACCAAAATTCAGTCAGATCACTACTTCCCAACGGTAATTTGTTTACCCACCGTATGCTATTTTTTTCGACATAGGCCACTAGTGAAATCTACGGCCCCGGGTTATTGGAACCGTCAGTCCCTCGCCGCACTCCTCCGCGCCCTCTCTGTCGCCGTCGCTCGAGCTCACCAGAGAGAAGAAGAAGAAGTTCAGAGAAATTCAGAGAACACGGTGGACACAGGTGTTTTCCGGCGCACGAACGCCCCCCTTTACTCCCTCGAGCACGAACTCGACTGTGTCAGACCATTACAACGTCACCAGGCGGCTTTATAGCCCCGAGCCGGCGCCCTGGGCACGCACCCACGCCTCCACTCGCCCGCGATCATCTCCGCGCTCTGCATGCTCTGACCGCGCACGCTACATACCAGCGCACGCCCGCGTCTCGCGGTGAGCATCAGCCCAACGCACCCCGATTGCCCCGCGTGGCTCGCCAACGGCCCCTACACGCTACCCTGGTGCACGGACACGCCCGTGCACCCAACGCACGCACACACGCATGCCCTACTGCCCGGACCTGACGCGCCCAGCGAGCCCAGTGCGCGCCCATACCCGCACTCGACACGCCCGGCTCGTCGGCCGTGGCTTATTCGCCCTTCATTCACGCCCTAAGCCGCAGCTCAGAGCAGCCCGGCGTCTTCAACATCGCCATCGACCAGCAGTGCACGCCCCGCGGCCGGCTCCTTCCGCAGCAGGGGGCACTCCCGCTTGAAGTGCCCTCTGACGCCACACTTGTAGCACTTGCCGCGGCGATGTCCCTGCCGCTTGATGCCGTGCTCCCCGCGCCGTCGTCGTCGTCCTCTCCGCGTGCACCGCCCCGACGCCGCTCGCACGCACGCCACTGCGCCGCGGTGTACATGAGCTGCTCGCCGTCCGCCCGCTCGCCGCCTGCCTGCCCGCATCGCCGGAGCCGCTCGTCGAACGCCTTCAGGCACCCCAGAGCGTCGTTGAACAGCAGCTCCTCCAGGTTGCAGAACTGCTCCATGCCAGCGACCGCCGCGTACAGGCGATCGGGCACGCAGTCCAGCAGCTTCTTCACCATAGCTGCGTCCTCCAGCGTCGCTCCGAGCCCTGCAAAACGCGCCGCCATCCCGCCGATCTTCCCCGCGAACGCGTCCAGCGACTCGTCGCTCGCCATGCGCAGGAGCTCCCACTCCCCCCGGAGCGTGCCGAGCCGCGCCGCGCGCACACGGTCCACGCCGACGAAACGCGCCTTGAGACTGGCCCATATCTCCGCCGCCGTCTTCTTCGCAGCCACCTGCAGGAGGAGATCGTCGGCGAGCGCCCGGAGCAGGTAAGCCCTCGCCGGCTTATCCTTCTTTGCGATCACCGCCGACGCCGCGTCCTCCGGCGGCACCACCGCCTCCCACAGCCCGGCTGCGTCCAGGTCGGCCTCCACCTTGATGGCCCAGGTGGTGTAGTTCTCCCCCGTCAGCACCGGCGCCGGATGCGACACCGAAGTGCCCGCGCCGCCACCGTACGGAACAATCGACATCGCCGGCGAACTCCCTCCTCCACGTGGCTCTGATGCCAAATGTTGGAACCGCCAGTCCCTCGCCGCACTCCTCCGCGCCCTCTCTGTCGCCGTCGCTCGAGCTCACCAGAGAGAAGAAGAAGAAGTTCAGAGAAATTCAGAGAACACGGTGGACACAGGTGTTTTCCGGCGCACGAACACCCCCCTTTACTCCCTCGAGCACGAACTCGACTGTGTCAGACCATTACAACGTCACCAGGCGGCTTTATAGCCCCGAGCCGGCGCCCTGGGCACGCACCCATGCCTCCACTCGCCCGCGATCATCTCCGCGCTCTGCATGCTCTGACCGCGCACGCTAGATACCAGCGCACGCGCGCGTCTCGCGGTGAGCATCAGCCCAACGCACTCCGATCGCCCCGCGTGGCTCGCCAACGGCCCCTACACGCTACCGTGGTGCACGGACACGCCCGTGCACCCAACGCACGCACACACGCACGCCCTACTGCCCGGACCCGACGCGCCCAGCGAGCCCAGTGCGCGCCCATACCCGCACTCGACACGCCCGGCTCGTCAGCCGTGGCTTATTCGCCCTTCACGGGTCTCTTCTTTATCATATTTGCCTTCGAGATATATTTTTATTTGCTTTTATACCTCAAACATGCATGCGTGTATTCCCGCCACATTTAGGTGTAGTTTTTTTGGCTATAAATACCATCCTTCTTCTATCTCCCAGCCATCCCATCACACAGCAAGAAATTGCCTCTCTCTGATCCATACACATAGACAAGAACACCATGCTGCGCAAGAACACCATGTCCTCCCTTGTCTTCCTCATGGCGCTGCTGCTCTCATGCAGCTCCATTAGCAGCGCAGCACGACACCTAGAGGAGGCCGTGCCCAAAAAGGAGTATCCACCACATCCGATCGTCCCGGAGCAGCCAAAGCTGGAACTCCCGCCACACCCTGCCATGCCCGAGCTGCCGAAGCCTGAACTACCGCACCCTCTTGTTCCGAAGTGCCACACCCCGTGGTGCCGAAGACACCAAAGGAGCCTGAAGTGCCAAAGCACGAGCTGCCACCGCACCCAGCTATGCCCGAGCTCCCGAAGCCTGAACTACCACATCCGGTTGTGCCTGAGGTGGCAAAGGAGCCGGAAGTGCCACACCCCGTCGTACCGGAGGTGCCAAAGGAGCACGAGTTGCCGCACCCTGCCATGCCAGAGTTGCCGAAGCCTGAAATGCCACACCATGCCGTGCCAGAGGTACCAAAGGAGCCCCATGTGCCGCACCCTGAGGTACCGGAAGTGCCAAAGAAGCCTGAGTTACCGCACGCTGCAGTGCCAGAGGCCCCGAAGCATGAAATGCCGCCGTTCACTACTAGGAAAAGGGCACCGGTTTTGCCTACTAATGGCGCACTACCGGTGCGCCATTACTAGCACGCCATTAGAATTTTTTACTAATGACGCACCTGCCAGTGCGCCATTAGTATGTAACACCATGCGCCATTAGTATGCCTCCCGGGGGGCCATATGTAACCATGTGCTTTGTCACACTAATGGCGCACTCTGCCACGATGCGCCATTAGTATCTTTTGGCATACTAATAGCGCACTCTGCCTTGATGCGCCATTAGTATGAATATTTGGTTTTTTTCTTTTCTGATTTTTGCACAGGTTACAAAATATATTATTGGACAGAATATAGACAGCAGCACACAGCAACATCAGATTCATCGAATACAATAGAAGATTAGTCTCCGAATACAATTCATCATATTAGTCTCCGAATTCAAAAGACCGAACAAAGATAAAACATTACAAGTCTCAAGACCGCGAGTATCGAGTTTGTCTTCACATTACAAGTCGATATCGATCATCTAAACTACCATCACATAAAAGAGAGTTGTGGTCATCACGATGAGCATCATCGCGATCAAACTGGTCCTCATCCGGTTCCTCCAATGCTCCCTCCTCTCTCTCGCTAGATAGCGAGCATATCTAGATTCGGCCTCCGCCCTAGTGGTGTACCCTTTGTAACTCTTACCGCTGAAACGGTGAACCTGTCTCCGACACTCCTCCCAGTCGTCGTAGACTCCGGAAACCTTACCCTTGTATACGACATACGACGGCATCTCTATGCATAAGCCAAACAACAGATAATACATAAGCAATATGTAAGTATGCAACAAAAGGATCGAAAGAGAAAAGCAAGACATTAATAGCATGACTCATGGTCCTACTAATAAATAGCATCGATTACATCTAAGTTGAACGACTGTCCAAACCAAAGAGACATACGAATTCATTAAAGTTTAATTACAACATGAGCTAATCAATGTTTCATAACTACACATCACTACTTTCGATTCGACTCATTGGACAGGAGCGTGGATGAAGCCGCCGTCTATCGTGATGGTCATGAAATCGCGGTCGTTGTCACCCTGCATTTGTAGCGTTTCATCTATCTCACTGTTGGACGGTTGATATCTGACGAAGAACTGCCCCGAGGTATGAAGGACATCTTGATGGATGATGTCCGCAAACTCCGACTGGATGCGAAAGAATTCTTGTCTGAGGTCCGCGTCCTGGACTGCCGACAAGCTCGCGGCCCAATCTTTGAGATTATCTGGTAGCAGAAGTTGATGATGGTCCCTTACGATCGCCCGCATGTGATGGAGGGCGTAGTAGGCATCCTTCTGACCGCCAGGCGGCTGCTTGACACAGCAGAACTTTGTATTGTGTGAGAACATGTGCTTGCCGTACTTATGAACTGCCCTGGTGAAGGTGCCTCCAGATTTGGCGTAGCCGGGGAGAACATCATCAAGAACTTTCTTGACATTTGTGTAGTCTATCTTGGAGTTACGGTTCGGGTCGAAATACGTGGCCATTGAATATTTCGGGCTTAAGAGGATGAGTGTGCAATGTGTGTCACTGCACAGAACACGGAATGTTAGAAAAAAACAGAACGATCAAAATCTAAGAAATCATATGTTACGGGGCAGTTAAGGGATGACTTACTCGGGAAAGTAAGCCACAAGGAAGTTATCCTTATCTGGGTTTGCCAAAATGACGCCTTCGAGGTGTGAACTCGCAACTTGGTGGTCCCCAGCGTTGTTCAAGTGCTTGGCACGCATGTAGAAGGGGTCGACTATCACGATGTCCAGGATCTTGTCTCTAATGATCCGCATCTCCATACTCAGCGAAAACAGCCGAACGAAGGTGTAGTGCAGCGGATGAAGGTTAAACATAGCAAAGATGTCATCAAACCGCAGAACGATAGTACCCCCGATGTCGCCATCCGCAAAGCCCTTGCCCTCTGGCACCTTGGCCATGAAAACCGGGTACGCCACGTCATTCTCTCTCAGACGCCGCTTCTCCAAAAAAAGAACACTGTCGTGCAGACTCCGCATAGCACCGGTTGTAGCATTCAACATATTTGGCAGTAGCATCGCCCTACCCGCCACATGCACCCTCCTCGAGATATCCTTAGGTGAAGGTGGCCCGTCCTGAGCACGGATCAAACTCGGTGCCGGCTGGCTCGCACCGGCGCCCTTGTTAGTCTTTCGTTTCCGTCCCTTCTTCTTGATCTCCTGTAATGGGACCGAGTTCTGCTCACAGACCGCTTTCTTGAGCGTGTTGGGGCTGATAATATTTCGCACCTCAGCTATCTAAGGCTCAGTGAAGGCGGGAGCTGGAGGCGTCTCCTGAGAACTAAATGGCAGACGACACCTATTGCAATTGGATTTCTCCGCCGTACCAGATAGATTGCGGTCGTCTTGGTTGGGTCCTTGAGAAAGAGGCCCGCAGAACTCGTCAGCGTACCCATGTTCGGCAAAGTACTTATCAACTTTGGTAAATGTACCATCGTCGTTGTCGTCGTCGTCCGGATCCTGTGCCATAGGGCTGTCCGGATCCTGTGCCATAGGGATGTCTGGCAGGTCAGGTAGCGTTGCGGCGTTCTTGCCATGGCTTGGCGCCGGTACGACTAGCGGTCTTGTCTGTGGGGTGGTGTCCCCCGCCCCCAAACGAATCTGGCTCTTCGGCCAAAGCAGCGGCCAGTTTACGCAGGCGCTGAGGGTCATCTCATCTTCTTCGTCGGCCCCAGCGGGTCGAACCGGAGGTAACAGCTCGTCGCAGCCTGGCAGCACCCGAACCACTTCAACCCTATACACTGTGGGTGGCATCGGATTACCGTGGAACATGCGGTTGCCCGGTTGAACGATTCTGCCCTTGGCGACATCGACCAACTCGGCGCCCACGAAGTGCAGAAGAGTGCAAGGAACGTCGGCGGTGCCCTGCGAAAACATGTACATGGCGTCAGGGATGCCCAGTCAAAGGCAAGGAGATGAAGTCATCGGCCGAGAGGCTTAGTTACCATGATGCCATCAAGCTCGGCTAATGTCGAGGCACCGCCAACAGCGGGCATGCAACTGACGGAGGGGGAGCTTGCTGGCGAGGTGTCGGCCGGCGTACACCCGGGTGCATTAAGCTCCAATGCCCGTGCTGGCACCGGAGACATGAATACCACCTCCGTCGGAGACACCAATGGCGCCGCCGCCGGAGACACCAATGGCGCCGCCTGCGCGTTGTGCGAGTTGCTGGACGTGAAGCTGGGAACCGGGGGAGGCCCCTGTTGGCCGCCCGCAATCCACGTCGTCAGCTCATGAATCAACGTAGGCACCATGGCGTTGAGCTTCGTTCCTAGTTGTTGTTCCACTTGCTCTTGGACAAGCTCCGGAATCCGCGCCACTTGTGCCTTGAGTGCTTCAACCTCGCGCGTCTGGCTTTCCGAGCTGGCCTTTTTCTCCTTCCGCACACCAGCGGTATAGTATGACCCCCATTTTATGGACAAGCCTTTGCCGGCCACACGACCAGTTGACGTCGGCTTAGTGAGCTTATCCTTGCTTTTCATTATGTTCAATGCCCTATTTAAAGGGCTGTCGAAAGGGGAGCTCTAAGACGACCCCGCGCTACTGCTTTCAGTTTCCTGCGAAAGGAACATGAACCATTTAGAAATATTGGGGATTAGTTAGAGTGCAACCATATGGAGCTAATTACGCGGGGGTGTATTCCTTACCAGAACAAGCTCAAGCGCCCTGGTCTTCGGATCCGTGGTAAGCTCCTTTGTTATCGGGTCCTCCTTGTACTGGGCCCTGACATAGTTCCTGGTCTGCTTGTTACCGCTGTATTTCTCGAAACGGGGCGGTAGGCCTTGCTGCACGCTCCGCGTCCTCCTTGTCCCATATAGGCTCCGCCATTCTGTAACCGCCGGGACCGAGTTTGTGTTCCCCTAAGTTCAACTCCCGCATTTCTTTCCTCCACTGACTTGATTCGGTGGTTGCACTGCTCTCGCACTTTATCTTGAACTCCTTGTAGTCATCTTCGCTCATCAAAGGATATTTCGCCTTGATCTTCTCATAACTATCACCTTTATCAATCATTCTCTTCGCCGCGCTTCTCCAAGTAGACAGGGCCGTGCTCATCCTCGTGAGGGCGGCACTGTTCATTTTATTCCCTGAGAGGCGTGTGTTTTCAAATTTGGCGGGGAACTTGTATTGTTCGTGCAGCTTCGTGAAGAGGAGGTTGCGCAAATTCCCTCGGTCCTTATGCCTAAGGTTCTCGGTGTTGATCGAGACGGTGCTCCGTAGAATGCACCCGAGCTGAACCGCGTACCCCTTGACTATATGTTTGGGCTCCGTTGGATTCCCGTCGGAGTCCACTTGAGTGAATTCGTCCTTGAGGGTGCGGAGCGCATTCGGGCGCCGGTCCTTCCTTTGCTTCTTCGGTTGGCTGCCATCTATGTGTGCGCCGCCATCATCAGTGGTGGCATCCTCGGCAGCACCATCAGTGGTGTCATCCCCGACGCCACTAGGGGTTGTGTAATCAGGATCGGTGTCTTCCACGACGTCCTCATAGCGGTGAGGTTGTTCCTCCATCTCCTGGGACAGCTCCCAGAATTGCTTGCCGCCCGAACCACCGGCCTCATCGTTGTGGGCCATGTTTCGCTCTAAATAGGAAAAAAGTTTGGTCAAAAAGTTAGTTATTGTCAAGGAACAAGATCATGGTCTCATCATTTAGGGTTTGTCGACACCGAGGCACCCTAAAAGCCTAAGCTTTCATCACTTAGGGTTTGTCGACGCCGAGGCACCCTAAAAGCCTAAGCCGAGGCACCCTAGGTTGGGCCTAATCACTTGGCTCTATTGCCACCTATGGTTTAATGCAGCAAGAATGGCGGGGCATTTGATCCTACTTAACTAAGTACTAAGATACCGCGGTCCATGCATTAGTCGCAAGTACCTCATATGTCCTATTTTTAGCAAAGTCATGCTAAAATTTCAGCATGACCTTTGCTGAAAATAGGACATATGGAGTACCCGAATTTGCCGGAACGGAAGTTAATCAACATTCCGGCAAACTCAAGGGCCTCTCGGGGTATCTGCAAATTCATCACGACACGATGGTCGGAGACAAAACCCAGCAAACTAGCAAGATGATCATCATCTTTGCAAGATAGTAGCTCAAGTTTTTTACAGTAGCCTCTGAAGAAAACAGCATTGCAACATTCAAGTTCACAGGATAAAAAAATCATCCACATTCACCAACCCACATGATGTTAAAACCCACATGAGCTGTAAACAGACTTAAAAAACCCACATGATGTTATAACTGTATACACTGAACATGATGATACCAAATGGGAAGGAAAATTGTATCACTTTAGATTAGTGTAGCCACTATCTAACAAAATAAGAATGTTAACAAAATTACACCATGATGATACCAAATTCTTGTAGCAGTACAATGAGTTCACAGGATAAAAAAATCATCCACATTCACCAACCCAAACTGGTGGAGATATAGCAAACCAGAACCTCCCAGGTTTCTGCCATTTTATTTTTCCCACCGTATATGTTTTTTGATTCATGTCATGGTACTTGCTGTCAAACCAAGTATTTTCTTTCTACATAATCTGGGAAGTTTCCTTCTTACTGTCTCACTATCTTACTGTCTCACTACAGAAAACTAGTATGCTTAGTTGAGACTAGTATGCTTAGTTGCATTATGACAGATAAAAACTACAAATATTTGTGTTTTTAGTTGAGCAATACAGCGACAGTGTGATAGGCAAGTTTCAGCTGGCAAAGTGTCATGATTCAGACAACAGAGCAGCTAAGCATAGCAAGTGGATAGTTTAGTCAGTATACTAGTACTCTTTAGAAAGCATGAGACATATATTACCTGGAGGAGACTTCGTCGGAGAGTTTCCTGTGCATTGAAAATACAACAAGATCAGCAAAGGATAGTAAGATATATACTGAAATTATCATAATAAAATGCCAGCTACTGCCATGGTCAAAGAATAGATTATGATAGCTGGACAAGTACAGGTCAAACTAGATAATTTTCAGAACCGGTTTAACCACCGCAGGATAAAACAATGCATCCAAGACTGGGCTTAGACTAATATCCTCATAGCATAATCTGACATCAAGCAAATATTATAAGAACAGTGAAAATGTATGTTAACTGCAAATGAATATGGACCAAGTATCCTCTAAAATGCATCTAAATGCAAGCTCAGAGATTTGAACATTTGGAAAACCCTAGCTACTTAATTCTCCAACCCTCTTTCCTTGTCCAAATTTCTCCAACCCCCAACCCTAGAAAAAATCAGAAGGAAATAAAGAGGGGGAAGAGGAGGAAGCGGCTCGGGTGCTCACTTGAGAGGTCGAGGGCGACTCAGGGCAGCCGGAGCTAGTCGAGGCGGCGCGAATTCGGCGTCGAGCGGTGGCGCTCCTCCTGGGCAGGCCGCACGATCGAGGGCGTCGAGCGGTGGCGGTCCTCCTGGGCGTCCGAGCTCGTCCGGGTCCTCGTAGTCGAAGAGGAAGACGGCGGCGGTCCTCCTGGGCAGGCCGTGCGGTGTTGGACGGCGAGCACGTCGAGGGCGCAGGCGGGGCCGCGGGGGAAGGGGGCGCTTGGGCGGGAGGACGTCGAGGGAGGCGGCGCTCGGCTCAGGGACGGCGAGGGAGGAGGCGAGGGAGGCGGCGCTGGGTTCGGGGACGGCGAAGGAGGCAAGGGGACGGCGAGGGGGACGGCGAACACGGGGGGCAGCGGGTGAGATCGATGAGGCAGGGGAGAGATTAGAGAGATTGGGGATTTAGTGTGGGGGGAAGCTTTCTAATGGCGCACCACCCCCTCGTGCGCCAGAAGTACGACTATTCTAATGGCGCACCACCCCACGGTGCGCCATTAGAATTTTGTTTTAATCTAGCCCACTAGCCCTATCTACAACCTAGCCCTATCTACAACAGAACCCACCCACTAGCTACTGGTCAGCACGCAGCACACACACCAGGAGGTCCTGGGTTCGATTCCCAGGCTCCCCAATATTTTTTATGCATTTTAAATGTTGTTTTTATATTTATTTGTGTTTAAATATGTTTAAACTTGTTTAAATCATAACAGTAATATTTTTTTTTATAAAAACAGTAATAATTTAAAAAGTGCCCATAAAATTTAAGTGTCCTCATGATTTCAAAAAGTGTCCATGAAATTTAAAAATATTCATGATATCAAAAAGTGCCCATGAAATACAATCGAGAAATGAAGACTATGATTTTAAATACAATCGATCTTAGCTAGCTATCTGTTCAGAATTTTCTTGCCCTTATTTTTCGCAAATGGAGTTCTTCTGTGGAACGGACGTCCTTTAGGTGGGTGGTCCTGCTTCTTCTTGTGGTGTGTGCTGCTACTTCGTCGTCGTCGTCATGTTCGATCTTCGGGTCGCCGTACTTGTCGAAGTCTTGCTCATTGGCTACTCCATCCATTCCGATGATCTTCCTTTTGCCTCTCCTCATGACAACACGACTGGGCTTTGGCGGGTCGGTAATGAAGAAGCATTGGTCCACTTGGGAAGCCAGTACCCATGGCTCATTTTTCGCAGTGACGGTTACGCCCGCGGTCTTGGATTTAGTTTCGGGTATAACCATGGTGGTGAAATATCGGTCTTCTTTTAGGACGCTCTTGGCTCATCTGACACGGAACATCGGACCTTCTCTCCAGCGTAGCTCAGCTCCCAGATCTCCTCGATCCTTCCGTAGTATCTGTTCTTGTCCTTACCGGTGTAGGATTCCATCGTTACCCCGGAGTTCTGATAACCATCGCTCTTCATGTCCTTGTCCTCGGTGTAGAATGTGTAGCCGTTGATATCGTACGCCTCATAGGTCATCAGGTTGTGCTCGGTGCCCTGTGACAAGGCGAATATGAGTTGTTCTTCTGCGGAAGAATCCTCATGTAAAGGGTACGACAGAAGCTTCTGCTTGAACCAACGCGTGAAACATGAGTTGTTCTCTTTGAGTATATCTCCGTCCGTCCTCTGTTAGCCTCGGTCATTGTACGTCTTCTCAAAAAAGATTTTGTGCTCTACCACCCAAGGATCGACCATGTCTATGTGTTATAGCGCGACTAGGTTTGCTCTTTCAAAGTCAGCGAGTCGACCCTTGAAGTCGACATGCATTTCGCAACGACCCTCACGGTGACCCCATCCAGCGAGCCTGCCGAGGTGCCTGTTGACGGGCAGACCAACGGGGTTCTCGATGCCTAGATAATTCGTGTAGTAGGAGATGCACTCTTCGGTCAGAAAGCCCCTGGCTGTACTTCCCTCTGGACGTGACATGTTCCGAACGTATCCTTTGATGACACCATTCATCCTTTCGAACAGCATCATGCTGTGCAGGAACGTCGGCCCGAGTTGGATGATATCCTCCACGATATGGACCAACAGATGCACCATAACGTCGAAGAATGCGGGCGGGAAGTACATCTCAAGCTCGCATAGTATCACCATGATCTCTTCCTGTAGCCTTCTGAGTTGCCTCACGCCAATCGACTTCCGAGAGATGACGTCAAAAAAGTTGCATAGGCCAAATAGCATTTCACGGACGTGCGCGTCCATGATCCCACGGATTGCAACTGGAAGTATCTGCGTCATCAGCACGTGACAGTCGTGAGACTTCATCCCACTGAACTTCTGCTTCGTTGGGTCTAGGTATCTGCTTATCTCCGCGTAACCGTAAGGAAGTTTTACTCCTAGGAGGCAGGTGAAAAACTGCTCGATCTCCTCCCGACTTAGAGTGAAGCACGCGGGAGGGTAGTCATTTCCGGTCTTCTTGGCATTTTTGCCTTTGCGATGACTTTCTGTGTCCTGCTTCGCCTCATCATCATCATCATCATCATCATCATCATCATCATCATCATCATCATCATCATCATCATTAGCGTGAAGCTCCTGCCTGATGCCCATTGATTTCAAGTCTGCCCTTGCTTTCGGCCCATCTTTGGTCCTCTCTAGCATGTTGAGCAGGGTACCAAGCAGACTCTCGCACACGTTCTTCGTGATATGCATGACATCAAGGTTGTGAGGCACACGGTGGATCTTCCAGTACGGCAAGTCCCAGAAAACAGACCTCGTTTTCCATACCTTCAGCATCGGCTCTGGCGCCTTTCGCTTCCTTCCCGGCTCTGACGCCTTTTGCTTCTTTCCCGGCAGTGGGCAGTCTTTCCAATTTTTCAATAGCTCGTCTATTTCCTCGCCGCTCCTCGTACACAGGCGTTTTCGGGGTTCGGTTTCACCATCGAACAGATCCTTGCGTTTCCTCCACGGGTCATCGTCGCGAAGCCACCTTTGATGTCCCATGAACACGGTTTTCGAAGACCCGGGATCTCTATCTAGCTGGCGATATGTTGTGTCATCCATGCACCTTACGCATCCAGAAAATCCGTGGACTACCTGCCCCGCGAGATATCCGTAACCAAGATAGTCGTGCACCGTCGTGAGCAGTGCGGCTCTCATAGGGAAATATTCTTTCTCTGCGGCATCCCACGTATTGGCTGGCGTTTTCCACAGCGTGTCTAGCTCCTCCTTCAGCAGCCCCAGATACAGATTGATGTCGTTCCCTGGTTGTTTCGGTCCTTCAATTAGCATACTCATGTGAATGTACTTCCTCTTCATGCACAACCAGGGGGAAGGTTGTACATCCACACAAACACAGGCCAGGTGCTATGTGTGCTTCTCTGGCTGCCAAACGGATTGACTCCATCGGTGCTCGCGCCCAGCACGATGTTCCTTGGATCCTTCCCAAATTCTGGGTATTCGAAGTTCAACGCTTGCCACTGGCTCGCATCCTTAGGGTGACTCAGCATCCTGTCTTTTTTATTTATCTCCGGATAATTTCCGTCATCTTCCCGCTTCTTCTCCTCCCTATCCGCGTGCCAACGCAGGAGCTTTTCTACCTTAGGGTCCGCGAAATACCGCTGCAGACGAGGAGTGATCGGAAAGTACCACACCGATTTTCGAGGAGCTTTCTTCCTCTTCTTGTATCGAGTGACGCCGCACACCGGACATATGGTAGACTCCGCGTGCTCATCCCGATAAATGATGCAATTGTTCATGCACACATGGTATTTCACGTGCGATAAATCCAAAGGACACACGATTTTCTTTGCCTCCTCGAAACTGGTCGGGCACTTGTTCCCCTTGGAAAGACGTTCGTGCCAGAATGACATGTTCTCGTCGAAGCATGCGTCGGTCATTTTGTGTTTTACCTTCATTTCCAGAGCCATGAGCGTTACTTTCAGGCGGGTATCCTCGGGCCTGCATCCTTCATACAATGGAGTAACCGCGTCTATCTCCAGTTGATCCAGCTTGGCTTTCTCTCGGGCGGCAGCTCTTGCATTATCCGTCTGCTTGCGAAGCAGCTCTTGAATATGAGGGTCCTGCACCCAGCCTCCACCGTCGTCTGCTCCGGCATCTTCATCTTCATGATCATGCACTTCGTCTTGATCTTCCTCATCATCATGTACGACATCTTCTACATGATGATTGTGTACATCATCACCGTCGTGATCATGTCCTGGAGATTCTTCGTCTTCTCGCCCACCCTCGCCGCGGTGGTTGTCTTGTTGCCCTTCCTCATTTCTTGCCCGGGCCCCATGGAGGACTTCATAGTCATCTTCATCACCTTGCCACCGATAGCCATCCATGAAACCACGCAAGAGCAGGTGGTCCCGCACCTGCCAGGAATCCGGGTCCGCAATAAGGCTCTTCAGCTTGCATCTTCGACACGGACATCTTATCTCCGTCTCGTTCTTTTGAAGCATCTCGGCCTTCGTGGAGCTCAAAAACCTATTCACGATGCCTTCGGTCATCGTGCGGACCATGGTCGCCTGCGGGGTAGAGCAAAACGATATTTTAGAACCAAGAAAAAATTGGGCATGACCTTCCCTAAAAATAGGACCAAAAAGAATGCATAGTGCCAAAGTTCTCGCCGAAACGGAAATGAATCAACATTCCAGCAAAATATTGGCAAACACAAACATATATGCAACACCACAAACACAAGCAACACCACAAACATACATAGATCTAGCTAGGCCACAAAAAGTGCATGTGCACATTGTTGGAGCGAGGTAGGGAGAAAAAAAGTAGATCTACATCATGAAGATAACTTTCCCCTTACTTACCTATCAAAAAAAGGTGATTTCACCACTTAATTTTGATGAATTTATGGTGGAAATGAGGTGAGGAGGAGGAGGCAGCCGAGACAAGCTTGGAGGAGGAGGTGGAGAGAATGAAGTGGGGAAAGTGAGTGGGTAGGTGGGCTGTCCAAAATATCTTGTTCGTCCCAGGTTACTAATGGCGCACCACCACACAATGCGCCATTAGTAACCCTGGTTACTAATGGCGCACCGGCAGGTGGTGCGCCATTAGTACTTTTTGCAGAAAAGTAAAAAAACATATGTATACTAATGGCGCACTGTGGAAAAGTGCGCCATTACTAGTTTAAACTAGTAATGGCGCACTTTGGAATAGTGCGCCATTAGTAGGTTTGCAAAAAAATAAAAAAAAATATATACTAATGGCGCACTGTATTGGTCGTGCGCCATTATTAGTTCCAACTAGTAATGGCGCACTTTGCCGTCCATGCGCCATTAGTTTGTATGGAAAAATGAGAAAAAAAATCAATAGTAGTGGCGCACTGTGAGCACGAGCAACCGGTGCGCCATTAGTATATAGTAGTGGCGCACTACTTGCCTGGTGCGCCATTAGAATCAGTCCTATCTATAGCCCTTTTCCTAGTAGTGGTTCCCCAAAGCCGAGCTGCCCCCGAAGCCAGAGTTCCATTTCACAAAGTTTCTTTTGTAGCTCACGCTACGTGGAACCTCTTATCCTCAACCCTCCACCCTTGCTTTGAGATCCGTGCTCTCCAACTAACTTACAACAAGCAAATTTCTCTTTTTTGTTTCTCTAAAATGAAACAATATATGAACTTCAAACTTTGCAGATCGAACAAACATTAGAACATCAATGTGTGAAAAAACTTTCAGATTTTTTGGTCTGATATAAATATAGAAAATGAGATTTTGTTTGATTAAAAATATTATTTTAAGCATTTAAAATGCATGAAAAAATCTGAAAGTTTTTTCCCAGATTGTAGTTAGAATGTATTGTTGTTCTGCAAAATTTGAAGTTTATATGTTGTGTCGTTTGAGAGAAACAAAAAGACAAAAATGTCTGCACAGATCGCGATGCAAAAATGAATGGCAAAGATAAGGGGTACCATGTAACCTGTGCTACACAAAACCACACTCCATTTCATTTTCCGGAGCCAGAGGCCAAGCCATGATCGGACTAGCTGCATCTGCGTAGTGCCGTATCTAAGTATTATTAAACTATATACTATGTGTGTGTGATTGTTTTTATGTTTTATCATACATGTGCGTGCGTGTGTGCGTGGTACATGTCGTTTAGAGCATACTGTCGAGTTCCGGACGGCAGCGTTATGTTTGAGTGGTGTTGCATGATGCATGGTGCAGCTTCTCAATTTGTTCCCTACATCCCTTTACGTACATGCAGATGTATATGATATATGTACCTGAATAACTATGTTTTCGAGTTTGGAGTTTTTATATTGGATCGCATTTGTGTTTGGATTTACATATATGCATCACTAAAGAGTTCTTATGTTTTGGCTACATTATGCGCTTCGGAGAAATTTTCTTTTTGGGCGGATAATTTATTTCTTTTGTCATTTTGTATTAATAGTACAGAAGACCTGAAAGCCCAGGTCTGATCGGAAGCATAATAAGATACTCCCTCCGTTTCTAAATATTTGTCTTTCTAGAGATTTTAACAAGTGATTACATACGAAGTAAAATGAATGAATCTACACTCTAAAATATGTCTATATACATCCGTATGTGGTAGTCCATTTGAAATCTCTAAAAAGACAAATATCTAGGAACGGAGGGAGTATTACTCAAAAAAAGCATAATAAGATATAACGTCTTGAAGGGTCGCATCTCTTTAGCCATGCAAAATCAAATGGCTATTTATTTTATTTTTTCCTCAATATTCACGCTCCAGGCAATATTAGTTGAGGCGAGAAATATTGGGCGTAATGCAAGTTTTAATTTCATTGAAAGAACAAATAGGATTTGTATACCACTATGTGGTTATGCCAACATAATTTAAAAAACAAAACAAAATCCCCGTTACGGATACTTACTCCCTCTATTCCAAAATATTCAAAGTTCTAGATTTGTAAATCCAAAGTATTCAAGTTTGACCAAGTATACTGAAAAATATGTTATCAAGATTAATATCAAATACAACATATAGAATGGGAATACATTTTGTGACGAATATAATGCAATTAGTTTTGTTTTGTAGATGTTAATATATTTGTCTCTAAACTTGGTCACACTTTAAACTTCAAATCTTTTTTTGGAATGGACAGAGTATAAAAATATATTTTCACCAAACTGATGAACAAAAATTGTTCTATTGATGTCTAAACAATACGATGTGCTAATGAAGCTAGTGACCACCTTTGACTATTTCCAATGTTGTATATGTTGCATAGATTGAAATTTATTTATTTATTTCAGGGAATCCTTATTGTCGTATGGGGAGTAATTAAAAGCAACCCCGGAATATTAATATATGACAAAATGAGAATGTTATGTTACGTAGCTTTGGTTTTTGTTCTTGTTGTCGAGTCTAAACACATTGTTACGTAGCTTTGGTGAACATAACTTTTTTTCCTAAAATAAAAAAGCCATGCATTCACGGTCTGGGGTATCCAAGTACTCCCTCCGTTTCTAAATATAAGTCTTTGTAGAGATTTCATTATAAACCACATACGGATGTACATAGATGCATTTTAATGTAGATTCATTTCTTTTACTCCGTATATAGTCCATCTAGTGAAATCTCTACAAAGACTTATATTTAAGAACAGAGGGAGTAGTATATTATTACTAGCTAGTACTCCCTCCGTTTCTTTTTAGTCTGCATATAAGGTTTGGTCAAAGTCAAGCTTTGTAAAATTTGACTAACTTTATATTAAAAAATATAAACATTGACAATATGAAATCAACATTATCAGATGCACCACGAAATGTATTTTCATATTATACAGTTTTAATATTATAGATGTTCATATCTTTTTATATAAATTTGGTCAAACTTTATGTAGTTTGACTTTGACCAAATCTTATATGCGGAGTAAAAAGAAACGGAGGGAGTACTTGAAGAGTTAGCTAGTTAGCTTGAGTTGCTTGAGGAAGGGTCACGCCAAGATGAAAAGGAAGCCCGTACGACATGGAATGGTCACCTTCAACTTAACTCTCGGAACTACGTAGGAAGTCAAACGTACTTCGTCACAGATGACTGTTTATCTCAGCAGCTTGTCCTTGATATGGAAGTCTTCGGTGCATCGTCTCCTGATGGCGTCGCGCGGCCGGTGACCTGCATCACGCACGGGACCGTCGACGCTCCTACGCGACCGCGTGGACGCGCGATTCGTCCACCACCAGCCCGGGTGTCAGGTAGGTGGACGACCTGCTTCCAGTCCATCAGAAGATGAGCCGGCCGGATCGATGAGGTAGCCTCGGCGAACCACACGCAGCCGATCGTCTAGCGCAGTAGAAGGATAGCGAAGACGACCGGAACCTACCAGGGCCGTCTCCAGGAATTCGGGGACCCGGTGCCAAATGCAAAATAAGGCCTTAAAAAAATCTAAAATCTATGTTTTATAAAAAGAAAAAGAATGAATTCAAACACTCCATAAATTATAGGCTTATACCAAGATAAAAAAAACTGTACCCTGAATTTTAAACGAGCAACTAGCTTGGAAATTTTGGTGTGTGACAACTTGGTGAACTAGCCTAGTACTCCTTGCACAGTACATTAGCTGGACATTGCACATCGGTACGCTTCCTCTTTGCCGTGTGTGACAACTTGGTCAACTAGCCTAGTACTATATATCTTCTCTAAAACAAATGGATTGATAAACTGAAGCGTATGCACACAATATACTCACTAGTATAATCGTTCAACAGGTAGTTTCAAAAAAAAAAAATCGTTCAACAGGACAGAACACTAAATTAAATTGGGAATCAGTTTGAGCACACCTTGTGGACAGATCGGGGATGCCATCACCTAGGTCTCGGACACCGGTGACAAAGAAAACTGTGGAATGAATTCTTCATGCCGGCAGGGCTCCGGGAGGAAACAAAGTGACAACGACGCTCCGTCTCCGTGCGCCGCCGCCGCCGCCGCACTTCGTCGGTTCACCTCCGTGAGGGCCCTTTTTTCTCTTCCGAGCAGACCGCGCGGGGCTAGATCGATAGATCTCGATCGGCGGGCTGTGTCGATCGGGACTAAGGAAAGGCTTATTTTGGGAGATTGAGGGGCTGGCCCAGTTTGAGAGAAACAGGGACTAGCTGGGCAGGCGTAAGTCTGTGCTAGTTGTGATAAAAGGGCCCAACACGAAAAATATACGAAAAACTGGCCCAAAATCGGGGGGCCCTGGAATTTGGGGGCCCTTTGCGGTCGCACAGCCCGCACAGGCCCTTGGACGGCCCTGGAACCTACTACACAGAGCAGCTGAGCTGCCGATGGATCAAGATCAGATCAGCAATTGACCCCAGGAGCAGTTGCATTTTGGTGCTGCTGTCAAATGACCGTCCAGCGGAGGTTTCGTGTCTGAATCCGACTTCTTTGTATGCTTTTGTTCTTCTCAAACAACAACTGACAAACAATTTTTTTTAAATCACAGCTAAGAATCCTCTCATCTAACCATGGAACATGATATTTGTGCAAGTATATACACAAACGTGCCCTTAGTGTTAGCCTTCTTTCTGAACTTATAGAGAAAGAAGAGCACATGCCCACCATAAATCGACAATATCACCCCTAAACTTCAAAGCCGGTTAATTGTTCCCCTGAAGTTTAGAATACCTAACAAAACAGCCTCGAAATCCACTTTAAATATAGACTGAGTATAAACATCATGTTTGGTAAAATTTGCTCAGCAATCAACTACCGGCTAGCTGACAAGACAGTCAAGATCAAGGCCTGTTAAGCACCAAGACTAATAACACGTATCATCCAGTGGAGTTTGTGGCCTATCTAAATCCCGGACTGTCTATGCTCACAATGTGAACGTTTCTCAGGTGTTGCATCCTACATTTCTTTTTTCTGAAGTTTGGACTGCTTCATCCACTCATGGCACTCCTCCGCGGTACCTTTGGGATGCGCAAGCTGCCACTTCACTAGCCTTTCTTTCTGAAAGAAAATGAAAAAATATTGCATTAAGAATGTCTTACAACTAGAACAATGTGATCACTTACAAAGGGAATGGAAGGATCAGTGTGTACCCATTCTTTAACCAAGGGACCTTCTCCGATGTCCAAAACTCCCATAATGTCGTTCCCATCGAGCAGCGGTTTTATACCTATCTTCCATACACCTTCAAGATCTGAAGAACCAAATGATTAAGGTATAAATCAGGACAGCAAGTCAGAATTTCAGACGAGTACTGACTGTCAGTCAGTACTTTACCGAAAACAATTCGGCATCATCAGGTAGGAAACTGAAAATAATTCTGCATCATCAGGTAAGTTCTTTACCGAGGTCGGTTATTAAACGCTCAACTCTGATATATATCTCTTTCCTTCTATTTAGCTTATCCTGCTGGCTTAAGGAACCATTAGCACTGAGGACTTCTGGATATGACAGAGTGGATATCAACAGCGCCAGACGCCAAAGGTCCTTTATTCCAAGGAGTGTAAGTCCTGAAATGCTTACACTGTCACAAATTTTTGGTCTAGGAACGAAAAAGGAGTAAGAATGTCATGAATGAATAGATCCAACTGAATCATCAACAGCAACTATTCCAATATTCTAATAAGTTTAACCAAATATATCGAACGATCAAATCAAGAATTGACATCACAGACATGGGGTTATAGAGAACCCAACACTATAAAGAATGTTCAAGATTTGAAAACAAGCATGTTCAACACTGACCTGCCAAAACACGTGCTACCATGTCTGTTGGTATCTCAAGATATTTGTCGTTCGGGTTCTCTTTGACAGTTTCCAGATTTCCGTTTGACTCGAGGAAAATAATTAAATCGGCAAACTTGTCACTTGCAGCATGTATTCGGACAATCTTTAAGAACAGAAATAAAAAGATCATGAAAAGTTATAATCCCAAGGCGTACGATATGCAGAAACAAATGCTGTTGGAGGCTGCTCAGGAAACTGTACCGCTTCAGCATCAGAACCATTCAACTTTAGAGAGTTTCCAATAATATAGCGAACAACCTCCTGCAGATGATGCCACAAACTTGGTAATGTACTTGCTTCAAAACCGACCAAATTAGCTCAATTAAAGCACCTAATATCCAGCTTCGTCAGCTTACTTACAGAAGAACTGACCCAAGTCTTTTCTAGAGAACAATTCAACAGAATTTAAGTACATAACAAAAGATTTTTTTTCCTGCTTTAGCAGATATAATTTTTGAATCAAAAAGGGTGAATATGATGCAATAGTAGCATCTAATATTTGTACTAAGATATATAATATGATTTCGATGAACCAAGACTGCTCTCTCCAGTCATTCTACTTGCAAGCAAAGTTCGAGCTTGCCTCCTTAAATAGTTACCGTTTGCATTGAAGTTTGGAGGATTCATGAGTTAGATGTTACCTTTTTCTTCGTGTACACCATATTTCGAACTGGAGTAAATAGTGCACTATACATGCAAAGTCTTCTCTGTTCATCCTAAACAGCATCACAAAACTTAATTAGTGTTATGAAAATAAAAGGAAATTATTTGCAGGTAAAAGAATGTCAGTCATAACAAAAAGCATGTATAGTAAAGTTGTATACCATAGGAATCATCAGTTTTTCTATAATTAAGATGAAACTGTGATGAGGATCTTAGTATCAAATTTTTTTTGACAAGAAAACACTAGAGAGGCTCCTACTGCTGTATTATTATATATAGTGGAGGATTTACATGGAATATTACAAGTCCATCAGCAAAATTCTATGACCAAATTACAAAGATCTGAGAAAGAGTTTAATAGATGATATAATGTCCTTTTGGAACCTATAACGAAGAAACTCAAAAATCTGTTCGCAACCTTCTCAACCAGGTTCGGAGTGATAATACTGTGTGTAGTCATCTATAAGATTTACTGAATTGATAGACAGATTCATTTTTTATGAAAGTGATAAACAGATATTGGAAAAATGGAGAAGCTTTACTTGGTAGGACCAACCATGATTTCAATCAGGTGCAAAAAAGAAAATGCATGTGCCCTGTTTTTGTTTGTAAAAATGAATCCCACACAGTTTACAGATAAGAATAAGGGTAATGTTGGTTACACTTTCGACTCTGCTCAAAAAGTTACACTCTTGACTATAAGCATTTTAAAACCATCTTTAAGCCAAGCATGGAAGATAGAACAAAGAAAAAAAACATGTATAAATCATGTCAGAGTACGATATTTCACGGTGTATCCTTAACAAGACATGCTGAAAATCTCAGACCTGCGACATTGAACCAGAACCACCTCTGAAAACAGAGCAGCCAATTGATTGTGCAAGATTCCATGCTGCTTCAATATGTGAAACACATAGCCTGCGTCAACACAAGATACAAGATGAGACTGAGTTGAAGTAAATATGCCAATGGAAATAAACACACCAGTGAACACTGGTGGTGTAAAACTCTATGAATACAGAAGTTCAAAGTGTAATTTTGCCAGACATTGTTGCATATATTGAAAACATGGAATAATTACATATTAAAACATGGACATACCAATCATGTTTGTTGAGAACTGGAGGAACTGTTTTCTCAGGAAATGCAAAAACAACGTAAAATAATCCCAAATCACGGATATGGCACATTGCATCAACCGGATATTTGTCTGACATCATGTGCTCAACCTGCAGAATGTACACTTAGATAAAAATGGTGACCTAGGGTTTTGCATGATATCAAAAGATAAAAAAAACAGTGACAACGAAACATGGCTTGGCAATAAGAAGTGTAGAAATCAAACCTCCTGACCAATACGTTCTCTGCTAATCTTGCTGCCAAGATTCAACTTCACTTTTTCATCAGAAGCGGCTTCCCTTAAATTTTCAGCTAATGTAAAGCTGAATCTAGCAGCTGTCAGAGATAAATATTGGTACATACAACGAAAATTAATGTTCCAAGTCACTGTTCAGCTTTTTAATTAACTAGAAAGGCTATGAGTTGACTACTTATGAACACACATATAAGATTTTGACTTACAAACATGAGGAACATTTTTACTTCTTTTCATGTCATATAGTGTGTAATATTAGCAAATCAATTTATACAACTTTGTAATCTTAATAGTTTAGATAGTACTCCCTCCATCCCATAATATAAGAACGCTTTTTACATTAGTGTAGTGTCAAAAACGTTCTTATATTATGGGACAGAGGGAGTAGCATCATAAAATTAAAGGATAAAACTATAGCAAGAGTTATTGGAGATCAGGTAGTGATGTTTGAATATACCAAATCGGATTGCTCGAAGAACCCTCAGGGGATCATCGAGGAATGTAACTTTGGCTGGTAAAGGAGTAACAATAAGGCCTGCCTTCAGATCTTCAAGACCTTCATAGAGATAGGATCGATCAATTATGGTTACATAGAAGCACGTACTTTAAACTGGTCACATGAGTTTACAAACGTGTAATAACGGCTAAACTCACCTCTTCGAGTTAAATCTTCCACCGATTTCGTGTTGATATTATAGAATAAACTGCCAAAATACAAGATTCAAATAGGACAAACTAGGATACTACATTAAAAATAAACATTGTAGCAATGAAAACATAAATCTAAATACCCAAATCATTTGAAAATGAAGACTGTATTACCTATTAATTGTCAGGTCCCTGCGGAATGCATCTTCTTCAGGCGTACCATCCTCCTGCACGTCAACAAATATGACATACCAGTAAACTAGTAAATTGGTGCACAAGGTCAGCAAAATGAGTATGCAAAGCAATTCTAAGTGCATGTGCGTACCACAGTGGGAATACGACTGTTTTCAGCATATTTTTCGGTCCTCAAGTTGACAAAATCAATCGAGATTTTAGAGATGTCAGATAGACATATCCTTGCGGTTTCCAAGTGCTTAGATTGGCCAGGATTGCTGCAGGAAACTATAAAATGTCACAAGTTCATGATAAAAGGCATTTAAATTACTGCATATGTTAATGCGACAAAGTATAGTATGCTTAGGAGTTAGGAACGTGTATAAAACACTCTGCTTTGACCAAAAGGTGATCTATCCTATGGTACACTTATGAAGATATACGGAGCACCCGGCTTGGATAAAATAGTGACTCTCCTTGCCTCTGTTTAAACTCAACTCAAACAAAATTGAAATGCACATAAGTGTTAAGGCTATAAATCTGAAAGAAGTGGCAAATGATATCAGCTATAATAAGATTGCATACCATGGGATAATACAAGGTTCTTCCAGCTCCTGACCGATCACCTTGTAGTACTTAGTTATTTCCCCACAAAATTTTACGCCGGTCATGTTATCATCAAGCGCGATGTCGATGTCGGTAGAGTCTTTCCCCAATAGCTGCAACGAATATGCCAAAGCATGAGTTTAAGTCACAAGACTGCCCAGTGCACAACAATCGTTTCATAAACTACCCCCTCTGTAAATTAATATAAGAGCGTTTAGATCACTATTTTAGTATTCTAAACGCTCTTATATTAGTTTACGGAGGGAGTACAAGCCAAAATAAGATGCGATTTTCATGGAATTCACTACTTGATCATTAAACAACTCCTCCTTTATTTTGACAACTAAAAATGCCTCCTTAAACCCCAGTACATAAACCCTAGTAATAGAGAATATAAAGGACCTACATCTGCGCATCATCCAACGATTTTTCCTATATTTTTCTAAACACGGAAAAAGGCAGTGCTCACCTTGTCTCTGACCCATCCGCCGGCGACGCGGAGCTGGGTGCCGAGGCCTCGGTGGTGGACAACATCGAGAAGGCGCCCGAAAATCCGCTGCTCCAGCTCTGTGAGCACTATGCTCGGCTGCTGCGCCCCCACCGCCATGGCGGCTGGAGACAGTTCTCCGAAGGCGGAGAGGGGGGAGCAAAAGGAGGAGGCCGCCGCGAGGTGGGAGGAGCAGGCGAAGAGACCTGCAGGGGTTGGCCTCCCGGTTGTTAGGATTAGACCCTCCCGCGCCGTGTGGCAGCACCGTGCGGTTCGTCGGCGCGAGCGTCGTGTTCTCCGGAGTGGCGGCCGCCGGAGAACAGCGGCATATGGATCGATCGCTCCCGTCCGTCGTTGGCGTAGGGTGGGCCGACCCATTAACTCCGATCACCACGTTTGTAGGCGTAGGTACAATTTGTCGCTTTTTCCCTTCCGTTTTTCTTCACTGCATCGAAAAACACAAAAGTGCTCCAAAAAAGGAAAAAAAATTGTTTGTGAATTCAAAAGAGTTCTTGCATTAAAAAATTGTTGTACGGTATTGAAATAGTGTTCGTGAGTTTGAAAGAAAAGTTAAATAATACCTGAAACGTCACAAATTTGAAAACAAATCTGGATTTGGAAAAAAGTATTAATTTTTAAGAAGTTTAAAAATTCAAAAATATTTCGTGAAATTTAAAAATTATTAGTAAATTCTAAAAACGTTTAAGAATTTTTGAAAATATGCATGCATTTTAAAATTTTAAGAAATATTCGCGGACTTGAGAAATATACAAGAGTTTGAAAAATGTTTGTGAATATGAAAAATCACGAATTTGAAAACATTTTTACGAATTCAAAAAATGTTTGTGAATTTAAATTTTTGCCTTAGTATTTGAGAAAACTCTCAAAATTGAAAATAAATTCGGGGATTTGAAAATTGTTCGCTAATTTAAAATAAATTCTTGAATTTTACAATTGTTCTAAAAAAATATTTAAAAAGTGTGAATTTGAAGAAAAAAAGATAATAAATTAAAAAACCAGTGATACAAAAAAGGTTCATAGACTTTCAAAAATGTTAGCAGATTTAAAAAGGACTATGAATTCTAAAAATGTTCAATTTTGGTCAATACCAGTCAAAACAGGGATGAAACTGATTTGACCAGAGACATGTTGGTTTCTGGCCTGTTTTGAAAGTTTGAGATTACAAAGTATACGGTTTTGAAGTTCGGGGTTGTTTGTTATACTTTTGAGAATTGAGGATTGTAATATGGACTTCTCTCTAAAAAAATAAGTATGTCGGACTGGACGCCAATCACACACACACACACACACACACGAGGTTGCTGCTGCTGAGTGAAGGAAATATGCCCTAGAGGCAATAATAAAGTTATTATTTATTTCCTCATATCATGATAAATGTTTATTATTCATGCTAGAATTGTATTAACCGGAAACATGATACATGTGCGAATACATAGACAAACATATAGTCACTAGTATGCCTCTACTTGACTAGCTCATTAATCAAAGATGGTTATGTTTCCTAACTATAGACATGTGTTGTCATTTGATTAATGGGATCACATCATTAGAAGAATGATGTGATTGACATGACCCATTCCGTTAGCCTAGCACTTGATCGTTTAGTATGTTGCTATTGCTTTCTTCATGACTTATACAAAGTTCCTGCAACTATGAGATTGTGCAACTCACGTTTACCGGAAGAACACTTTGTGTGCTACCAAATGTCACAACATAACTGGGTGATTATAAAGGTACTCTACAGGTGTTTCCGAAGGTACATGTTGGGTTGGCATAATTCGAGATTAGGTTTTGTCACTCCGATTGTCGGAGAGGTATCTCTAGGCCCTCTCGGTAATACTCATCACCTAAGCCTTGCAAGCATTGTAGCTAATGAGTTAGTTATAAGATGATGTGTTACAGAACGAGTAAAGAGACTTGCCGGCAACGAGATTGAACTAGGTATTGGATACCGACGATCAAATCTCGGGCAAGTAACATACCGATGACAAAGGAAACAACGTATGTTGTTATGCGGTTTGACCGATAAAGATCTTCGCAGAATATGTAGGAACCAATATGGGCATCCAGGTTCCGCTATTGGTTATTGACCGAGAATGGTTCTAGGTGATGTCTACATAGTTCTCGAACCCATAGGGTCCGCACGCTTAACGTTACGATGACAGTTTTATTATGAGTTTATAAGTTTTGATGTACCGAAGTTTGTTCGGAGTCCCGGATGTGATCACGGACATGACGAGGAGTCTCGAAATGGTCGAGACATAAAGATTGATATATTGGAAGCCTATGTTTGGACATCGGAAAGGTTCCGGGTGAAATCGGGATTTTACCGGAACACCGGGGGGTTACCGGAACCCTCCCGGGGGTTAATGGTCCTTAGTGGGCCATGAGGGAAAAGAGGAGGGCCGGCCAGGGCAGGCTGCGCGCCCCTTCCCCACCTAGTCCGAATAGGACAAGGAAGGGGGGGGGGGCGGCGCCCCCCTTTCCTCTTTCCCCTCCCCCCTTTCCTTCTCCACCAAGGCAAGAGGGGGGAGTCCTACTCCCGGTGGGAGTAGGACTCCTCCAGGCGCACCCCAAGGGGGCCGGCCGCACCTCCCCCTCCCTCCTTTATATACGGGGGCAGGGGGGCACCCCAGAACACACAAGTTGATCTACGGATCGTTCCTTAGCCGTGTGCGGTGCCCCCTCCACCATATTCCACCTCGGTCATATCGTCGCGGAGTTTAGGCGAAGCCCTACGCCGATAGAACATCATCATCATCACCACGCCGTCGTGCTGACGGAACTCTTCCCCGAAGCTTTGTTGGATCGGAGCCCGGGGATCGTCATCGAGCTGAACGTGTGCTGAACTCGGAGGTGCCGTACGTTCGGTGGTTGGGTCGGTCGGATCGTGAAGACGTACGACTACATCAACCGCGTTTTCATAACGCTTCCGCTTACGGTATACGAGGGTACGTGGACGAACACTCTCCCCTCTCATTGCTATGCCATCACTATGATCTTGCGTGTGCGTAGGAAAATTTTGAAATTACTACGTTCCCCAACAGTGGCATCCGAGCCTGGTTTTATGCGTAGATGTCATATGCACGAGTAGAACACAAGTGAGTTGTGGGCGATATAAGTCATACTGCTTACTAGCATGTCATACTTTGGTTCGGCGGTATTGTGAGATGAAGCGGCCCGGACCGACATTACGCGTACGCTTACGCGAGACTGGTTTCACCGCTACGAGCACTCGTTGCTTAAAGGTGACCGGCGGGTGTTTGTCTCTCTCACTTTAGCTGAATCGAGTGTGGCTACGCCCGGTCCTTGCGAAGGTTAAAACAGCACCAACTTGACAAACTATCGTTGTGGTTTTTGATGTGTAGGTGAGAACGGTTCTTGCTAAGCCCGTAGCAGCCACGTAAAACTTGCAACAACAAAGTAGAGGACGTCTAACTTGTTTTTGCAGGGCATGTTGTGATGTTATATGGTTAAGACGTGATGCTATATTTTATTGTATGAGATGATCATGTTTTGTAATCGAAGTTATCGGCAACTGGCAGGAGCCATATGGTTGTCGCTTTATTGTATGAAATGCAAACGCCCTGTAATTGCTTTACTTTATCACTAAGCGGTAGCGATAGTCGTAGAAGCAATAGTTGGCGAGACGACAACGATGCTACGATGAAGATCAAGGTTTCGCGCCGGTGACGATGGTGATCATGACGGTGCTTCGGAGATGGAGATCACAAGCACAAGATGATGATGGCCATATCATATCACTTATATTGATTGCATGTGATGTTTATCCTTTATGCATCTTATCTTGCTTTGATTGACGGTAGCATTTTAAGATGATCTCTCACTAAAATTATCAAGAAGTGTTCTCCCTGAGTATGCACCGTTGCCAAAGTTCGTCGTGCCCAGACACCACGTGATGATCAGGTGTGATAAGCTCTACGTCCATCTACAACGGGTGCAAGACAGTTTTGCACACGCGGAATACTCAGGTTAAACTTGACGAGCCTAGCATATGCAGATATGGCCTCGGAACACGGAGACCGAAAGGTCGAGCATGAATCATATAGTAGATATGATCAACATAATGATGTTCACCATTGAAAACTACTCCATCTCACGTGATGACCGGTTATGGTTTAGTTGATTTGGATCACGTGATCACTTAGATGACTAGAGAGATGTCTGTCTAAGTGGGAGTTCTTAAGTAATATGATTAATTGAACCTAAATTTATCATGAACTTAGTACCTGATAGTATTTTGCTTGTCTATGTTTGTTTGTAGATAGATGGCTCGTGCTGTTGTTCCATTGAATTTTAATGCGTTCCTTGAGAAAGCAAAGTTGAAAGATGATGGTAGCAATTACACGGACTGGGTCCGTAACCTGAGGATTATCCTCATTGCTGCACAGAAAAGTTACATCCTGGAAGCACCACTGGGTGCCAGGCCTGCTGCTGATGCAACTAACGACGTTAAGAACGTCTGGCAGAGCAAAGCTGATGACTACTCTATAGTTCAGTGTGCCATGCTTTACGACTTAGAACCGGGTCTTCAACGACGTTTTGAACGTCATGGAGCATATGAGATGTTCCAGGAGTTGAAGTTAATATTTCAAGCAAATGCCCGGATTGAGAGATATGAAGTCTCCAATAAGTTCTACAGCTGCAAGATGGAGGAGAATAGTTCTGTTAGTGAGCATATACTCAAAATGTCTGGGTATAATAATCACTTAATTCAACTGGGAGTTAATCTTCCGGATGATAGCGTCATTGACAGAATTCTCCAATCACTGCCACCAAGCTACAAGAGCTTTGTGATGAACTATAATATGCAAGGGATGAACAAGACTATTCCCGAGCTCTTCGCAATGCTAAAAGCCGCGGAGGTAGAAATCAAGAAGGAGCATCAAGTGTTGATGGTCAACAAGACCACTAGTTTCAAGAAAAAGGGCAAAGGAAAGAAGAAGGGGAACTTGAAGAAGAACAACAAGCAAGTTGCTGCTCAAGAGAAGAAACCCAAGTCTGGACCTAAGCCTGAAACCGAGTGCTTCTACTGCAAGCAGACTGGTCACTGAAAGCGGAACTGCCCCAAGTATTTGGCGGATAAGAAGGATGGCAAAGTGAACAAAGGTATATGTGATATACATGTTATTGATGTGTACCTAACTAGAGCTCGTAGTAGCACCTGGGTATTTGATACTGGTTCTGTTGCTAATATTTGCAACTCGAAACAGGGACTACGGAATAAGCGAGCACTAGCCAAGGACGAGGTGACGATGCGCGTGGGAAACGGTTCCAAAGTCGATGTGATCGCGGTCGGCACGCTACCTCTACATCTACCTTTGGGATTAGTTTTAGACCTGAATAATTGTTATTTGGTGCCAGCGTTGAGGATGAACATTATATCTGGATCTTGTTTGATGCGAGACGGTTATTCATTTAAATCAGAGAATAATGGTTGTTCTATTTATATGAGTAATATCTTTTATGGTCATGCACCCTTGAAGAGTGGTCTATTTTTATTAAATCTCGATAGTAGTGATACACATATTCATAGTGTTGAAACCAAAAGATGCAGAGTTAATAATGATAGTGCAACTTATTTGTGGCACTGCCGTTTGGGTCATATCGGTGTAAAGCGCATGAAGAAACTCCATACTGATGGACTTTTGGAATCACTTGGTACTTGCGAACCGTGCCTTATGGGCAAGATGACTAAAACGCCGTTCTCCGGAACTATGGAGCGAGCAACTGATTTGTTGGAAATCATACATATTGATGTTTGTGGCCCAATGAATGTTGAGGCTCGCGGCGGGTATCGTTATTTTCTCACCTTCACAGATGATATGAGCAGATATGGGTATATCTACTTGATGAAACACAAGTCTGAAACATTTGAAAAGTTCAAAGAATTTCAGAGTGAAGTAGAAAATCATCGTAACAAGAAAATAAAATTTCTACGATCTGATTGTGGAGGAGAATATTTGAGTTATGAGTTTGGCCTACACTTGAAACAATGTGGAATAGTTTCGCAACTCACGCCACCTGGAACACCACAACGAAATGGTGTGTCCGAACGTTGTAATCGTACTTTACTAGATATGGTGCGATCTATGATGTCTCTTACTGATTTACCACTATCATTTTGGGGTTATGCTTTAGAGACGGCCGCATTCACGTTAAATAGGGCACCATCAAAATCTGTTGAGATGACGCCTTATGAACTATGGTTTGGCAAGAAACCAAAGTTGTCGTTTCTTAAAGTTTGGGGCTGCGATGCTTATGTGAAGAAACTTCAACCAGATAAGCTCGAACCTAAATCGGAGAAATGTGTCTTCATAGGATACCCAAAAGAGACTATTGGGTACACCTTCTATCACAGATCCAAAGGCAAGACATTCGTTGCTAAGAATGGATCCTTTCTAGAGAAGGAGTTTCTCTCGAAAGAAGTGAGTGGGAGGAAAGTAGAACTTGATGAGATAACTGTATCTACTCCCTTATTGGAAAGTAGTTCATCACGAGAACTGGTTCCTGTGACAACTACACCAATTAGTGAGGAAGCTAATGATAATGATCATGAAACTTCAGATCAAGTTTCTACTGAACCTCGTAGGTCTACCAGAGTAAGATCCGCACCAAAGTGGTACGGTAATCCTATTCTGGAAGTCATGTTACTTGACCATGATGAACCTACGAACTATGAGGAAGCGATGATGAGCCCGGATTCCGCAAAATGGCTAGAAGCCATGAAATCTGAGATGGGATCCATGTATGAAAACAAAGTATGGACTTTGGTTGACTTGCTCGATGATCGGCAAGCCATTGAGAATAAATGGATCTTTAAGAAGAAGACTGACGCTGATGGTAATATAACTGTCTATAAAGCTTGACTTGTTGCAAAAGGTTTTCGACAAGTTCAAGGGGTTGACTACGATGAGACTTTCTCACCCGTAGCGATGCTTAAGTCCGTCCGAATCATGTTAGCTATTGCTGCATTTCATGATTATGAAATTTGGCAAATGGATGTCAAGACTGCATTCTTGAATGGATTTCTAGAAGAAGAGTTGTATATGATGCAACTGGAAGGTTTTGTTGATCCAAAAGGTGCTGACAAAGTGTGCAAGCTCCAGTGTTCCATTTATGGACTGGTGCAAGCATCTCGGAGTTGGAATAAACGCTTTGATAGTGTGATCAAAGCATATGTTTTATACAGACTTTTGGAGAAGCCTGTATTTACAAGAAAGTGAGTGGGAGCTCTATAGCATTTCTAATTTTATATGTAGATGACATATTATTAATTGGAAATGATATAGAATTTCTGGATAGCATAAAAGGATACTTGAATAAAAGTTTTTCAATGAAAGACCTCGGTGAAGCTGCTTACATATTGGGCATCAAGATCTATAGAGATAGATCAAGACGCTTAATAGGACTTTCACAAAGCACATACCTTGACAAAATTTTGAAAAAGTTCAAAATGGATCAGGCAAAGAAAGGATTCTTGCCTGTGCTACAAGGTGTGAAGTTGAGTCAAACTCAATGCCCAACCACAGCAGAAGATAGAGAGAAAATGAAAAATGTTCCCTATGCTTCAGCCATAGGCTCTATCATGTATGCAATGATGTGTACCAGACCTGACGTATGCTTAGCAATAAGCTTGGCAGGAAGGTACCAAAGTAATCCAGGAGTGGATCACTTGACAACGGTCAAGAACATCCTGAAATACCTGAAAAGGACTAAGGATATGTTTCTCGTATATGGAGGTGACAAAGAGCTAGTCGTAAACGGTTACGTCGATGCAAGCTTTGACACTGATCCGGACGATTCTAAATCGCAAACCGGATACGTGTTTTTATTAAACGGTGGAGCTGTAAGTTGGTGCAGTTCTAAACAAAGCGTCGTAGCAGGATCTACATGTGAAGCGGAGTACATAGCTGCTTCGGAAGCAGCAAATGAAGGAGTCTGGATGAAGGAGTTCATTTCCGATCTAGGTGTCATACCTAGTGCATCGGGACCAATGAAGATCTTCTGTGACAATACTGGTGCAATTGCCTTGGCAAAGGAATCCAGATTTCACAAGAGGACCAAGCACATCAAGAGACGCTTCAATTCCATTCGGGACCAAGTCCAAGTGGGAGACATAGAGATTTGCAAAATACATACGGATCTGAATATTGCAGACCCGTTGACTAAGCCTCTCTCACGAGCAAAACATGATCAACACCAAGACTCCATGGGTGTTAGAATCATTACTATGTAATCTAGATTATTGACTCTAGTGCAAGTGGGAGACTGAAGGAAATATGCCCTAGAGGCAATAATAAAGTTATTATTTATTTCCTCATATCATGATAAATGTTTATTATACATGCTAGAATTGTATTAACCGGAAACATGATACATGTGTGAATACATAGACAAATATATAGTCACTAGTATGCCTCTACTTGACTAGCTCATTAATCAAAGATGGTTATGTTTCCTAACCATAGACATGTGTTGTCATTTGATTAATGGGATCACATCATTAGAAGAATGATGTGATTGACATGACCCATTCTGTTAGCCTAGCACTTGATCGTTTAGTATGTTGCTATTGCTTTCTTCATGACTTATACAAAGTTCCTGCAACTATGAGATTGTGCAACTCACGTTTACCGGAAGAACACTTTGTGTGCTACCAAACGTCACAACGTAACTGGGTGATTATAAAGGTGCTCTACAGGTGTTTCCGAAGGTACATGTTGGGTTGGCATAATTCGAGATTAGGTTTTGTCACTCCGATTGTCGGAGAGGTATCTCTAGGCCCTCTCGGTAATACTCATCACCTAAGCCTTGCAAGCATTGTAACTAATGAGTTAGTTATAAGATGATGTGTTACAGAACGAGTAAAGAGACTTTCCGGTAACGAGATTGAACTAGGTATTGGATACCGACGATCAAATCTCGGGCAAGTAACATACCGATGACAAGGGGAACAACGTATGTTGTTATGCGGTTTGACCGATAAAGATCTTCGTAGAATATGTAGGAACCAATATGGGCATCCAGGTTCCGCTATTGGTTATTGACCGAGAATGGTTCTAGGTGATGTCTACATAGTTCTCGAACCCGTAGGGTCCGCACGCTTAACGTTACGATGACAGTTTTATTATGAGTTTATAAGTTTTGATGTACCGAAGTTTGTTCGGAGTCCCAGATGTGATCACGGACATGACGAGGAGTCTTGAAATGGTCGAGACATAAAGATTGATATATTGGAAGCCTATGTTTGGACATCGGAAAGGTTCCGGGTGAAATCGGGATTTTACCGGAACACCGGGGGGTTACCGGAACCCTCCCGGGGGTTAATGGGCCTTAGTGGGCCATGAGGGAAAAGAGGAGGGCCGGCCAGGGCAGGCCGTGCGCCCCCTCCCCCCTAGTCCGAATAGGACAAGGAAGGGGGGGGGGCGCCCCCCTTTCCTCTTTCCCCTCCCCCTTTCCTTCTCCACCAAGGCAAGAGGGGGGAGTCCTACTCCCGGTGGGAGTAGGACTCCTCCAGGCGCACCCCAAGGGGGCCGGCCGCACCTCCCCCTCCCTCCTTTATATACGGGGGCAGGGGGGCACCCCAGAACACACAAGTTGATCTACGGATCGTTCCTTAGCCGTGTGCGGTGCCCCCCTCCACCATATTCCACCTCGGTCATATCGTCGCGGAGTTTAGGCGAAGCCCTGCGCCGGTAGAACATCATCATCGTCACCACGCCGTCGTGCTGACGGAACTCTTCCCCGAAGCTTTGCTGGATCGGAGCCCGGGGATCGTCATCGAGCTGAACGTGTGCTGAACTCGGAGGTGCCGTACGTTCGGTGCTTGGATCGGTCGGATCGTGAAGACGTACGACTACATCAACCACGTTGTCATAACGCTTCCGCTTACGGTCTACGAGGGTACGTGGACGAACACTCTCCCCTCTCGTTGCTATGCCATCACCATGATCTTGCGTGTGCGTAGGATAATTTTGAAATTACTATGTTCCCCAACACTGAGGAGTCGCTAGCGAAGACGACCTCATGGCCAACCAGTCCGTGCTCACGAGCGACCTCCTCCCGGTGGCCAAGTGGCTCGGCGACACCTTGTACCTATAAGCATCTCCTCCTCTTGGACTGTACACGAGGAGTCTCCTCCGCCCACTGCGCGAACTTGTCGGCGATCTTCACCGCGGGATGGACAGGCCTCAACAGTGGGAGGAGGATCTCCACCGCTGGTTAGGGAGCCTTCCTCCACCAATGGCGTGTGGTTACTGGCAATTTGCGCATCGAGGTCGCACATGAACTAGGACAGGGCCAACCGGAGTATGATTGCGGCATGGAGCTAATGGAGGACCTGGCCGAATTGGGGACTCTGAGCTACTCGACAAGGAAGAATTTCTTATTGATACGAGTAGTCTATCATAAGTCAAGCTGTCATAATATTGTTGTAAAAAATACGGCTCAATTTAATTAGACATTAACTTTTTTTAAACGTGTGACACTTGCAAGTTTAATTGAGAAGATAAAAGACTGCACCCGCTAAAAAAGAGAGAGAAGATGAAAGACTAAACTCTCAACCATATAAATCCGGACTAGAAATATTTTACTCCCTCCGTAAAGAAATATATGAGCGTTTAGATCACTACTTAAATGATCTAAATGCTTTTGCATTTCTTTATAGAGGGAGTTTTATTTGTACACCAATCCAAAATATACAAACATGTAATTCCATCAAACGTCAGAAAACAAAGTAGTAGACATATAAATGACAGAAACAGTTTAAAATATGTCTATATACATCCGTTTGTAGTTCATATTTTCTAGTTGCCCAGCTATATAGGCACGTGTATCCATGGCATATACACGAATTCTTCTCCTCCTACATTTACTGATTGTGTGCCTAGCCGTAAAAATCCACAAAAAATCATGTGATTCCGAAAATCCTCAGGACCTAGCACGGTGTTATCATATGGCCCTTGTAGGGTGTGGTGAAAGTTTGAGTGCGTTTCGCAGAAGCCTGACCGGAGACCGCTTGTAAACTGCACCATATCAGAGTTCGTATCTAGCTATCGAGAGAGAATGTGTCAAGTTTGTGGAGGAAGTGTGCTTCCCGTTGCTCCGTTGATGTCGAAACTTCTCGTTCTCTCAAAGGGGGCCATTGCATGACACGTGCCAGGACATGGCATTTTTCAGGCCCGCGTGCAATATTTGAGACATTTATTGCATCGATAGGGTTTCAATGCAGGAAACTGCAGATCTACACGGCAACCACCCGAATTGATGTCCTGAAGTCGTTTGTAAACTCATATATAACATCTTTGCGGTATGTGTAGGCCTAGTGCAACCAAAGGAGGGGCAAACCCAACCACTAGGGGGCAATGTACCTCGGTGGCATGCTGGTCTAGCCGTTAAAATCCATGGAAAATCATACGGTGTCGGAAATCCTCGGGACCTGGCACGGTGTCGTCATATGGCCCTTGTAGGGCGTGGTAAAAGTTTGAGCACGTTTCGCGGAAGCCTAGCCGTAGGCCGCTTGTAAACTGCACAATCTCCGAAGTAGTATCTGTGATGCGGAGTATCCTACGGACATCACTATGTCAAGAGTCCGTTCTGCAAGTGACACGTGTGACATCTAGTTCACATACATAGAGGTGAATCATCACCTTTACACGTGCTTACTTGACCCCTTTGAGGATGGTATACTACTTGACACTCCTCTCGTGTGCATAATGGAGAATGAAGCATGAAAATCACAAAAACCCTACGAACACCCAAGATCTATCTAGGAGAAGTATAACAACGAGAGGGGAGAGTGTGTCTACATACCCTTGAAGACCGTCGTGTGCATAATGGAGACTGAAGCAGGAAAATAAAAAAAATCCTATGAACACCCAAGATCTATCTAGGAGAAGTATAGCAATGAGATGGAAGGGTATATCACGCGGTTGATGTAGTCATACTTGCCACGATCCAATCGCGATCCAAACCGATGAAGTACCGAACGGACGGCACCTCCACGTTCAGCACACGTATGATTCGATGATGTCTCCTCCTCCTTGATCCAGCAAGCGAGGGAGGAGAAGTAGATGGGATCACCGGTAGCACAACAGCGTGACGGTGATGGTGGTGGAATGATTCCAGCAGGGCTATGCCGAGCGCTACTAAGACAACAAAGACGGAGAAGTTACATAGTAACGGGAGAGGGAGAGAGGAGGCCAAGGGCTTGTGTGTCCTCTTGGGGGCGCCCCTTCCCCTCTATGTATAGGTGGAGGGGCGTGGTGGCCATCCCTCCAAGCCCTAGGGCTGGCGCACCAAGGGGGAGGAGTTGGACTCCTAGTCCAATTCCCTCCTTTCCATACACAGGTGGACTTTCCACCTTTCTCAGCCACATGGGCCTTGAGGGACTTGTGCGCATGGCCCAATAAGGCCAGGGTGCCTTCCCTCAGTCCATGCTAACCCTTGGGACATGGTGGAACCCTCAATGGACCGCCAGACTCCTCCAGAAGTTTTCAGAACCTTCTAGTAGCTTCCCGGTACAATACCGAAAAAATAGAACTTCTTCCGGAACCCTGAAAGGAATCCCAGTCTCAATCCATGCCAACCCAACAGACACCTTCGAAGATACTTGTAGAGCATATTTATGATCACCCAGTTACAAAGTGGCATTTGATAGCACACAAGGTCTTAGGAATATATACTACTTGACACTCATGCACTCATAGTATCCGGGAGTTGCATGATCTCATGGTCTTAGGAATATATACTTGACATGAAGAATGATATAGCAATAGACTCAAGTGATACGATCGAATGTTAAGCTTACGACTGGGTCTTGTCCATCACATCATTCTCCTAATGATGTGATCCCGTTATCAAATGACAACTCATGTCTATGGTTAGGAAACCATAATCATCTTTGATCAACGAGTTCGTCTAGTTGAGACTCACTAGGGACATAGTATTTGTTTATGTATTCACACATGTATTTAAGTTTCCTGTCAATACAATTCTAGCATGAATAATAAACCTTTATAATGAACAAGGAAATATGAAAATAACCAATTTATTATTGCATCTAGGGAATATTTTCAATAGTCTACCACTTGCACTAGAGTCAATAATCTAGTTTACATAGTTATGAATCTAACACCCATGGAGTCTTGGTGCTGATAATGTTTTGCCATGGAAGAGGTTTAGCCAAGGGTCTGCCACATTCAGATCTGTATGTACTTTGCAAAGTTCTATGTCTCCATCCTTAACATAATTACGAATGGAGTTGAAGTGGTGCTTGATGTGCTTGGTTCTCTTGTGAAACCTGGGCTCCTTGGCAATGGCAATAGCTCCAGTGTTGTCACAAAGGACAGTCATTGGATCCCGATGCACTAGGTATTACACCCAGATCGGATATGAACTCCTTCATCCAGAATCCTTCTTGCGCTACTTTCGAAGCAGCTATATACTCTGCTTCACGTGTAGATACTGCCACAACGCTCTTCTTAGAACTGCACCAACTGACCGCTCCATCATTCAATAGAAATATGTATCCGGTTTGAGACTTAGAGGTATCCAGACCTGTGTCGAAGCTAGCAGCGACGTAACCCTTTACGACGAACTCTTCGTCACCTCCATAAACAAGAAACATGTCCTTAGTCCTTTTTCAATGCTTCAGGATGTTCTTGACCGCTATCCAGTGATCTACTCCTAGATCACTTTGGTACCTCCCTGCCAGACTTGTGGCAAGGCACACATCAAGTATGGTACACAACATGGCATACATTATAGAGCCTATGGCTGAGGCACAGGGAATGACTTTCATCCTTTCTCTTTCTTCTGCCTTGGTTGAGCTTTGAGTCTTACTTAACTTTACACCTTGCAATACATGCAAGAACCCTTTCTTTGACTGATCCATTTTGAACTTCTTCAAAACTTTGTCAAGGTATGTGCTTTGTGAAAGTCCTATTAAACATCTTGATCTATCTCTATAGATTTTGATGACCAATACATAAGCATCTTCACCGAGGTCTTTCATTGAAAAACTCTTGTGAAAATATCCTTTTATGCTTTACAGAAATTATATATCATTTCCAATGAACAATATGTCATCCACATATAATATTAGAAATGCTACAGCACTCCCACTCACTTTCTTGTAAATACAAGCTTCTCTCTAAGTTTGTATAAAACCAAAAGCTTTGATCACCTCATCAAAGCGAATATTCCAACTTGGAGATGCTTGCACCAGTCCATAGATGGATCACTGGAGCTTGCATACTTTGTTAGCATCCTTAGGATCGACAAAACCTTCTGGTTGCATCATATACAACTCTTCCTTAAGAAACTCGTTAAGGAATGACGTTTTGACGTCCATTTGCCATATCTCATAATCATAAAATATGGCAATAGCTAACATAATTCTGACAGACTTAAGCATCGCCACAGGTGAGAAAGTCTCATCATAGTCAACCCCTTGAACTTTTCGGAAACCCTTTGCGACAAGTCAAGCTTTATAGATGGTGACATTACCATCAGCGTCTATCTTCTTCTTAAAGATCCATTTATTCTCAATGGCTTGCCGATCATCGAGCAAGTCCACCAAAGTCCATACTTTGTTCTCGTACATGGATCCTATCACGGATTTCATGGCATGAAGCCATTTATCAAAATCCAGGCTCATCATAGCTTCTTCATAGTTCGTAGGTTCGTCGTTTTCTAACAACATGATTTCCAGGACTGGATTACCGTACCACTCTGGTGCAGAACTTACCCTGGTTGACTTATGAAGTTCAGTAGTAACTTGATCTGAAGTTTCATGATCATCAACATTAGCTTCCTCTTTGGTTGGTGTAGGCATCATGGGAACTGCTTTCTTTGATGTACTACCTTCCAATTTGAGAGAAGGTACAATTACCTCATCAAGTTATACTTTCCTCCCACTCACTTCTTTTGAGAGAAACTCCTTCTTGGCAACAAAGATCTTTCCCTTAGATCTGTGGTAGAAGGTATACCCAATGGTCTCTTTAGCGTATCCTATGAAAACGAACTTCTTCGCTTTGTGTTCAAGCTTATCAGGCTAATGCCTCTTAACATAAGTGCCGCATCCCCAAACTTTAAGAAACGACAACTTATGTTTCCTGTCAAACCACAACTCATACGATGCCATCTCAACGGATTTAGACGGTGCCCATTTAAAGTGAATGTGGTTGTCTCTAATTCGTAACCCCAAAATGATAGTGGCAAATCGGTAAGAGATATCATAGAACGCACCATATATCCATAGAGTACGATTACGATGTTCGGGTACACCATTACCTTGTGGTGTTCCAGGTGGCGTGAGTTGTGAAACAATTCCACATTGTCTTAAATGCATACCAAACTCGTCACTCAAATATTCACCTCCACAATCAGATTGTAGAAACTTTGTTTTCTTGTTATGATGATTCTCCACTTCACTCTGAAATTTGTTGAACTTATCAAATGTTTCAGACTTGTGTTTCATTAAGTAAATATACCCATATCTACTCAAATCATCTGTGAAGGTAAGAAAATAATGATATCCATCGTGTTCTTTAACACTCATCGGACCGCATACATCGTTATGTATTATTTCCAATAAGTCAGTAGCTCGCTTCATTGTTCCAAAGAATGGAGTTTTAGTCATCTTGCCCATGAGACAAGGTTCACATGTCTCAAATGATTCATAATCAAGAGATTCTAAAAGTCCATCAGCATGGAGTTTCTTCATGCGCTTTACACCAATATGACCTAAGCGGCAGTGCCGCAAATATGTGGTACTATCATTATTAACTTTGCATCTTTTGGCATCAATATTATGAATATGTGTATCACTACGATCGAGATTCAACAGGAATAAACCATTCATAAGGGGTGCATGACCATAAAAGATATTACTCATATAAATAGAACAACCATTATTCGCTGACTTAAATGAATAATCGTTTCGCAATAAACAAGATCGAGATACAATGTTCATGCTCAACGCATGCACCAAATAACAATTATTTAGGTTTAAAACTAATCCTGAAAGTAGATGTAGAGGTAGCATGCTGACGGTGATCACATCAACCTTGGAACCATTTCCGACACGCATCGTCACCTCATCCTTAGCCAGTCTTCGTTTATTCCGTAGCTCCCTACTTACAAATATTAGCAACCGAACCAGTATCAAATAACCAGGCACTATTACGAGCACTAGTAAGGTACACATCAATAACATGTATATCAAGTATACCTTTGTTGACATTGCCAGCCTTCTTATTTGTCAAGTACTTGGGGCAGTTCCGCTTCAAGTGACCATTACCCTCAGTCTCAGGTTTGGGTCTAGCCTTGGGTTTATGACGTGGCTAGAGATTGCATCGATATTTCCCCAAAGAGGAAGGGATGATGCAGCACAACTACGGTCAGTATTTCCCTCAGTTGTGAAACCAAGGTATCAATCCAGTAGGAGAACCAAGCAACACTATGTAAACGATACCTGCACACAAAGAACAAATACTTGCAACCTGACGCGTAAGAGGGGTTGTCAATCCCTCCTCGGTAAAAAGATAGATAAATTTGTATGAGTTTGGATAAATAGATCCGAATAAAACACAAAATAAAATAAGTAAAGAAAAATTGCAGCAATGTATTTTTAGGTTTTTGGAATAATAGATCTGAAAACAAATACGGCAAAATATAGATCGGAAAGAAAATATGATAAAAGATAGACCCGGGGGCGTAGATTTCACTACTGGTTTCTCTCGAGAAAACAGCACATGGTGGGTAAACAAATTACGGTTGGGCAATTGATAGAAGAACAAATAATTATGATGATATCCAAGGCAATGATCATGAATATAGGCATCACGTATCTACTACTATTACTCCACACATCGACCGCTATCCAGCATGCATCTAGTGTATTAAGTTCATGGAGAAACAGAGTAATGCAATAAGAACGATGACTGAGGTAGACAAGATTTATTCATGTAGGAATAGATCCCATCCTTTTATCCTTAATAGCAACGATACATGTGTGCCTCGCTACCCCTTCTGTCACTAGGTGAGGACACCACAAGATTGAACCCATCAACCTCTTCCCATTGTAAGAAAAATCAATCTAGTTGGCCTAACTAAACCAAAGATTCAGAGAAGAAATACGAGGCTATAAATAATCATGCATATAAGAGATCAAAGAAGACTCAAATAATATTCGTGGATAAAAATCTGATCATAAACTCGAACTTTATCGGATCCCAATAAACACACCACAAAAAGTCATTACATAAAATAGATCTCCAAGAGATCATTGTATTGAGAATCAAAAAGGGAGAAGAAGCCATCTAGCTACTACCTACGAACCCGTAGGTCTATGGTGAACTACTCACGCATCATCGGAGGAGAACCAATGAGGATGATGAACCCCTCCGTGATCGTGTTCCCCTCCGGCAAGGTGCCAGAATAGGGCTCTAGATAGGATCTCCTGGTTCTGGAACTTGCAGCGGCTGGAATTGTGTTTCGACTCCCCTAGGTTTCTGGAATATTTGGGTATTTGCTATGTCTTGAGCTTGCGTTGGTTTTCCTTGAAGAGGATAGGGTGATGCAGCAATAGTAGCGTAAGTATTTCCCTCCGTTTTTGAGAACCAAGGTATCAATCCAGTAGGAGGCTCCTCAAAAGTCCCATGCACCTACACAAACAAACAAAGAACTCGCAACCAATGCAATAAAGGGGTTGTCAATCCCTTCATGGCCACTTGTGAAAGTGAGATCTGATAGAGATAGTGTGATAAGATAAATATATTTTTGGTATTTTATGATATGGATTGGAAAAGTAAAGATGCAAATAAAAGTAGATTGAAAGCTTATATGATAAAAGATAGAGCCGGGGGCCATAGGTTTCACTAGTGGGTTCTCTCAACATAGCATAAGCATTACGGTGGGTGAACAAATTACTGTCGAGCAATTGATAGAAAAGCGAATAATTATGAGATTATCTAGGCATGATCATGTATATAGGCATCACGTCCGTGACAAGTAGACCGACTCCTACCGGCATCTACTACTATTACTCCACACATCGACCGCTATCCAGCATGCATCTAGAGTATTAAGTTCATAAAGAACAAACTAACGCATTAAGAAAGATGACATGATGTAGAGGGATAAACTCATGCAATATGATATAAACTCCATCTTTTTATCCTCGATGGCAACAATACAATACGTGCCTTGCAAGAAAGATTGAACCCAAAGCTAAGCACTTCTCCCATTGCAAGAAAGATCAATCTAGCGGGCCAAACCAAACTGATAATTCGAAGAGACTTGCAAAGATAACTTAATCATACACAAAAGAATTCAGAGTAGATTCACATATTTATCACAGATAAACTTGATCATAAACCCACAATTCATCGGATCTCGACAAACACACCGCAAAAAGAGTTACATCAGATAGATCTCCAAGAAGACCGAGGAGAACATGGTATTGAGATCCAAAAAAGGGAGAAGAAGCCATCTAGCTAATAACTATGGACCCGAAGGTCTATGGTAAACTACTCAAAACTCATCAGAGGGGCTATGGTGTTGATGTAGAAGCCCTCCGTGGTCGATTCCCCCTCCGGCGGAGCGCCGACAAAGGCTCCAAGATGGGATCTCGCGGATACAGAAGGTTACGGTGGTGGAGATAGATTTTCATGGCCGCCTCTGATGTTCTCGGGGTACGTGGGTATATATAGGAGGAAGAAGTAGGTCGATGGACGCCTGAGGGGCCCACGAGATAGGGGGCGTGCCCAATAGGGTGGGGCGCGCCCTCCACCCTCGTGGCCGCCTCGATTGCTTCTTGACTTGCACTCCAAGCCCTCTAGATCACGTTCGTTCCAAAAATCACGCTCCCGAAGGTTTCATTCCGTTTGGACTCCGTTTGATATTCCTTTTCTTCGAAACACTGAAATAGGCAAAAAAATAGCAATACGGGCTGGGCCTCCGGTTAATAGGTTAGTCCCAAAAATGATATAAATGTGTAAAGTAAAGCCCATAAACATCCAAAACGGGTAATATAATAGCATGGAACAATAAAAAATTATAGATACGTTGGAGACGTATCAGTATTTATAGAGCTGAGAGGCGGTGGAGGAGACCACCGTGGGCCCCACAACCCATCAGGGCGCACTAGGGGCCTCTAGTGCGCCCTGATGTCTTGTGGGCCCCACAGGCCTCCCCCTAGGTTCTTCCTTGGCTCCCAAGTTGTCTTCTGGTAAAAAAAAATTCCAAAAAGTTTTGCTACGTTTGGACTCCATTTGATAGGGATATTCTGTGATAACCCACAAGTATAGGGGATCGCAACAGTTTTCGAGGGTAGAGTATTCAACCCAAATTTATTGATTCGACACAAGGGGAGCCAAAGAATATTCTCAAGTATTAGCAATTGAGTTGTCAATTCAACCACACCTGGATAACTTAGTATCTGCAGCAAAGTATTTAGTAGCAAAGTAGTATGATAGTAATGGTAACAGTGGCAAAAGTAATAGCAACAGTTTTGTAGTAATTGTAACAGTAACAACGGTAAAGTAAATAAGCAAAGCACAATATGTGAAAAGCTTGTAGGCATTGGATCGATGATGGATAATTATGTTGGATGCGATTCCTCATGTAATAGTTATAACATAGGCTGACACAGAACTAGCAACAGTTCATCAATGTAATGTAGGCATGTATTCCGAATATAGTCATACGTGCTTACGGAAAAGAACTTGCATGGCATCTTTTTTCCTACCCTCCCATGGCAGAGGGGTCCTAATGGAAACTAATGGATATTAAGGTCTCCTTTTAATAGAGTACCAGACCAAAGCATTAGCACTTAGTGAATACATGAACTCCTCAAACTACGGTCATCACCGAGAAGTATCCCGATTATTGTCACTTCGGGGTTGTCGGATCATAACACATAATAGGTGACTATAGACTTGCAAGATAGGATCAAGAACTCACATACATTCATGAAAACATAATAGGCTCAGATCTGAAATCATGGCACACTCGGGCCCTAGTGACAAGCATTAAGCATAACAAAGTCATAGCAACATCAATCTCAGAACATAGTGGATACTAGGGATCAAACCCTAACAAAACTAACTTGATTACATGGTAAATCTCATCCAACCCATCACCGTCCAGCAAGCCTTACGATGGAATTACTCACGCACGACGGTGAGCATCATGAAATTGGTGATGGAGGATGGTTGATGATGACGACAGCGATGAATCCCCCTCTCCGGAGCCCCAAATGGACTCCAGATCAGCCCTCCCGAGAGAGATTAGGGCTTGGCAGCGGCTCCGTATCGTAAAACGCGATGAAACTTTCTCTCTGATTTTTTCTCTGCAAAAGAGAATATATGGAGTTGGAGTTGAGGTCGGTGGACATCCAGGGGGCCCACGAGGCAGGGGGGCGCGCCCAGAGGGAGGGGGCGCCCCCCACCCTCGTGGACAGGGTGTGGGCCCCCTGGCCTTGATTGTTTCATCAGTATTTTTTATATTTTCCAAAAATAATCTCCGTGGATTTTCAGGTCATTCCAAGAACTTTTGTTTCTGCACAAAAATAACACCATGGCAGTCCTGCTGAAAACAGCGTCAGTCCGGGTTAGTTTCATTCATATCATGCAAGTTAGAGTCCAAAACAAGGGCAAACATGTTTGGAAAAGTAGATACGTTGGAGACGTATCAACTCCCCCAAGCTTAAACCTTTGCTTGTCCTCAAGCAATTCAATTGATAAACTGAAAGTGATAAAGAAAAACTTTTACAAACTCTGTTTGCTCTTGTTGTTGTAAATATGTAAAGCCAGCATTCAAGTTTTCAGCAAAGATTATGAACTAACCATATTCACAATAACACTTAGATCTCATGTTTACTCATATCAATGACATAATCAACTAGCGAGCAATAATAATAAAACTTGGATGCCAACACTTTCTCAAAACAATCATAATATGATATGACAAGATGGTATCTCGCTAGCCATTTCTGAGACCGCAAAACATAAATGCAGAGCACCTTTAAAGATCAAGGACTGACTAAACATTGTAATTCATGGTAAAAGAGATCCAGTCAAGTCATACCCAATATAAACTAATAGTAATACATGCAAATGACAGTGTGCTCTCTAGCGGGTGCTTTTTAATAAGAGGGTGATGTCTCAGCATAAAAGTAAATAGACAAGCCCTTCGCAGAGGGAAGCAGGGATTTGTAGAGGTGCGAGAGCTCGATTTTAAAATAGAGAGGAATAACATTTTGAGCGATATACTTTCACTGTCAACGCAACAACTATGAGATCTCGATATCTTCCATGCTACATACATTATAGGCGGTTCCCAAACAGAATGGTAAAGTTTATACTCCCCCACCACCAACAAGCATCAATCCATGGCTTGCTCGAAACAACGAGTGCCTCCAACTAGCAACAACCCTGGGGGAGTTTTGTTTAATTATTTTGATTTGCTTTGATCTTTTTTATCATGGGACTGGGCATCCCGGTTACCAGCCATTTTCTCGTGAATGAGGAGTGGAGTCCACTGTTGGGGAACGTTGCAGAAAATTAAAATTTTTCCTACGGTTTCACCAAGATCCATCTATGAGTTCATCTAAGCAACGAGTCAAGAGAGAGAGTTTGCATCTACATACCACTTGTAGATCACGAGCGGAAGCTTGCCAAGGAGATGGTGATGATGGAGTCGTACTCGAACGTGATTCGGATCACCGATGTCCTAGTGCTGAACGGACAGCACCTCCGCGTTCAACACACGTACGGGACGGGAGACGTCTCCTCCGTCTTGATCCAGCAAGGAGGAAGGAGATGTTGAGGAAGGCAGCTCCAAGGGCAGCATGACGGCATGGTGCAGTTGGTGCAGCAGTATTCCGACAGAGCTTCGCTGAGCACGTACGGAGGAGGAGAGGTGTTGGGGAGGGGAGGGGCTGCGCCTTGAGTTGTGGTGTCCAGCAGCCCTCCCCTCACCCCTTTATATATAGGGAAGGGGCAAGGGGGGCCGGCCCTCTAGGGAAAACCGTAGGGGGGGCGGCGGCCAAGGGGTGGGGGGGCTTGCCCCCCAAGCAAGGGGGGTGCGCCCCCTTTAGGGTTTCCCCCCCAACCCTAGGCGCATGGGCCCAAGGGGGGGGGCGCCAAGCCCACTAGGGGCTGGCTGCTATCCCCACGCAGCCCAAGTGGCCCCCCGGGAGGAGTGGCCCCCCCCGGTGGACCCCCGGAACCCTTCCGGTGGTCCCGGTACAATACCGGTATGACCCCGAAACTTTCCGGTGCCCGTTTAACAACTTCCCATATATAAAACTTTACATCCAGACCATTCTGGAACTCCTCGTGACGTCCGGGATCTCATCCGGGACTCCGAACAACATTCGGTAGTCACATACTAGTCTTCCTAACAACCCTAGCGTCACCGAACCTTAAGTGTGTAGACCCTACGGGCTCGGGAGACATGCAGACATGACCGAGACCACTCTCGGGCAATAACCAACAGCGGGGTCTGGATACCCATGTTGGCTCCCACATGCTCCTCGATGATTTCATCGGTTGAACCACGATGTCGAGGATTTGATCAAACCCTGTATACAATTCCCTTTGTCAATCGGTACGTTACTTGCCCGAGACTCGATCGTCGGTATCCCAATACCTTGTTCAGTCTCGTTACCGGCAAGTCACTTTACTCGTACCGTAATGCATGATCCCGTGGCCAACACATTGGTCACCTTGAGCTCATTATGATGATGCATTAGAGAGTGGGCCCAGAGATACCTCTCCGTCATACGGAGTGACAAATCCCAGTCTCGATCCGCATAAAACAATAGATACTTTCGGAGATACCTATAGTGCACCTTTATAGTCACCCAGTTACGTTGTGACGTTTGATACACCCAAAGCACTCCTACGGTATCCAGGAGTTACACGCTCTCATGGTCAAAGGAAGAGATACTTGACATTGGCAAAGCTCTAGCAAACGAACTACACGATCTTTGTGCTATGCTTAGGATTGGGTCTTGTCCATCACATCATTCTCCTAATGATGTGATCCCGTTATCAACGACATCCAATGTCCATAGCCAGGAAACCATGACTATCTGTTGATCACAGCGAGCTAGTCAACTAGAGGCTCACTAGGGACATATTGTGGTCTATGTATTCACACGTGTATTACGATTTCCGGATAATACAGTTATAGCATGAATAAAAGACAATTATCATGAACATAGAAATATAATAATACTTTTATTATTGCCTCTAGGGCATATTTCCAACAGTCTCCCACTTGCACTAGAGTCACTAATCTAGTTACATTGTGATGAATCGAACACCCATAGAGTTCTGGTGTTGATCATGTTTTGCTCGCGAGAGAGGTTTAGTCAACGGATCAGCGACATTTAGATCCGTATGTACTTTGCAAATTTCTATGTCTCCATCTTGAACATGTTCACGGATGGAGTTGAAACGATGCTTGATGTGCCTGGTCTTCTTGTGAAACTTGGGCTCCTTAGCAAGGGCAATGGCTCCAGTGTTGTCACAGAAGAGTTTGATTGGCCCCGACGCATTGGGTATGACTCCTAGGTCGGTGATGAACTCCTTCACCCAAATCGCTTCATGCGCTGCCTCCGAGGCTGCCATGTACTCTGCTTCACATGTAGATCCCGCCACGATGCTCTGCTTGCAGCTGCACCAGCTTACTGCTCCACCATTCAACATATACACGTATCCGGTTTGTGACTTAGAGTCATCCAGATCTGTGTCGAAGCTAGCATCGACGTAACCCTTTACGACGAGCTCTTCGTCACCTCCATAAACGAGAAACATGTCCTTTGTCCTTTTTAGGTACTTCAGGATATTCTTGACCGCTGTCCAGTGTTCCTTGCCGGGATTACTCTGGTATCTTGCTACCAAACTTACGGCAAGGTTTACATCAGGTATGGTACACATCATGGCATACATAATAGATCCTATGGCTGAAGCATAGGGGATGACACTCATCTCTTCTTTATCTTTTGCCGTGGTCGGTGACTGAGCTGAGCTCAATCTCACACCTTGTAACATAGGCAAGAACCCTTTCTTGGACTCATCCATTTTGAACTTTTTCAAAATCTTATCAAGGTATGTGCTTTGTGAAAGACCTATGAGGCGTCTCGATCTATCTCTATAGATCTTGATGCCTAATATATAAGCAGCTTCTCCAAGGTCCTTCATTGAAAAACATTTGTTCAAGTAGGCCTTAATGTTGTCCAGAAATTCTATATTATTTCCCATCAAGAGTATGTCATCTACATATAATATGAGAAATGCTACAGAGCTCCCACTCACTTTCTTGTAAACGCAGGCTTCTCCATAAGTCTGCATAAACCCAAACGCTTTGATCATCTCATCAAAGCGAATATTCCAACTCCGAGATGCTTGCACCAGTCCATAAATGGATCGCTGGAGCTTGCATACTTTGTTAGCGTTCTTAGGATCGACAAAACCTTCCGGCTGCATCATATACAACTCTTCCTTAAGATGCCCGTTAAGGAATGCCGTTTTGACGTCCATCTGCCATATCTCATAATCATAGTATGCGGCAATTGCTAACATGATTCAGACGGACTTAAGCTTCGCTACGGGAGAGAATGTCTCGTCGTAGTCAATCCCTTGAACTTGTCGATAACCCTTAGCGACAAGTCGAGCTTTATAGATGGTGACATTACCATCCGCGTCCGTCTTCTTCTTAAAGATCCATTTGTTTTCTATCGCTCGCCGATCATCGGGCAAGTCAGTCAAAGTACATACTTTGTTTTCATACATGGATTCTATCTCGGATTTCTTGGCTTCTAGCCATTTGTTGGAATCTGGGCCCGCCATCGCTTCTTCATAGCTCGAAGGTTCACCGTTGTCTAACAACATGATTTCCAGGACAGGGTTGCCGTACCACTCTGGTGCAGAACGTGTCCTTGTGGACCTACAAAGTTCAGTAGCAACTTGATCCGAAGTACCTTGATCATCATCATTGGTTTCCTCTTCAGTTGGTGTGGGCATCACAGGAACATTTTCCTGAGCTGCACCACTTTCCCGTTCGAGAGGTAGTACTTCATCGAGTTCTACTTTCCTCCCACTTACTTCTTTCGAGAGAAACTCTTTTTCCAGAAAGCATCCGTTCTTGGCAACAAAGATCTTGCCCTCGGATCTTAAGTAGAAGGTATACCCTACAGTTTCCTTAGGGTATCCTATGAAGACGCATTTTTCCGACTTGGGTTCGAGCTTTTCAGGTTGAAGTTTCTTGACATAAGCATCACATCCCCAAACTTTTAGAAACGACAGCTTAGGTTTCTTCCCAAACCATCATTCATACGGTGTCGTCTCAACGGATTTAGACGGTGCCCTATTTAAAGTGAATGTAGCTGTCTCTAGAGCGTATCCCCAAAATGATAGCGGTAAATCGGTAAGAGACATCATAGACCGCACCATATCCAATAGAGTATGATTACGACGTTCGGACACACCGTTTCGCTGAGGTGTTCCAGGCGGCATGAGTTGTGAAACGATTCCACATTTCCTTAAGTGTGTGCCAAATTCGTGACCTAAATATTCTCCTCCACGATCTGATCGTAGGAACTTTATCTTTCGGTCACATTGATTCTCCACCTCATTATGAAATTCCTTGAACTTTTCAAAGGTCTCAGACTTGTGTTTCATTAAGTAGACATACCCATATCTACTTAAGTCATCAGTGAGAGTGAGAACATAACGATATCCTCCGCGAGCCTCAACGCTCATTGGACCGCACACATCGGTATGTATGATTTCCAACAAGTTGGTTGCTCGCTCCATTGTTCCGGAGAACGGAGTCTTGGTCATCTTGCCCATGAGGCATGGTTCGCATGTGTCAAATGATTCATAATCAAGAGACTCCAAAAGTCCATCAGCATGGAGCTTCTTCATGCGCTTGACACCAATGTGACCAAGGCGGCAGTGCCACAAGTATGTGGGACTATCGTTATCAACTTTACATCTTTTGGCATCTACACTATGAACATGTGTAATATTACGCTCGAGATTCATTAAGAATAAACCATTGACCATCGGAGCATGACCATAAAACATATCTCTCATATAAATCGAACAACCATTATTCTCAGACTTAAATGAGTAGCCATCTCGTATTAAACGAGATCCAGATACAATGTTCATGCTCAAACTTGGCACTAAATAACAATTATTAAGGTTCAAAACTAATCCCGTAGGTAAATGTAGAGGCAGCGTGCCGACGGCGATCACATCGACTCTGGAACCATTCCTGACGCGCATCGTCACCTCGTCCTTCGCCAGTCTCCGTTTATTCCGCAGCTCCTGCTGTGAGTTACAAATATGAGCAACGGCACCGGTATCAAATACCCAGGAGTTACTACGAGTACTGGTAAGGTACACATCAATTACATGTATATCAAATATACCTTTGGTGTTGCCGGCCTTCTTATCTGCTAAGTATTTGGGGCAGTTCCGCTTCCAGTGACCCTTCCCCTTGCAATAAAAGCACTCAGTCTCAGGCTTGGGTCCATTCTTTGACTTCTTCCTGGTAACTGGCTTACCAGGCGCGGCAACCTCCTTGCCGTCCTTCTTGAAGTTCTTCTTACCCTTGCCCTTCTTGAACTTAGTGGTCTTATTGACCATCAACACTTGATGTTCTTTCTTGATTTCAGCCTCTGCTGACTTCAGCATAGAAAACACTTCAGGAATGGTCTTTTCCATCCCCTGCATGTTGTAGTTCATCACAAAGCTCTTGTAGCTTGGTGGGAGCGACTGGAGGATTCTGTCAATGACCGCCTCATCTGGGAGGTTAATGTTCAGCTGGGTCATACGGTTGTGCAACCCAGACATCTTCAGGATGTCCTCACTGACAGAACTGTTTTCCTCCATTTTACAACTGTAGAACTTGTCGGAGACATCATATCTCTCGACCCGGGCATGAGCTTGGAAAACTAGTTTCAGTTCTTCGAACATCTCATATGCTCCGTGATGCTCAAAACGCTTTTGGAGCCCCGGTTCTAAGCTGTAAAGCATGCCGCACTGAACGAGGGAGTAATCATCAGCGCGAGTTTGCCAAGCATTCATAATGTCTTGGTTCTCTGGGACGGGAGCGTCACCTAGCGGTCCTTCTAGGACATATTGTTTCCTGGCAGCTATGAGGATGATCCTCAGATTCTGGACCCAGTCCGTATAGTTGCTTCCATCATCTTTCAGCTTGGTTTTCTCTAGGAACGCGTTGAAGTTCATGTTGACATGAGCGTTGGCCATTTGATCTACAAGACATATTTGCAAAGGTTTTAGACTAAGTTCATGATAATTAAGTTCTAATCAAATTATGAACTCCACTTAGATTAGACATCCCTCTAGTCATCTAAGTGTTACACGATCCGAGTCGACTAGGCCGTGTCCGATCATCACGTGAGACGGACTAGTCATCGTCGGTGAACATTCTCATGTTGATCGTATCTTCCATACGACTCGTGTTCGACCTTTCGGTCTCCGTGTTCCGAGGCCATGTCTGCACATGCTAGGCTCGTCAAGTTAACCCTAAGTGTTTTCGCTGTGTAAAACTGTCTTACACCCGTTGTATGTGAACGTAAGAATCCATCACACCCGATCATCACGTGGTGCTTAGAAGCAACGAACTGTAGCAACGGTGCACAGTTAGGGGAGAACACTTCTTGAAATTGTTGTAAGGGATCATCTTATTTACTACCATCGTCCTAAGTAAACAAGATGCATAAACATAATAAACATCACATGCAATTATATAGTTGTGACATGATATGGCCAATATCATATAGCTCCATTGATCTCCATCTTCGGGGCTCCATGATCATCTTGTCACCGGCTTGACACCATGATCTCCATCATCATGATCTCCATCATCGTGTCTTCATGAAGTTGTCACGCCAACGACTACTTCTACTTCTATGATTAACACGTTTAGCAATAAAGTAAAGTAGGTTACATGGCGTTCTTCAATGACACGCAGGTCATACAAAAAATAAAGACAACTCCTATGGCTCCTGCCGGTTGTCATACTCATCGACATGCAAGTCGTGAATCCTATTACAAAGAACATGATCTCATACATCACAATTCATCATTCATCACAACTTTTGGCCATATCACATCACATGATCAATCGTTGCAAAAACAAGTTAGATGTCCTCTAATTGTTGTTGCATCTTTTACGTGGCTGCAATTGGGTTCTAGCAAGAACGTTTTCTTACCTATGAATGACCACAATGTGATTTTGTCAACTTCTATTTACCCTTCATAAGGGCCCTTTTCATCGAATCCACTCCAACTAAAGTGGGAGAGACAGACACCCGCCAGCCACCTTATGCAACTAGTGCATATCAATCGGTGGAACCGGTCTCACATAAGCGTACGTGTAAGGTTGGTCCGGGCCGCTTCATCTCACAATGCCGTTGAAGCAAGAAAAGACTAGTAGTGGCAAGTAAGTTGACAAGATCCACGCCCACAACAAAATTGTGTTCTACTCGTGCAAAGAGAACTACGCATAGACCTAGCTCATGATGCCACTATTGGGGAATGTTGCAGAAAATTAAAAATTTTCCTACGGTTTCACCAAGATCCATCTATGAGTTCATCTAAGCAACGAGTCAAGGGAGAGAGTTTGCATCTACATACCACTTGTAGATCACGAGCGGAAGCTTGCCAAGGAGATGGTGATGATGGAGTCGTACTCGAACGTGATTCGGATCACCGATGTCCTAGTGCTGAACGGACAGCACCTCCGCGTTCAACACACGTACGGGACGGGAGACGTCTCCTCCGTCTTGATCCAGCAAGGAGGAAGGAGAGGTTGAGGAAGGCAGCTCCAAGGGCAGCACGACGGCGTGGTGCAGTTGGTGCAGCAGTATTCCGACAGAGCTTCACCGAGCACGTACGGAGGAGGAGAGGTGTTGGGGAGGGGAGGGGCTGCGCCTTGAGTTGTGGTGTCCAGCAGCCCTCCCCTCACCCCTCTATATATAGGGAAGGGGCAAGGGGGGCCGGCCCTCTAGGGAAAACCCTAGGGGGGGCGGCGGCCAAGGGGTGGGGGGCTTGCCCCCCAAGCAAGGGGGGTGCGCCCCCTTTAGGGTTTCCCCCCCAACCCTAGGCGCATGGGCCCAAGGGGGGGGGCGCCAAGCCCACTAGGGACTGGCTGCTATCCCCACGCAGCCCAAGTGCCCATCCGGGAGGGGTGGCCCCTCCCGGTGGACCCCCGGAACCCTTCCGGTGGTCCCGGTACAATACCGGTATGACCCCGAAACTTTCCGGTGCCCGTTTAACAACTTCCCATATATAAAACTTTACATCCGGACCATTCCGGAACTCCTCGTGACGTCCGGGATCTCATCCGGGACTCCGAACAACATTCGGTAGTCACATACTAGTCTTCCTAACAACCCTAGCGTCACCGAACCTTAAGTGTGTAGACCCTACGGGCTCGGGAGACATGCAGACATGACCGAGACCACTCTCGGGCAATAACCAACAGCGGGGTCTGGATACCCATGTTGGCTCCCACATGCTCCTCGATGATTTCATCGGTTGAACCACGATGTCGAGGATTCGATCAAACCCTGTATACAATTCCCTTTGTCAATCGGTACGTTACTTGCCCGAGACTCGATCGTCGGTATCCCAATACCTTGTTCAGTCTCGTTACCGGCAAGTCACTTTACTCGTACTGTAATGCATGATCCCGTGGCCAACACATTGGTCACCTTGAGCTCATTATGATGATGCATTACCGAGTGGGCCCAGAGATACCTCTCCGTCATACGGAGTGACAAATCCCAGTCTCGATCCGCATAAAACAATAGATACTTTCGGAGATACCTGTAGTGCACCTTTATAGTCACCCAGTTACGTTGTGACGTTTGATACACCCAAAGCACTCCTACGGTATCCAGGAGTTACACGCTCTCATGGTCAAAGGAAGAGATACTTGACATTGGCAAAGCTCTAGCAAACGAACTACACGATCTTTGTGCTATTCTTAGGATTGGGTCTTGTCCATCACATCATTCTCCTAATGATGTGATCCCGTTATCAACGACATCCAATGTCCATAGCCAGGAAACCATGACTATCTGTTGATCACAACGAGCTAGTCAACTAGAGGCTCACTAGGGACATATTGTGGTCTATGTATTCACACGTGTATTACGATTTCCGGATAATACAGTTATAGCATGAATAAAAGACAATTATCATGAACATAGAAATATAATAATACTTTTATTATTGCCTCTAGGGCATATTTCCAACATCCACTCCTCTTGAGAATAACCCACCTAGCATGGAAGATACAGACAACCCTAGTTGAAACATGAGCTGCTCGAGCATACAAAACAAAATTTGATTTGAAGGTTTGGAGTTTGGCACATACAAATTTACTTGGAACGACAGGTAAATACCACATATAGGAAGGTATGGTGGACTCATATGGAATAACTTTGGGGTTTATGGAGTTTGGATGCACAAGCAGTATTCCCGCTTAGTACAGGTGAAGGCTAGCAAAAGACTGGGAAGCGACCAACTGAGAGAGCGACAACAGTCATGAACATGCATTAAAATTAATCAACACCGAGTGCAAGCATGAGTAGGATATAATCCACCATGAACGTAAATATCATGAAGGCTATGTTGATTTTGTTTCAACTACATGCGTGAACATGCGCCAAGTCAAGTCACTCGAATCATTCAAAGGAGGATACCACCCTATCATACCACATCACAACCATTTTAATAGCATGTTGGCACGCAAGGTAAACCATTATAAGCTCCTAGCTAATTAAGCATGGCATAAGAAACTATAATCTCTAATTGTCATTGCAAACATGTTTATTCATAATAGGCTGAATCAGGAACAATGAACTCCTCATATTTACAAAAACAAGGGAGGTTGAGTTCATACCAGCTTCTCTCATCTCGATCAGTCCATCATATATCATCATTATTGCCTTTCACTTGCACGACCGAACAGTGTGTATAATAATCATTCAATTCAAGGGATAAGACAAGGTAATATGGGCTCTTGGTTAAATCAACAATCATGCATATTAGAGCCACTAAGCATTTGCATTATGGTCTTCTCCTCTCGACCCCCAAAGGAAAGAAAATAAAACTATTTACATGGGAAAGCTCCCAACAAGTAAAAGAAGAACGAGAAATCTTTTTGGGTTTTCATTTTAATTACTACTACAAGCATGGAAAGTAAACTAACTAATTTTTTTGGTTTTTCTTAAGGTTTATCAAACACACACAAATAAATCTAGAAAAGAAATTAAACTAGCATGGATAGTACAATGAAAAAGTATGAGCACCGACAACTAGAATGAGTGTGTGAACATGAATGTAATGTCGGTGAGAAATACATACTCCCCCAAGCTTAGGCTTTTGGCCTAAGTTGGTCTATTGCCATGGATAGCCTGGCTGATATCCGAAGTTGTAACTGGGGTCGTAATGAGATGCAGCAGCCATTGCCTCCTGAGTTGCGGCATGGTGGCGAGCTGCCTCCGCTCTCCTCTCGTGTTCGGTTGCCTCCTCCCTAGTTACAACATATCTTCTTTTTGCCTGATAATCAAAAAGGGCAGGAGCAGGGTGAGTAACATGGACAGAGCGACGTCTGTCAAAGATTAGTCGATACTGGAGGAATTGTTCATTCCTCACAAGAAAATGATGACTAACCATAGCATTATAATCTAAATAAGTGGAAGGCAACTCCCTATCACCCTCATGTGGAGGTATACCAAGATAATTAGCAACACGGGCAGCATAAATCCCTCCAAGCAAATCTCCAGATAAACCATTATTATGCAACCTACGTGCAACAATTGCCCCCAAGTTGTAATCTTTATTACCTAACACAACATTCTTGAGAACACAAAGATCAGGAACACACATGTGACATGCTTCATCCTTGCCATTAATGCATCTACCAATGAGAAGAGCAAAATAATGTATAGCAGAAAATGAATGCTCCCTATGGTAGCTTGTGCTATATCTCTAGATTCTCCCACAATAATACTAGCAAGAAAGTCTTTGTATTCAGATTTACGGGGTTCATTAACACTACCCCACTGCGGGAGTTTGCAAGTAGTAGTAAAATCTTCTAGGTCCATGGTATATGATTGATCATAAATATCAAACACGACACTTTGAGAATTACGCGAAGATGAAAATTTAAACCTTCTCACGAATGAATCAGTTAAATAGTAGTACTGAGGACACTTATCTTGCATGAAGTCCTCAAGATCGGCATTACACACATATGCATCAAATTCAGCCTTTATGCCTACATTGACCATAAACTCTTCTGATGGCCATTCACAAGGCCGCACATCAGCTTCCCTTGGTGGTTCGTCGTCTTGCTCACGCATAGCGCGCCTGGGTCCTTTCTTTGTTGAAGAACCACCTTGGTACATTTTCCTAAACATATTTCTTCCTCTGAAAAATTTCTGAAATTTTTAGTAACTCAAAATAAAAGTGAATCAAGCTAAACAAGATTGATAGCAACTACTCCCACAAGTGCCTAGAGCCTATATCATGCATTAGAATTACTTGGGACCATATAAATTTGACATGCAAGCTCAAGAACAGGATCACCTAGGCAGCAAAAATTTGCAATGAATAAAGCACTAGAACAAAAACTAATTGGACCATTGGAGGAGTCACATACCAAGGAACAATCTCCCAAAGCAGTTTTGTGAATGGAGCTTTGAGCAAGGAGATCAAAAATCGCAGCAAAATGAGCTAGAACTCGTGCTTGAGCTGGATGGGGATTTTTTGGGAGGAAGATGGAGTGTGTGGGTGCAGGAATAAGTGGAGGGGGGCCATCATGGGTCCACGAGACAGGGGGCACGCCCAGTAAGAGTGGGCGCGACCCGGACCCTCGTGGCTAGGTGCTTGCCCCCCCTGCTGTGTTCTCAGTGCCTAAAATCTTCAAATATTCCATAAAAAATCATACTAAATTTGTAGGGCATTTGGAGAACTTTTATCAGGATATTTTTTATTGCATGGATAATTCAGAAAATAGACAGATAATACTATTTTTGCTTTATTTATTCTAAATAACAGAAAGTAAAAAGAGGGTATAGAAGGTTGTGCCTTCTTGTTTCATCCATCTCATGATCATCAAAATGAATCCGCTAACAAGGTTGATCAAGTGTTGTTAACAAACTCATTCCGAATAACATGGAACCGGAGAAATTTCAAATAAAATAGGTTACCTCAACGGGGATATGAACATCCCCTATAATAAGAATATCATATTTTTCGTGACAGTAGGAAGAGGAAATTCAAAACCTCCAATAATGATAGTTGGAATTTTTCCAATAGAATTGATGTTATGAACTTGATGTTGTTTCCTCGAAAAGTGTACCGTATGCTCATTACCATTAACATGAAAAGTGACATTGCCTTTGTTGCAATCAATAACAGCCCCTGCAGTATTCAAAAAGGGTCTACCAAGGATAATCGACATACTATCGTCCTCGGGAATATCAAGAATAACAAAGTCCGTTAAGATAGTGACATTTGCAACCACAACAGGCACATCCTCACAAATACCGACAGGTATAGCAGTTGATTTATCAGCCATTTGCAAAGATATTTCAGTAGGTGTCAACTTATTCAATTCAAGTCTATGATATAAAGAGAGAGGCACACCACTAACACCGGCTCCAAGATCACATAAAGTAGTTTTAGCATAGTTTCTTTTAATGGAGCATGGTATAGTTGGTACTCCTGAATCTCCTAGTTTCTTTGGTATTCCGCCCTTCAAAGTATAATTAGCAAGCATGGTGGAAATTTCAGCTTTCGGTATTTTTCTTTTATTTGTAATGATATCCTTCATGTATTTAGCGTAAGGATTTACTTTAAGCATATCAGCTAAATGCATACGTAAAAAGTTAGGTCTAATCATTTCAGCAAAGCGCTCAAAATCCTCATCATCCTTTTTCTTAGATGGCTTAGGAGGAAAAGGCATGGGTTTCTGAACCCATGGTTCTCTTTCTTTACCGTGCTTCCTAGCAACAAAGTCTCTCTTATCATAACATTGATTATTTGATTGTGGGTTATCAAGATCAACAACAGGTTCAATCTCTACATCATTATCATTGCTAGGTTGAGAATCAACATGAACATTATCATCAACATTATCTCTAGGTTCATGTTCATCGCCTGATTGTGTTTCAGCATCAGAAATAGAAATATCGTTGGGATTCTCAGGTGTGTCTACAACAGGTTCACTAGAAGCATGCAAAGTCCTATCATTAGTATTTTTCTTATTTTTAGAAGGACTAAGTGCATCTAAATTATTTCTCTAAGAATCTTGCTCAATTCTCTTAGGGTGGCCTTCAGGATACAAAGGTTCCTGAGTCATTCTACCAGTTCTAGTAGCCACTCTAACGGCAAAATCATGTTTATTATTTAATTCATCAAGCAAATCACTTTGAGCTTTAAGTACTTGCTCCGCTTGAGTGCTAACCATAGAAGCATATTTGCTAATGAGTTTAAGTTCACCTTTAACTCTAGCCATATAATCACTCAAGCGTCCAATCATGTAAGCATTACTCTTTAATTCTCTACCAACATAAGCATTAAAACTTCCTTGTCTAGCCATAAAATCATCAAATTCATCCAAACATTGACTAGCAAACTTAGTAGACGGGATTTCAACTTTATCATATCTATAGAGAGAATTTACCTTTACTACCTGTGACGGGTTATCAAGACCATATGTTTCTTCAATAGGTGGTAGATTAAGACCATGTATTTCTTTAACAGGAGGTAAATTCTTAACATCTTCAGCTTTAATACCTTTCTCTTTCATTGATTTCTTTGCCTCTTGCATATCTTCAGGACTGAGAAATAGAACACCCCTCTTCTTCGGGGTTGGTTTAGGAATAGGCTCAGGAGTTGGCTCAATTGGCTCAGGAATTGGCTCAGGAAGAGTCCAATTATTTTCATTAGTCAACATATTATTCAATAATAATTCAGCTTGGTCGACTGTTCTTTCCCTGAAAACACAACCAGCACAACTATCCAAGTGGTCCTTGGAAGCATCGGTTAGTCCATTATAAAAGATATCAAGTATTTCATTTTTCTTAAGAGGATGATCAGGCAAAGCATTAAGTAATCGGAGAAGCCTCCCCCAAGCTTGTGGGAGACTCTCTTCTTCAATTTGCACAAAATTATATATTTCCCTTAAGGCAGCTTGTTTCTTATGAGTAGGGAAATATTTAGCAGAGAAGTAATAAATCATGTCCTGGGGACTACGCACACAACCAGGATCAAGAGAATTAAACCAAGTTTTACCATCACCCTTTAATGAGAATGGAAATATCTTAAGGATATAATAGTAGCAAGACTTCTCATCATTAGTGAACAGGGTGGCTATATCATTTAACTTAGTAAGATGTGCCACAACAACGTCAGATTCATAGCCACAAAAAGGATCAGATTCAACCAAAGTAATTATCTCAGGATCAACAGAGAATTCATAATCCTTACCAGTAACAAAGATAGGTTAAGTAGCAAAAGCAGGGTCATATTTCATTCTAGCATTCAGGGATTGCTACTTCCATTTAGCTAATAACTTCTTAAGATCAGATCTATCATTGCAAGCAAGAATAGCTCAAGCAGCTTCTTCATCCATAACATAACCCTCAGGAACAACAAGCAATTCATACTTAGGGGGAGAACCTTCAACATCACTATCTTCAATAATATCATCTTCAGCAATTTCATTCTCTCTAACCCTAGCAAGTTGTCATCAAGATATTCACCTAATGGCACAGTAGTATCAAGCATAGAAGTAGTTTGATCATAAGTATCATGCATAGCAGAAGTGGCATCATCAATAACATGCGACATATCAGAATTCATAGCAGCAGCAGGTTTAGGTGTCGCAAGCTTACTCAAAATGGAAGGAGAATCTAGTGCAGAGCTAGATGGCAGTTCCTTACCTCCCCTCGTAGTTGAGGGCAAAATCTTAGTTCTTTCGTCTTTCAAGTTCCTCATAGTGATTAGCAGATATAAATCCCAAGTGACTCAAAGAATAGAGCTATGCTCCCCGGCAACGGCGCCAGAAAATACTCTTGATAACCCACAAGTATAGGGGATCGCAACAGTTTTCGAGGGTAGAGTATTCAACCCAAATTTATTGATTCGACACAAGGGGAGCCAAAGAATATTCTCAAGTATTGGCAGTTGAGTTATCAATTCAACCACACCTGGATAACTTAGTATCTACAACAAAGTATTTAATAGCAAAGTAGTATGATAGTAATGGTAACAGTGGGAAAAGTAATAGTAGCAGTTTTGTAGTAATTGTAACAGTAACAACGGTAAAGTAAATAAGCAAAGCACAATATGTGAAAAGCTCATAGGCATTGGATCGGTGATGGATAATTATGTCGGATGTGATTCCTCATGTAATAGTTATAACATAGGGTGACACAGAACTAGCTCCAGTTCATCAATGTAATGTAGGCATGTATTCCGAATATAGTCATACGTGCTTATGTAAAAGAACTTGCATGACATCTTTTGTCCTACCCTCCCGTGGCAGCGGGGTCCTAATGGAAACTAAGGGATATTAAGGCCTCCTTTTAATAGAGTACCAGACCAAAGCATTAGCACTTAGTGAATACATGAACTCCTCAAACTACGGTCATCACCGAGAAGTATCCCGATTATTGTCACTTCGGGGTTGTCGGATCATAACACATAATAGGTGACTATAGACTTGCAAGATAGGATCAAGAACTCACATATATTCATGAAAACATAATAGGTTCAGATATGAAATCATGGCACTCGGGCCCTAGTGACAAGCATTAAGCATAGCAAAGTCATAGCAACATCAATCTCAGAACATAGTGGATACTAGGGATCAAACCCTAACAAAACTAACTTGATTACATGGTAAATCTCATCCAACCCATCACCGTCCAGCAAGCCTATGATGGAATTACTCACGCACGGCGGTGAGCATCATGAAATTGGTGATGGAGGATGGTTGATGATGACAACGGCGATGAATCCCCCTCTCCGGAGCCCCAAATGGACTCCAGATCAGCCCTCCCGAGAGAGATTAGGGCTTGGCGGCGGCTCCGTATCATAAAACGCGATGAAACTTTCTCTCTAATTTTTTTCTCTGTGAAAGAGAATATATGGAGTTGGAGTTGAGGTCGATGGACATCCAGGGGGCCCACGAGGCAGTGGGACAGGGTGTGGGCCCCCTGGCCTTGATTCTTTCACCAGTATTTTTTATATTTTCCAAAAATAATCTCCGTGGATTTTCAGGTCATTCCGAGAACTTTTGTTTCTGCACAAAAATAACACCATGGCAGTTCTGCTGAATACATCATCAGTCCAGGTTAGTTTCATTCAAATCATGCAAGTTAGAGTCCAAAACAAGGGAAAAAGTGTTTGGAAAAGTAGATACGTTCGAGACGTATCATTCTGCGAAGCAAAAAAACAGCAACTGGCACTGGGCACTATGTCAATAGGTTAGTCCCAAAAATGATATAAAGTTGCTATAAATGATTGTAAAACATCCAAGAATGATAATATAACAGCATGGAACAATAAAAAAATTGTAGATACGTTGGAGACGTATCAGCATCCCCAAGCTTAATTCCTGCTCGTCCTCGAATAGGTAAATGATTAAAACAGAATTTTTGATGTGGAATGCTACCTAACATGTTCATCACATATTCCTTTCTTTTTTAGCATGGACATTTAGACTTTTAGATGGTTCAAAGCAATAGTCTATAGTTGACATGAAGACTTCAATACTCAAGCATTTCAACAAGCAACCATGTCTTTCAAAATATCAACACTAAAGAAAGTTATCCCTAGCCCATCATGCTCAGTCATTGGTCCATTCACGAAACACACTCAAATATTAGCTACATCCAATGCTTAAGTATGATCATAGTGCTCCCTAGTTGGTGCTTTATAAGAGAAGATGCAGACTCAAAATAATAAAAATTGCATAAAAGTAAATAGATAGGCCCTTCACAGAGGAAGCAGAGATTTGTAGAGGTGACACAACTCAAAGCTTAAACTGAGAGATAAATTTTTTGGGGAGGCATACTTTCCCCGTCAACGAAAACGACTGAGTAGTTCCCAATACTTTCGATGCTAGATACATCATAGGCTGAAATAAAGTGTATTCCTTTTTTCCACCATTCTTTCACAATCCATGGCTAGCTGTATCCACAGGTGCCTTCCATACCAACACTTTCCAATGAATTTATTATTTGACAACATAAAGTAAATTTTTTATTTTGGGATTGGGCATTGTCGGCGTTCTGGGAACGGGGGTCCCCAGACTTGCCAGCCTGTGGCCCGCGGCGTGGCTCAAAGGGGGCCCAGCACGGCCCATCTTCATCAACACAAGCTCAAGACCCTCATGAGGGGCCAAGCCTCGCGGGGCGAACGACAAGGGGCTTCCTCAGGCGCGGCCTCATCAGGCTAGCTCACGAGGAGGCAGAGAGATCAAGGCGGGGTACCTCGCGAGGTGCCCATGACGCAAGCCATGACGACCAAGGGCGCCAGTCGGGCGCCAGCCCGCGCAGTGTCCTCCTTTCCTCTTTGGTGCAAAGGGGGCAAGCGCAGGCGAGAGTATCAAGCAAAGGCATCCGTTTCGGTGCAACAAGATCAAGACCAGCCCAACGGCAGGAAGGAAGTCATTGTGGAGCCCAAGCAGGCGTCACCACCAGAGCCTTTGACAGGTGAGGACCAACTTTAGTCAGGATAAGTGTACCAGATGTTCCCCTTCAAAATGGCCAATTGTTGGCGCCCTTCCGCTCAATATTTGGGAAGAGGCCCAGGGCCTTTGCCTATAAATAGGACTAGCCACCCCCAGGGTAGAGGTATCCAGCATCTGGAAGACACGCAGAGATAGAGGCATCTGAATCCTAGCCAAGAAGCCAGTAGAGAGAGTGACTGAACTCCTCCTAGCAGTTCATCGCACTAGTCAAGAACAGACCCTCGGGAGGCTGTTCTTCCTTGTATTGTTCATCATCAGCCCAAGAGGCAATCCACTACACCACACACTGGAGTAGGGTATTACACCACAATGGTGGCCCGAACCAGTATAAACTCTGTGTCTCTTGTGTTGTTCCTTTGGTAGTTTAGATCTCAGCGAGGTGGCGAGGAACAGGTAGGTAGAGGGCGAAATCTCCGTGCACACCCCAGTGTTCGAACCTCAGGGGTCTGCCGGAACCCTAAATCTGACATTTGGCGCACCAGGTAGGGGTGCACCGGAATTCGTCTTCCGTCGCCTGTTCTTCTCCGACCATCGCATCCATGTCTGACGCTCGTCGGGCCCGCGCCGAGTGCCGAGCCTCCCTCACTTCCCGTGTCGCCCAAACGCTGTCGGGGAAACTGATCGACGAACACCTATGGGACCGGCGGACCAAGCCCCTTTCGGTTCGGCGGGGGGCGGAGATCGCACGAAGAGCGGATCGAGGCAAAGCACACGAGCCGTTTACCCAGCTTCGGAGCTCTCCGGAGAGATAACACTCCTACTGCTGCATGTCTGAGTGTATTGAGTTCTTGCTCGGGAGCGCTGAGTGCTACAGTACACACCAGCTGCTAACGAGACCGAGCGTGAGTGTTTTTCTGCCTTCGACCCCCCTCTACGTTGCGCATGGACCTCCTTTTATATGCTAAAGGGGTCTCCGACAGGTGGCAACGTAGACAAGGGTAAAAATGGAAAAGGAATTGCGGTTGGTACAACTACCTGTACAGTGTATCATACCTAACCCTGACGGCAGGGGACAAAGGCCTTAAATGCCCGTCTACGTCGCCCAAATAGTGCAGAAAGGGACTGTCAGGGACGCCACCGCTTGCCATGATGGCAATCTTGTCAGCGTTGCTTGCCACCGCGCACTGCTGGCCGCACAGCCTCTTGCCACGCGTGCCTGGAAAGGTCCCAGGGCGACACGTTGGTGGATGTGCTGGAGCGCGGGTACAGAGTGGTAGTTTGCCGCGGCAAGCGCCTTGCCGCGGTCGTTGTCTTGTCGCGTCCGGAAGCTTGTCGCTCAGTAGGCCTCGCTGGGACGTGTGGCGCATCACGACAAGTTCCTTGAGATGCCTTGGTTGGCCTTCCCGGCAAGCTCCTCTTGCCGGGGCCTTGTCTCCTTAGCTTGAATACTTTGTTCTTGAATGGCTCCAAAGGAACCATGGAGGACCTTGGCGGTCACCCGGCAAGCCTTGCCGCGGGGTGCTGCAACTGCCCCTGCACAAGTTTGGGATACTAGGGTACCCCTACTCTAGTACACCGACAGGAGCCCCCGGGCTTGGGCCACACACGGTGCCGAGCGCTGTTGGGCCAGGCCCAAAACAGGGCACGGGCACGCGCGGCCTGGGTTATGCCGTATCTCACTCTGTATCCACCGCGCCCTCCTCGAACGGCACGCGTCGAATGCGGCGTCGTGGGAGAGATCGTGGGTGGTTTCTTTATTCGGAAAGACGGAACGTCTGCCCCCTCCCTCTTTATAAGCAGGGGAAACAGGGGCAGTTCGCCCATCTCGCCGGTTGCTATTCCAATCTCAAAAAACCTCCGCTGCTCCTCCCTTCTTCCCAAAGCTGAAAGAGAGCAGCGCCCCGCCCCCCATCGCCACCGGCACCACCAACGCCGTTGATCTCTCTCACCACCTCCGCCATGGCTCCGAAAGCCGGGAAGGTTGTGAAGTCGGCCGAGGTGCAGCAGCTTGCGGCGCTGCGAAAGGAGCGGGCAATCTTCCCTCCTCAGCTCGCCGCGAAGGAGCTGAGGGAGTATTACTACCTCTTCTGGTCGACGGAGACGCGAGCGCATCCGCGCACGAAGGTACTCTCAACTACCGCTTCGGAACTGGCTCCGAATGGATATCCCTTCTTCGCGTTGTTCTTCTACTGCGGGCTCTGCCCGCCTTTCTCTGAGTTTTTCTGTGACATTATGAACACCTACGGGTTCCGCCTCCTTGACTTCACCCCCAACGCCGTTCTGACCATGGCAGTTTTCGCACATCTCTGCGAAAACTTTGTCGGAGTCTATCCAAATGTAGCTCTTTTTCGCCACTTCTTTATGCCCCGAGTTGAGAGAGGGGAGCCTTTATCCGGCGGAATCGCCTGGATCTTGAGAACTGGCAAGAAGGAAGCTTATCTGGAGGGAGAGCTCCATAGCAAGTGGGAAGAATGGAGAGCAGACTAGTGTTGGATTGTCGAGGAGAACCTGCAGCCATTTACCGCCCAGCGCCAAGCCCCAGTAGAGCGCGGCAACGATTGGAGCAACATGGCCCCAGAAGACGATAGGCTGAAGATTGCCGTCACCCGGATCCTACGCCTCAGGCTCACCGTAGGCGCCGTTGGCGCATATTTTCTTCACCGTCGCATCGCCCCCCTGCAGGAGAGGAGGAGACCCGCCTGGGAGTTCCAGAATGCGGCGGATATCATGAGGCTGCGCCCGGGCCTCAACTTCAACTTCACTGTCCTGGAACTGGACGCGATGCTCCTGGAACTGTTCAAGCGTGATCCTCAACATCCCGAAGCGTTTATGTTGCCGAGGGGCATCGTTCCACTGTGTAACAACTCCTCGCTCGACCGCATCCGTGCAATGATGCCGCTGTGTGATTCGCATGGAATTGTCCCAACTTGGCAAGAGCCTGCAGACGACGTCGTGCAGGTGTTCTTTGACGGCTTGGTAGAAGTGCCGGTCCGCCCCGATGAACAGAAGATCCTTACTCGCGACACCACCGATGCGGAGATGCAGCGCATCGCCACTAGGATGGAAGAGGCGGCGGCAGCCGCTGCCACGGGCGAGTTTGGATTCACCATGGAGGAGGCAGAGGCAGCAGAGGCGGAAAGCCTTGCCGAGCGAGAGAAGCTTGCCGGCGAGGGAGAGCTTGTCGGGCCTGAAGCTGAGTTGAGCGAGCCCGCTGAGGGCGCGAGCGATTCGTTGAAGATCGACTCCTCCTCTTTCTCACCTTCAGACAGCTCGCCGCAAGCGGAGCCCCCAGCTCCACCAAGAAGGCGTCTCCGCAAGGCCGTGGACGTAGCGGGGCGGCAGACGGGTCAACAGCCTCCGCACCGCGTGATGCGCTCCACCGTGGCAAGCACTGTTGCCGTGGGAGCACCTCATGCCGCTGCGGCAACTGGAGCGGGGCCCTCTCGAACCACCGCTTCTGCTCCCGCCAAGCGGCTAAGGGAACCTACTCCTTCGCCTTGTCGCGCCGAAGGTGGGCCGGACTTCGACCTCTCCGCGCTCAGCTCCGACGAGGAAGAGGAAGAGTAAGATTCTTTGCTGTACTTGTAGTTATCCAATTCTTGCTGTTTTGTCTTGTATCTGATTTGCTTTACTCCATACCTATTCCTTTTCAGGACTCTGGCCCAGAGAGCGGCGAAGAGAGCCAAGGTCCCGGTGATTTTCATCGAGGACGAACCCATCGCGACAGCAGGGGGTGTGTCCGAGACCACCTTGCCGGACTCGGCAACTATTCCCCAAAGCAGCCCCCAGCGCAGCCCCCAGCGTAAGTATATGGTTTACTTCATGCTGTTATGCGCGCATGGGTGCTCTTTCTTTGCTGACATCTGACTATTGGTTTGCGTAGGAGCAGAGCAGTCTCACCAGGAGTGCCCGGAAGCCGCTCCCGACATGCCATCTGCTTCGACTACACCGCCAAGGGAGGATTCCCCGGCAAGGAAGAAGTCTCCGGCAAGGGACAGTTCTCCGGCAAGGGACATCACCAGCGACCCCCCCGGTGGCGGAGACCACGACTGTAGATCCTAGTACAGGTAATCCTCTCGCTTGAAAACTTCCCTTGGGTTCTTCTTCTTCTGATTTTCTTTTTGAATATTTGCTTGACTTTTCTCCCTTTTCCGGTCGTCAGGTCCATCTGGCACAGAGCCGATGGAAACCGAGGTTGCCGGCGAGGAGAACGCACGCGGCAATACCGACGACGCCGCTGTCACCGAAGAAGAAGCCGGCGCTGATGATCCCGCCGGCGGAGAGGCCGCCAAAGCTGCGCCGCAGAAGCTGGCGAGGGGTCCGGCGATCGCACTGATAGCCCCGAGGCCGCAGGAGCGTCAGGCGCTACGCCGACCACCGATCCCTCCGCCGCTGCTGCAGTGTCAGGCTCCGAAGAGCCCCAGCCCGGCACCTATTTGAAGGCCGGCGATGGCGTCTTCATCAAGCTCCCCTGGGCGTCGAGCTCCAGGGCGCCGATCGAAGGAGAAATCTTTGATGAAGAGTTGCTCGCCTTCGCTGGGCTGACGCTGGTCGACGCGCCGAGCAGCAGCAGCGGCGAGCCTGAGGAGGAGCAGCTGCTGCGGAAGCTGTTGTCGCTCTACCGCGCCCGACAGGCCAAGCTGGTATCCCGAGAAGCGCTTATCGCGAAGGCGGGAGTAGACATCGAGAAGCGCGCGGAGGAGCTCCGGGGCCTCAACCAGGAAGCTCTCCGGTCCCTGGCAGAGGAGCGGGAGCGACTCGCCGAGGAGCGGAAAGCCTTCCTCCTTGAGAAGGCTGAAGTTGAAGAGCAACAGCGGCTTGCTGCCGAGAAGCTGTCTGCGCAGGAAGGCGAGTTGGCGCAGCGGAAGGTTAACATTGACAGCCACGAGGAGGAGCTTGCCGCGCACGCGAGCAAACATTCGGCGGGGCTCTCAAGGAAGCAGAGGATGCTGCCGCAGCTGCCGAGGCCGCCAAGAAGGAGCTGGAGACGAAGGTGGCGCAGCTGGAGGCCGATCTCAAGGTGAGCGGCGAGGAGCTTGCTGCGCTCAAGCGTGAGCGCGAGAAGAACGCCTACACCCTTGGCGAGCTGCAGGGTCGTCTCGCCGACAGGAGCAAGGAGCTTAGCGCCGCCAAGGACTCCAACGCAGATCTTGAATTGAAGCTGACTACTTTGACCAAGACGCTGGACGGTGCCAGGGAGCAGGAGGTGGCCTTGAAGGAGAAGATCAAGGCCGACGAGGCGCTGCTGGCGAGTGCTGCTGCCGCCCAGAACGCTTTTAGGGAGAATGTGGAGCACTGGACTGAGGGTCTCGTGGATGTTGCCGCAGCCATCGACAGGGAGCTGGCGCAGCTGGGGATGGAGGATCTCGGGTATTCCTCCGATGAGCACCTCCAACCCAGCGCCAAGCTCAGCTTGTTCTTCAAAGGCGTGGCGACGGCCCTCCAGCGACTCCGGGAGAAGATCCCAAAGCAGCTGGCCGACGAGTCGCGCAAGATCTGAGCGGGAGCTCTTCAAAAGGTGCTGGTGAAGGTGGCCTTCCGCAACCCAGGCCTCAACCTCACCAACGTCCTCAGGACCTTGCCGCGGGATGCTGATCTGGAAGCACTCAAGACCCTTGTCGCACCCATTGTGGACAAGGTGAGCGGGATCAAGAGGGTTGAGGGCGATCGCGTAGATTAGGCCGCCCGTTTTCTCTTTTTCTTGTCGCTGCTGGTCATGTTATGAGAACAATCTGTTAGAGCTGCGACAAGCTATCTTGTAATATGACTCTATTTTGGGTAGCGATTGCTATGTTATTTCCTTTACTTGATTCCTTCCTTTGTATGTTTTTGCCCTACGCTTTTAGGTAACTTGTCGGCGCAGGCACCTTAGCCGCGAGCGCTGAGTGCGGGACGTCAGCAGCCTGCTGGCGGTGCTGCTACCGACAAGAAACCTTGTCGCAACTAGTCGCAGCTCACTTAAGTTGTTGAGCAGACTCGAAACAAAGTAAGGGCGCAACTAGCTACGAGTTGGTTCCTCCGCGCACAGGTTTTCCATACAAAGCACGGTCGTTCGAGGAAGATAACTTAAAATTTTTAAAACTGATTGCTCAAACTTTAGCAACTTAGCTTTTCTGTCGTTTTCTTCCCGGTAAGGCGAAACTTCCTCGAACGATGCTTGGTCCACACCATTATCTTCTCCTTTCCCCCTGGCAAACTTGTGGGCGAGGGAACCTTCCTTTCTTTGAGAAAGAGAAAGAAGAGAAAATAAAGATATGGAGCCTTACGGCTCGTTATTGCTTACCGGGGGTAGGCGCTGCACAAAGTGTCAGATAACGCATGCAAAGTAGAAAGCATGAAATTGACAAGATGTGTGGAGCACATGAGCTTTACTTATGCACGGGGTCTGCGCCCGGCTTCGTACAAAGGATTACATGCAACATCGGCAAGACTTGTACAAAAGGTGGTTGCCGGAACAGGTTCCGGCAACCACGCCCTATGGGTAAAACTTACGAAGATGCTCAATGTTCCAGGAGTTGCTCACCGGAATGCCATCTTCGGTCTCAAGGCGGACAGCGCTAGGCCTAGTGACTCGTTTCACCCGGTAAGGGCCTTCCCACTTCGGCGTCAACTTGTTGGAATTCTTGGCGGACTGAACACGCCGAAGAACAAGGTCGCCTTCCTCGAGACTTCTGGCATTAACTTTGCGGCTATGGTAGCGGCGCAAAGCTTGCTGGTATCGAGCAGCTCGTACAGCGGCCTGAAGACGGTCCTCCTCAAGGAGCAGCGTGTCATCTTGTCGCAACTGCTCTTGCTCAAGCTCATCATAAGCGAGCACTCAAGGTGACCCGTATACGAGTTCCGTGGGGAGAACTGCCTCTGCTCCATAGACTAGAGCGAAAGGTGTCTGGCCAGTGGCTCGATTTGGCGTCGTCCTGATCGACCAAAGAACCACCGGCAGCTCCTCAATCCAGTTCTTTCCGCACTTGCGCAGCCTGTCGAAAGTCCTGGTCTTGAGCCCACGCAGCACTTCAGCATTCGCCCTCTCCGCTTGACCGTTACTTCTCGGATGAGCAACAGAAGCGAAGCAGACCTTGGCGCCAAGATCTTGGACGTACTGCATGAAGGTGCGGCTCGTGAATTGCGTGCCGTTGTCAGTGATGATCCTGTTAGGGATCCCGAAGCGGCAAACAATCGACCTGAAGAACTTGACTGCTGACTGTGCTGTCACCTTCCTCACTGCTTCCACTTCCGGCCACTTTGTGAACTTGTCGATTGCAACGTACAAGTACTCAAAGCCCCCGACAGCTCGGGGAAAGGGGCCGAGGATGTCGAGCCCCCAGACCGAAAATGGCCAGGAGAAAGGGATCGTCTGGAGAGCTTGAGCTGGCTGGTGTATCTGCTTGGAATGGAACTGGCACGCTTCACACTTGGTTACTTGTGCAGTTGCATCCTGGAGGGCTGTCGGCCAAAAGAAACCTTGCCGGAACGCTTTGCCGGCAACTGCTCTTGCGCCAATGTGGTGACCACATATGCCTCCATGTATCTCTGCCAATAGCTTTTGTCCGTCTTCCCGGTGAATACACTTCAATTTCACGCTGTTGAGTCTTCTTCTGTACAGTGTGTTGTCGACAAACTGGTACATACTTGACTACCGGGCTACTCTTTCCGCTTCTTCTTGCTCTTCGGGAAGTTTGCCTGTCTGAAGGAAATGGACAATCTGCTGTGCCCATGCTGGAGCTTGCGGCTCGACAACAAGGACTAAAGGCACATCTGCTGCTGCAGGAACATCCGCTTCTACGGCGAGAATCTGCGGCTCAGCCGGAGCTTGACGTTCCCCGGCAAGCTTGCCGGAGCAAAACTTGTCGGGAGCATCTACTTCAATGGAACAAACCCTAGGGCTTGCCGGAGCAGACTTCTCCTCAGCACCCTCGGTGTTGATCTTGAGGACCTTCTTGGCGGCGGCTTCGGGGAGCTCTGCCAGAAAATAGTCACCGGAAATCAACTTCCTCTTCTTGCTCTGTCCAGTTGATGGCGTTACAGATGGTTGAGTCAGTTTGAGCACAAAGATCCCTGGTTCCACAGGTAACTTAAGTGCGGCGCACTTCAACTGGCCATCGGCAATGTCGTTCTGAGCTCTTGGAACATGTTCCATCTGTAGGCCGTCAAAGTGCTCTTCTAGCTTTCTCACTTCATCAACGTAAGCTTCCATCAACGGACTCTGATAATTCTTGTTCACTTGGCGGACGACAAGCTGTGAGTCACCCCTGACAATGAGCTTCTTGATCCCAAGGTCTGCTGCGATCCTGAGACCGGCAAGCAAACCTTCATACTCTGCGGTATTGTTCGTTGCTTGCTCCTTGGGAAAGTGCATCTGGACTACGTACTTGAGGTGCTCTCCGGTGGGTGCAACAAGTAGCACGCACGCACTGGCGCCTTGCAGCGAGAAGGCACCATCAAAGTACATCAGCCACTCTTTGCTTGCTTCCTTGATGGGGATGCTTGTTTCTGGAATTTCTTCATCTTGTGTTGGCGTCCATTCTGCTATGAACTCCGCCAATGCTCTGCTTTGGATAGTTGAAGTGCTCTCAAACTTGAGGCCAAAGCTTGACAGTTCTAGTGCCCACTCGACAATCCTGCCTGTTGCTTTTGGATTTTGCAGTATCCTCTTCAGCGGAAAACGAGTGACGACTATGATCTCATGTGCTTGGAAGTAATGGCGCAGCTTTCTCGAGGCCATGAGAAGGCCGAAAAGCAATTTCTGCATACCAGAGTACCTTGACCTAGCCCCCTGCATAAGGGAACTGACAAAGTAAACTGGGCACTGCACCATTCTTTTCTGCATCTTCTCACGCGCCTGCGCAGATCCATCTTTGTCGGGACCAGAGCTTGCCGGTGAAGTCCCCTGCTTGTCGCCGGATGCATCTGTCGTGGTTGTTGGCTCATCATCCGCCTCCCTCTCCGCTACTAACGCAGCACTAACCACTTGATTAGTTGCCGCTATATATAGGAGCAACTTCTCTTGTGGCTTAGGTGCGACAAGTGTTGGAGTGGAGGACAGGTATGTCTTTAAGTCCTGCAGTGCAGCCTCCGCTTCCGGAGTCCATTTCATTGGACCTGCCTTTTTCAATATTTTGAAAAATGGCAGGGCACGCTCAGCAGACCTAGAGATAAACCTGCTGAGAGCAGCTACGCAACCGGCAAGTCTTCGTACATCCTTGACGCGCTTTGCTGCTTCAATCTGCTCAATGGCCTTGATCTTGTCGGGATTGGCTTCAATTCCCCGCTGAGACACGAAGAACCCGAGAAGCTTGCCAGAGGGGACTCCAAACACACACTTCTCGGGGTTAAGCTTGAGGTTGATCTTGCGCAGATTTGCAAAGGTTTCGTCTAAATCTTGAATCAGAGTTGCCTTGTCCTTGCTCTTGACCACTATGTCATCCATGTAGGCTTCCACATTTCTGTGTATTTGCGGCTCAAAAGTGTCATGGACTACCCTTGCAAATGTTGAACCAGCATTCTTTAAACCGAAAGGCATCCGTACGAAACAGTATGTGCCAGATGGGGTGATGAATGCGATCTTCTCCTCATCCTCTTCTGCCATGAAGATCTGATGGTATCCTGAGTATGCATCAAGAAATGAAAGCAAGTCACATCCGGCCGTGGAGTCAACAATCTGGTCGATGCGCGGCAAGGGAAATGGGTCTTTGGGACAAGCTTTATTGACATCGGTAAAGTTGATACAAAGCCTCCATTTCCCGTTTGCCTTGCGCACGGCTACAGGGTTGGCCAACCATGTAGGATGGAGCACTCCTCTGACAAGGCCTGCTGCTTCCAATTTCTTGATTTCTTCTGCGATGAATTCTTGGCGCTCCACTGCCTGTTTCCTGACTTTCTGCTTGATGGGCCGCGCATGAGGACAGACGGCAAGATGGTGCTCGATTACTTTCCTGGGAACACCGGGGATGTCAGACGGTTGCCACGCAAATACGTCGATGTTCGCCCGAAGGAAAGCAAAAAGCGCGCTTTCCTATTTAGGGTCGAGAGTGGCACTGATGGTGAAGGTACCACCAGTGCCATCCTCCTTGGCGGACACCTTCTTGGTCTCTAGTGGAGCTGCCATTGTCTTCTTACACTTGCCGGTGGAGCTCGATGGTGCGTCCTCGACGGTAGCGCAGCACTCCGAAGAGGTGCGCTTGCCGGAGTGGGCATCAGAACTCTTGCCGGACTTGGTCTTCTTGATCTTCATCATCGTCGTCATCTTCATCCTTGTCGCGGCCGCGGGGAGGTCTGTCTCCTTGCCGCTGCTTGGCCTTGCCGCGGCGTCCTCCTCGGCCGGGGCGTTTCTTGCCGGGTCCTCCAGCTCCTTCCTGGGCCTTCTCCTTGTTGCGTCGCTCGTATTCAGCCTTTTGCTGCTCGACAAGCTGCTCGACCTTCTTGCAGCTCTGGAGGTCTTGGCCCTTGGTGCGGTGGATCTTGCAGTACTGCTTGTTGGTGCCGTCCTGCTTGTCGGCGACCGCCACAGCCTGGTAGTTGGTGCCTGCGGCAATCTCCTCGCCGGAGCTACCAGCTTTGGCTTTCTTGGCGCCACCTCCGTTGCCGGACTGCTCAACGACTAGCACATCTTTGCCTTTCTTCTCCTGTTGTTCCGCCGCCGGTTTTTCTTTGCCGGGGCAGCCTCCTCACTATCAGATCCTCCTGCTTCTGTATTCTCTCCGGGGAGTTTCCTCCCTTCCTCAGCACGTGCACACTTGTGGGCCAGGGCATATAGCTCACTAACGTCTCTGATCTTGCGCATCGCCATCTCCTCTCGCATCCTGCGGTTTCACATGTTCTGATGGAACGCGCTGATTACCGCGGCAGGGTGGACATCTGGGATGTTGTGCTGTACGCGGCTGAATCTCTGAATGTACTTGCGCAGGGGCTCTCCTTCCTTCTGGGCGAGCAGATGAAGGTCGCTCTCTTGGCCATGAGGCTTGTGGCCGCCTGTAAAGGCGCCGACAAACTGATGGCATAGGTCTGCCCAGGAGGATATGGAGTTGTCCGGCAAGTGCATGAGCCAGGATCTGACATTGGGCTTGAGTACCAGCGGGAAGTAGTTGGCCAGGATCTTGTCGTCCCGCCCCCGGCAGCTTGCACCGCGATGGTGTAGATGCTGAGGAACTCCGACGGATGCGACTTGCCGTCGTACTTCTCTGGTACGTCTGGCTTGAAATTCTTCGTGCTGGGCCACTGGACTTGACGCAGCTCACGAGTGAACGCAGGGCAACCTACCGCGTACGGCAAGTCGCCTGGTTCCCCTGGTGCATGCATGTCGACAGAGGGCCTAGCGCGCTGGTCCGATTGATGCCGCGCTTCTCTTCGGCGCTCGATGCGAGTATGAGCGTCTTCTTGCTGTCGTTCGTGAAGAACTTGGCGCTGATCGCGACGAGCTCGTGGATCTGATGATGCGGTGGAGTCGCTGTCCAGGTGGATCTGGTGAGTCGGCGATCTTGGCCTTCGGGGTGGAGAGTGCATGGTGGTTGCACCCCCACCGGTTTCGTCGCCATTGGCTCGTGCCTGGCAGTCCTATGTACTTGGCTGCCGCGGAGTGTCGCCGTTGGCGAAGCCGATGAGACTCCGAATGGTGGCCCTCCATTCATCGATCTTGTCTGCCATTGGAGGGTAATCCAGGAGCAGTTGAGCTCGCGCCAAAGCTTCTGTTGGTGTGGTGGGCGGAAGTGGCAAACTGCGCGAGGAGCGGGATATGCTCGGACTTCTAACTATGTTAGAAGGAGCAGTATCCCGTCCAGGCGACCGTGTCTCGCTCGTGTCAGCATGTTGGCGTGCATGCTGGTCTTGAGCACCCCGAGATCCACCAGCTCGATCTTGGTCCAACGAACGTATGGCCCTGCGAATACCATGACGCTGTCGGTCCTGCGCCTCCTGAGATGGGCGCGGTGCATGTATGGACGCCGAGGTCTGCGCAGCCTTGTCCTTGGACCTGGCAGCACCATGAGCTCCCTCGTCGATGCCCGTTCTTCCGCCGGCGTTTACCCCACCACCCGCTTGCTCCGGTGGTGGTGGGATCAACGTGGACGGAACAGCTGCCGCCGAAGCCTTCTTCTTCGGTGGCATGTCGATGAAGAAGATGAAGATCTAGCTCGTGTGAACGCCGGATCAGGTTCACACAACCTCGACGCCCCCTACCTGGCGCGCCAAAGATGTCGGGGAAACTGACCCACGAACACCTATGGGACTGGCGGACCGAGCCCCTTTCGGTTCGGCGGGGGGCGGAGATCGCACGAAGAGCGGATCGAGGCGAAGCACACGAGCCGTTTACCCAGCTTCGGAGCTCTCCGGAGAGATAACACTCCTACTACTGCATGTCTGAGTGTATTGAGTTCTTGCTTGGGAGCGCTGAGTGCTACAGTACACACCAGCTGCTAACGAGACCGAGCGTGAGTGTTTTTCTGCCTTCGAACCCCCCTCTATGTTGTGCATGGGCCTCCTTTATATGCTAAAGGGGTCTCCGACAGGTGGCAACGTAGACAAGGGTAAAAATGGAAAAAGAATTGCGGTTGGTACAACTACCTGTACAGTGTATCATACCTAACCCTAACGGCAGGGGACAAAGGCATTAAATGCCCATCTACGTCGCCCAAATAGTGCAGAAAGGGACCGTCAGGGACGCCACCGCTTGCCACGATGGCAATCTTGTCAGCGTCGCTTGCCACCGCGCACTGCTGGCCGCACAGCCTCTTGCCACGCGCGCCTGGAAAGGTCCCAGGGCGACACGTTGGTGGATGTGCTGGAGCGCGGGTACAGAGTGGTAGTTTGCCGCGGCAAGCGCCTTGCCGCGGTCGTTGTCTTGTCGCGTCCGGAAGCTTGTCGCTCACCGGGCCTCGCCGGGACGCGTGGCGCGTCGCGGCAAGTTCCTTGAGATGCCTTGGTTGGCCTTCCCGGCAAGCTCCTCTTGCCGGGGCCTTGTCTCCTTAGCTTGAATACTTTGTTCTTGAATGGCTCCAAAGGAACCATGGAGGACCTTGGCGGTCACCCGGCAAGCCTTGCCGTGGGGTGCTGCAACTGCCCGTGCACAAGTTCGGGATACTAGGGTACCCCTACTCTAGTACACCGACAGACGGCTCCCGTCGGCGGGCGACCGCGTCGTTCCCCATCACCTGCCGTCAATACCGCCACCGGCCCGGCGGGGAACGAACAGCAAGCATCGTCCCGGCATCCATCCATGAGGCGTGACGGCCGCGCTGCTACACCCTCGCTCACCCCAGTTGGTTCTTTGTCCCGCGCGCCCTGCGCGGCCATGGAGGCTCGAGCTGCGCTCATCGCGGCAAACGAGCTCCTGCGCTACCGTCCCGTCGACAACGTCTACAAAGAATGGCTCGATCGAGTCGCCGAGCTCGTCCGCGTCGCAGGGGGCTCCCCCGCGCCGTCCTTCTCGCTGCACCGTGCCCCGGCCTGCGCGGGTGACGAAGCTCCGGGGGCGCCTCGGCCGCCTCCTCCTCAAGAAGGCGCCCTGGCCCCAAGGCGCATGGCCCCTGTGCGGAACCCGCTTCGTCACGCGCCAGCGCGGCAAGAGCAGAGCTGCCAAGAAGTCCCTCGCCCGCGAGAAGCTGCCCGAGCGCTCCCCGCTCCGGCTCGTCGCGACCACGCCCCTGCTCCAGCACGTCAAGACCCCGCGCTGCTCCTAGCTGCAGCGCATGGGGACCCGTAGGACCAAGCTCTTCGTCACCCAAGGTCTCCCGTGGCCACGGCGGGCTGCCGCGCCTTCACCACCGAGCTGCACAGCGTCGCGTGGCCCAGCAGGTTCAAGCCAGACCTGCCTCCTTGCTACGACGGTACGTCTGACCCCGCAGAGTTCCTCCAGCTCTACGAGCTGGGCATCGAGGCGGCCAACGGAGACGAGAAGGTCATGGCTAACTGGTTCCCCATGGCGCTCAAGGACGGGGCCCGCACTTGGCTCCTGAACCTGGCTCCAGGCACGATCTCCTCCTGGGAAGAGATGCGCACCTGCTTCATCGCCAACTTCCAGGGTACACGCGACCGGCCACCCGCGGTGAGCGACATACGCCGTATCAAGCAGCAACCAGGGGAAACCCTGCAGAAGTACATCCAGCGCTTCAACAACGCGTGCCTCAAGATTCCCAAGGTGACCGAGGAGGCCATCATCTCAGCCTTCTCTGACGGCGTGCGTGACGTCAAGATGAAGGAGGAGCTGGCGATGCATGAAGACCTGTGCACTTCCTTGGAGCTATTCAACTTGGCGACCAAGTGCGACAGGGCTGAGGAAGGGCGTCTCTCCCTCCTCGAGCTGCCTGCCGCAGACCCACAAGAGAAGAAACCCAAGGCCAAGGATGTGAAGCGCAAGGGGGCTACCGTGCTCGCGGCAGAACCAGACACCAAGAGGGGCAGAGACCAACCCGAATCTTCCAAGGGCAGTCGGTACTGCGTGTACCACGACCTCCACACCCACAACACCAACGAATGCCAAGAGCTCCGAGCCGTGCGAGAAGGAAGGATCGGCCGACGTCCCGACCGCAGCGACCGGGGCTACGGCCGAGGAGGAGGAAGGAACGTAGGACGCTGGGAAGACTGCGGCCCTCGCCAAGGGTGGTGCGACCAACCTCGCGAGGATCTCTGGCAGGACCCGCCTCGCGAGGGAGCCTGGAGGGATCAGCCTCCGAGGACCCCCCACAAGGCAACGCAGGCCTCCCTCCACTGTCGCCGCAGCCAAGGAGAAATGAGGACCGTCATCAGGACGAGGGGGCTGGGGGCTTCCAGGAGCCACGTGCGATCGCCTGCATCCTGGGCGAAGCTCAAGCCCCAGCCTCTCAACGCATCTTCAAGCAGTTCACCCGTGAAGTAAATGCAGTCCTCCCCAAGCTCGAGGCCACGCGCCCCCTCAGGTGGTCGGCGTGCACCATCATGTTCAGCTCAGCAGACCAGCTCAAGTGCGCGGCCACCGCCGGAGTCCTCCCAATGCTCTGTTCCCCAATCATCAGCAACGTGCTAGTCACCAGGACCCTCATCGATGGTGGGGCAGGGCTCAACGTCCTGTCCGTGGAAACATTCAACAATCTCCAGGTGCCCTACAATCAGCTTCAGCCAACCAAGCCTTCCTCCAGAGTCACCGACGGCTCCACGGTCCCGATTGGGCAGGTCCGCCTCCCTGTCACCTTCGGGGCGCGCGACAACTACCGCACCGAGCTCATCGACTTCGACGTCGCCCACATTCGCCTGCCGTACAACGCCATCCTCGGGTACCCAGTGCTGGCCAAGTTCATGGCCGTAACCCACCATGGCTACAACATCCTCAAGATGCCAGGGAGTGGTGGAGTCATCACGGTGCCCTGCGAAGAGAGAGACGCGGTGTGCTCCCTAGGACGAGCCTTTCAGGCCGCGTCACTGGAAGACCCGGATCGCGGAAGCAGGAGGCTTCCCGAGACCACCCCCAAGAAGAAGACATCGTCCGGCCCGGCCCCTCAGGAGGCAGGCCCCTCAGGGCCCACGCCTGCTCAGGGGGAACCTCCTTCCATCGCATAGGAAAGCGCGCCCGGCGCCCTCCTCAGGCAGGGCTCGGGGGCTCTCCCCTAGAGGGCCGCCGACCTCGCCAAGGTCACGAGGGAGGCGCTTGGGCACCACTTGGAGGCGTGTTTCGAAGCACGTTTCCCTCGAGAAGGAGCAAGGCAAGGAGGGCCAGACCCTCAGGAGTTCGTCAGCAAGGCCGTTCAGGAGCTACAGGAGTCAAGAGTCATGAGAGGCAGCCGCTGCTTACCCGCTGTGGCCCCCCATCCAGGCGAGGATGGTGGGCTGCGCGTGTGCATCGACATACCAGGGCTCAACCGAGCCACATCTCAGGAGCGCCTCTGGCCCTCGCAGGTGGGGCGCTGCGAAGGTCCACCCCACAGCTACGTTCGCATGCCTTATGGCTTGCCGAACGCGGCTGCCACGTACTAGCACCTCATGAGGGGCATACTGGAAGGTCAAGAGGTCAGGCGTTCCGCAGCCCTGGCGGAGATGGAGATGGTCCGCGAGGATCCACCAGCGCCTCCGGAGCCTCCCGAGGCCCTAGAGCATGGGGGCTTGTGAGGATCGGCTCCCGCAGCCCGCCTAGTCTGCTACACCAACACCCCTTTGTCTTCAACATCATCAGGTGACATCTTTCAAGTTTCATTTCCAGCTGGGAGAGCCCTCAGGGCTGCATCATTCCCAGGCCGCGTGGGTCCGTCCCTATGGAGTGTATCCATTTTGCTCGTGTTCTTAGCTTACCTTGTTGGGGGCGCCCGTCGGGCTGCATTATCCCCAAGTCGCTCGGGTCAGACCCAGCGCGTGTACCCTTTTTGCGTTTATCTTAGGGCTATGCTTTTGACCCATCATGCTTGTTATTTGGTGCCTGTTCGTGGCACCTTTTCTTCCTGGATGTCGGAAGCTTGCACGTTAAAGGGGGGGGGGTACCTGAACATCGCGACTCAGGGCTCCTACCGGCTCTCCAGCCCTCACCCTCTGGCCTTGTCCACGGCATCGCGCCTGGCATACCAGCGACGGCTGAGACCAGCTCGAGGGCCGGGACCCGAGGATGTTGAGCTCCGACATCTAACCAAGCTTGCGCGTTAAAGGGGGGGGTACCTGAGCATCGCGACTCAGGGCTCCTACCAGATCTCGAGCCTTCACCCTCTGGCCTTGTCCACGGCAACGCGACCTGGCATATCAGCGACGGCTGAGACCAGCTCGAGGGCCGGGACCCGAGGACGTAGAGCTTCGGCATCTAACCAACTTTGCAGGAACACACCCCAAGATAAGGCTTAGCGCTAGGCGCAACCCGCTTTGGGGTAGGGCCCCGTGAGTCCCGCGCTGGCTCACAGGTGCCCCAATACACCTCGCCAGGCCTTTTGTGCCTCGTCGCCTCTCCAAAGCAACTAACGGCTGACTGTCGATTGTCACGGCGAACTCTCGTTCTTTCTGTGATGAGACTGCAGGATCACTTCAAGGAACAGGGTCAGGCGAGGCCCTCACGGTGTCTTCTTCACTCTCGTCCGTGCAAATCGCTTGCACATTAAATGGGGGTACCTGAGCATCACGACTCAGGGCTCCTACTGGCTCTCCAGCCCTCACCCTCTGGCCTTGTCCACGGCATCGCGACCTGGCATACCAGCGACGGCTGAGACTCGCTCGAGGGCCGGGGCCCGAGGACGTAGAGCAGAAAGGGGAGCGAAGGCGAGAGGGGAGAGGCATGCGAGGCCCTCGCCAAGCAACCCCTCGCATGCCGATGCATGGACCCGGCGATACACCAGGGAGCGGTCCCTGGTTCTTGAGATAAGTCACTCTCCGGAAACACTAGCTATCGCAGCACCATCCCCGCACCCAATGCAATCCCGTGTTAGCAACGTCACATTCCTTTCTCACCAAACGATGGCTGCTTGAGCGCTAAAGGGGACCTCCTGAGCATGGCGACCCAGGGGCTCTTACTGGACCCCGGGCCGCTCACCTCCTGGCCTTGACCACGACATCGCGACCTGGCATACCAGCGACGGCTGAAGCCGCCTTGGGACCGGGACCTGTCAGCACAGAGCGACAAGCCCTCGTGAGGTCCGAAAGGAAGAAACCAAGCTATGACGGAATAAGCATCTCGCGCTGCTTCACGATGAGGATCATATTGACAAACGGAGCTACACACACCTTACAAGCCCCCACGGGGTACATTCTTGGCTCCTCGCAGGAACAAAAGACGCGTATCCTAAGGAGTCCTAACTACAGAAACCGCCGTGGCAGACGCCATCATCAACAGTGGGCCGCCTGCCACCAGCGCCAACCCCATCTAGATCAGGGGCGGCGGCGGCCTGATGAGCCCGCCCTGCTCTGGGAGCGGCGCAGGCTCGGGGGCTCGTAGCTGTCGTCGCTCGTCTCTGGAGTCGCGAAGAGCTCGTCGGAGTCGCTGGACCCTCCGGCGCCTCCACCGCCTGAGGGGCTGCCAAAGGAGAGGTTGGCTGGCCTCAGACAAGCCGTAGTGGGGTCCCGACCACCTCTCTCAGGGCAGCACTCCAGTCGGCGACCCTCCGCATCAAAGACCTTGAAGAACATCACCGAAGCACCGTCGTACTCCAGGTGGATCGCGAGGGCGCCCCTTGTCCCGCAGACCCGGGCGATCTCACCCCAGCCTCAAGTCATGAAGACCTCGCCCGGGGCAACGACCGCGACCTCTGCCCCGGTCGCGAGGGTGCTGCAGCCGGCGTGCTGTAGCCAGAGCCCCAAGAGTTTCCCCTGCGGGATGACGGAGGCAAAGAAAGGAGGAAGGCGAATCCAAGATTGAGGAGGCATGGCGGCGTAGAGCACGAACTCTCGGGAGGAGCCCTCGGCGTGGACTCCAGGGGGATAGATGCACACCTTTGTGACCCGCCAGCACCGACGGCGGCGCCGCCCGTGGCGATCGGCATCGACTCCTTCAGAGCCCTCGATGTGGGCGTACAAGGGAAGCGGGAACCCTGGTGGTGGCCGCTCGCACCAGGGCCTCGACACTTCCTGATGGGCGCCCTCACCCCGATGGCGGAGGGCAAGCCGTTTCTTCGGTGGAAGCGGGTCAGGATCCTCTCGGGGAGCCTTTCCCTTCTCTGTCGCAGAGAACGGGCGGATCGGAGCCATTGCAGCAAGATGGAGCAAGGACCGGGAAGAAGGAGAAGCAAGAAGAGATAGACTGGAAGGGCATGCGCCGTGCCGTACTTAAAGCCAGAGGAGGCCAACCGTCGACCTCCACGATCGCAGGTAATCATGACCCGCTTTGCATGCAGGGACTTGTCAATTCGTGCAGTTGCCGAGGCGTCGTGGGGAAGTGGAGACGCCCACGTCCAATCAATCGCCACACGGCGCCCAAGGCCGCAGGCTGTTAGGGCCCATGGCGCTTCGCACTTGCCCTTTCGCCTCTCCGCTCGGCCAAGTACGGGCGCGCCTTGGGCCCGGGGGCTACTGTCGGCGTTCTGGGAACGGGGGTCCCCAGACTTGCCTGCCTGCGGCCCGTGGCGTGGCTCAAAGGGGGCCCAACACGGCCCATCTTCATCAACACAAGCTCAAGACCCTCGCGAGGGGCCAAGCCTCGCGGGGCGGACGACAAGGGGCTTCCTCAGGCGCGGCCTCATCAGGCTAGCTCGTGAGGAGTCGGAGATCAAGGCGGGGTACCTCGCGAGGTGCCCATGACGCAAGCCATGACGACCAAGGGCGCCAGTCGGGCGCCAGCCTGCGCAATATCCTCCTTTCCTCTTTGGTGCAAAGGGGGCAAGCGCAGGCGAGAGTATCAAGCAAAGGCATCCGTTTCGGTGCAACAAGACCAAGACCAGCCCAACGGCAGGATGGAAGTCATTATGGAGCCCAAGCAGGCGTCACCACCAGAGCCTTTGACAGGCGAGGACCAACTTTAGTCAGGATAAGTGTACCAGATGTTCCCCTTCAAAATGGTCAATTGTTGGCGCCCTTCCCGCTCAATATTTGGGAAGAGGCCCAGGGCCTTTGCCTATAAATAGGACTAGCCACCCCCAGGGTAGAGGTATCCAGCATCTGGAAGACACACGGAGATAGAGGCATCTGAATCCTAGCCAAGAAGCCAGTAGAGAGAGCGACTGAACTCCTCCTAGCAGTTCATCGCACCAGTCAAGAACAGACCCTTGCGAGGCTGTTCTTCCTTGTATTGTTCATCATTAGCCAAAGAGGCAATCCACCACACCACACACTGGAGTAGGGTATTACACCACAATGGTGGCCCGAACCAGTATAAACTCTGTGTCTCTTGTGTTGTTCCTTTCGTAGTTTAGATCTCAACGAGGCGGTAAGGAACAGGTAGGTAGAGGGCGAAATCTCCGCGCGCACCCCAGTGTTCGAACCTCAGGGGTCTGCCGGAACCCTAAATCCGACAGGCATCCCTATTACCGCCATACTCTCGTGCAATTACAAGTGAATAAACACTCATATTGATAGAACACATCTAGCATGGAAAAATATTGGCAACCCCTTTCCGCTTCATGAGCAGTACGGGCACACAAAAAGGAAATTCATTTTGAAAATTAGAGTTGGCACATACAAATTTACTTAGAATGGCATGGAAATACCGCATATAGGTAGGTATGGTGGACTCATATGGAAAAATTGGGTTTAAGGATGTTGGATGCACAAGTAGTATTCCCACTTAGCGCAAATGGAGGCTAGCAAATAGATTGAGAAGCAACCAACAAAGAAATGAAAATTCACACAAACAAGCATTGAGCATAACTAACACCGAATAATGCACCATAGGTAGGATGTAATCTCATTGCATAACTATTGACTTTCGTGCTTGCATAGGGAATCACAAACCTTAACACCAATATTCTTACTAAAGCATAATTACTTACCAACATGACTCACATATATATTACTATCATCATATCTCAAAACTATTACAAAGAATCAAGTTTTTTTTGTCCAATGATCTTCATTAAAGTTTTTATTATGTCCTTCTTGAATATCTATCACTTTGGGACTAATTTCATATGTTGCAATTGCTTTTGATAAGTTCAAACAAATTTAAGTGAGGAACATGAGCATAAAAAATTTCATCTCTCGAAATAATTTAAGTGAAGCATGAGAGAATTTCTTCAAAAATTTACTAATTCTCAGATAAATGTAAGTGAAGCATGAGAGTATTTCTCAAAAATATTAAAGCACACCATGCTCAAAAAGATATAAGTGAAGCACTAGAGCAATTCCATAGCTCAAAAAATTTAAGTGAAGCACATAGAGCAATTCTAACAAATCATAGCATAATTTTAGCTCTCTCAAATAGGTGTGTCCAGCGAGGATAATTGTGACAAACTAAAAAGAAAAACAAGCAAAGACTCATATAATGCAAGACGCTTCAAGCAAAACTCATGATATGTGACGAATAAAAATATAGCTCCAAGTAAAATTACCGATGGTTGTTAGAAGAAAGAGGGGATGCCTTCTGGGGCAGCCCCAAGCTTAGTTGCTTGGTTCTCTTTGAATATTAACTTGGGGTGCCATGGGCATCCCCAATCTTAGGCTCTTTTCACTCCTTATTCCTTCATCCATCGAGATCTCACCCAAAACTTGAAAACTTCAATCACACAAAACTTAACAAAACCTTCGTGAGATTTAGAAACATTACAACCAAGCACGCTTCCAGCCCTCTCACACTATCACCGTTTTCTACCATCAGATTGGCAGTCCTGGGCTATCTTGGCCGTCGGATGCACCTTCGACCCCTTTTGGAGCGGTAAACAAACTAGGACGATGCTCTCGCGACAAAATCAGCGATCTGCTGTTGTTTGGGAGCGGTAAACAATCGTCAACCACAGACGTGAAGTGGTAGGTACGAGGTGAGCGTGTGATGCCTCGCCAGTCCAGAGTTGCGCCTGGTCCATGCGGCTCGGGTGAGAGGATCTATGATGGGAGAAGCGAGGGTCGCTGTAGATCGAAGCTACAAGACTTTAATGACGCGCATTGTACGTCACTCGCCTGCGATGGATAATTGCAGGTCAGTTACCATCTCGATCTGTGTTGTTTCGCTTCCATATAGTCTCCTTCGTCCGGCTATTCAATCCACACCCCTTTTTGCTGTTTGGTCTTCTCTGCTTTGTCTTCTCCAAGGTCATTCTCCATCGAATTTGGGATTCGTCTTTTATTGATGGTGATTTTCTACTCCCAAGTCCCAATGGAATGCAGGTGCTCTTAGTACAGATTGATGTGCTATGGAGGGGCGATGACCATGACCATGTCCGACATGAGTCCACAATGGCAACGGCGGTGGCGACCTTCAGAATGGAGCTGAGGAGAGGCAATGATGATGTGGGCCTGAGACTACGGTGGCGGCGGTGGTCCCCGCGCGAGGAGATCGTCCACTACCCATGCCGCCTTCTTGCTATAGGTTCGATCTTTCTTTCAACCTCCATATTATGCAGATCCATCCATGTCGAACCCGATTGTGCCAATCCATAATCGATAGGACGAACTGTTGCTGCCTCTGGTTCAGATTCTAGAGGACACAAGGTAGAATTTTAGCACAACATGAAGAATTATCTACCTCTTTGTTTTCTAAGTATATATCACGAGAGTATCAATTTTAGTGCATGGCAAATGTTAATTTGCTTATTGTTCAAAATTTTTGCGGGAGTTAGAGTGGATATAAGGACTGATACGTCTCCAACGTATCTATAATTTTTGATTGTTCCATGCAATTATATTATCTATTTTGGATGTTTTATATGCATTAATATGCTATTTTATATTATTTTTGGGCCTAACCTATTAACCTAGAGCCTAGTGCCAGTTCCTATTTTTTTCCTTGTTTTTGAGTTTCGCAGAAAAGGAATACCAAATGGAGTCCAAACAGAATAAAACCTTCGCGATGATTTTTCTTGGACCACGTGACTTGGAGATGAAGTCAGAAGAGCCACAAGGTGGCCACAAGGATGGAGGGCGCGCCCCTACCCTTGTGGGCCCCTTGTGCACTTCCTGACCTAGTTTCTTCGCCTATATATTCCCATATATCCCCAAATCAACAGAGAGAGCCACAAAAACACTTTTCCAACGTCACAACCTTCTGTACCCGTGAGACCCCATCTAGGGGCCTTTTTCGGCGTCCTGCCAGAGGGGGATTCGATCACGGAGGGCTTATACATCAACACTATTGCCCTTCCGATGAAGCGTGAGTAGTTTACCATAGACCTTCGGGTCCATAGCTAGTAGCTAGATGGCTTCTTCTCTCTCTTTGATTATTAATACCATGTTCTCCTCGATGTTCTTGGAGATCTATTCGATGTAATACTTTTTTGCGGTGTGTTTGCCGAGATCCGATGAATTGTGGATTTATGATCAACTTATCTATGAATATTATTTGAATCTTCTCTAAATTCTTATTTGCATGATTTGATATCTTTGTAATTCTCTTCGAACTACCGGTTTGGTTTGGCCAACTAGATTGGTTTTTCTTGGAATGGGAGAAGTGCTTAGCTTCGGGTTCAATCTTGTGGTGTCCTTTCCCAGTGACAATAGGGGCAGCAAGGCACGTATTGTATTGTTGCCATCGAGGATAAAAAGATGGGGTTTTCATCATATTGCTTGAATTAATTCCTCTACATCATGTCATCTTGCTTAATGCATTACTCCGTTCTTTATGAACTTAATACTCTAGATGCATGCTGGATAGCGGTCGATGTGTGGAGTAATAGTAGTAGATGCAGGCAGGAGTCGGTCTACTTGACACAGACATGATGCCTATATTCATGATCATTGCCTTAGATATCGTCATAACTTTGCGCTTTTCTATCAATTGCTCGGCAGTAATTTGTTCACCCACCATAATATTTTATATCTTGAGAGAAGCCTCTAGTGAAACATATGGCCCCCGGGTCTATTCTCCATCATATAAGTTTCCGATCTACTCCCTCCTTCCTAAATATAAGTCTTTTAGACATTTCAAATGGACTACAACATATGGATGTATGTAGACATATGTTACAGTGTAGATTCACTCATTTTGCTTCGTATGTAGTCACTTGTTGGAATCTCTAAAAAATACTTATATTTAGGAATGGAGGGAGTACTATTTTGCAATCTTTTACTTTCCGAACTATAAACCAAAAATACTAAAAATATTTACTTTACCATTTGTCCATCTCTTTTATATCTCACTTTTGCAAGTAACCGTGAAGGGATTGACAACCCTTTATTGCATTGGGTGCAAGTTGTTTGATTGTTTGTGCAGGTATTTGGTGACTTGTGTGTTGTCTCCTACTAGATTGATACCTTGGTTCTCAAAACTAAGGGAAATACTTACTCTACTTTGCTGCATCACCCTTTCCTCTTCAAGGTAAAAACCAACGCAAGCTCAAGAAGTAGCAGGGACTGTTTCACATCTGAAAATCCATACCCTGTAACTTCCAGGTTACACCTTCCCCTCTACTACTTACAAATTAGCTCTTCAGGTAACTTCAAGTCGAGGTTATTTTGATATGGTAGCAACAATGTGTCGTTTGAGTGGTGGGGGAGCTACCTCTTGCTTTTCCAATGCCTTTATTTTCTTTTCATGCTAGTATTATTACTGGATCCTAAGCATGCCATCACTCAGGTTACTAAAGTAAATTCTTTAGTGTGTCAATGAACATGACGCAGTTGGGCATTCACGCGTTGCTTTCGAGTGTTATCAGTAGTCCACCAAAATAGCTTCTGAGCTAATCCAGGTACGCATGCAAATTCCATGTAATGTTAATCTAAGAGGAGAGGGAATATTGTTTGGTTGACTTGCGTATATTGTAATAAAACACATAATATTCAGTTCAAGTATCAAATAGTAAAGATTATATTGTAATTGTTGTTGCGTATGAAGCAGATGCACAAACGACATTCCAACAATTTCTGAAGTGACCATATCAAACAGTAAAGATTATAGTGTTGGTCTGTATCGAATAGTAAAGATTATATTGTTGGTCTGTATCGAATAGTAAAGATTATATTGTTGGTCTGTATCGAATAGTAAAGATTATATTGTTGCTCCGCATCAAACATTAAATGAAGCTTGTTGATGTTTTAATTGCCGACGATTCATATTTCACATCATTTGCTGGCTCCAGAGTAAGCACACTCCTGCAATTCTCTGGCCTCAACATGTTGTATAATTTTTATTTTCAATACTTTGGTTATCAAGTTTGGCAGTGGGGTGAGCCCCCAAATAGTCTTCTCTCTAAAAAAAGAGGTTGTCTGTGTGGATTATTGCAAGAAGATGAATTACAGATTACACTATTATAACTAGATCATAAGTATTAGAAATGTGTATTTTAACTGGCTCCAGCTATTAGAAGAAAAAACAAGACTAGTGAGCGCTAGCATGTGTGGCATGCCGACCACCAAGGGGGTTCAGAACTCAGACCTCCCTGTGACATCTTTTGTAATAGTAATAAAATCGGTGTGAAATGAGTTCATGCACTTGGCCATAAGCTTAGGAGTCATGATAAGTAAACCATGACTTTATCGGTGTCTTTGGGCATACTACCTTCACCATTTCATGAAAAGAAAACATAAAACATGTGTGGCATAGCCTTCCTTAAAGATAAGATAGTCCTAAGAATGGAAAATATGTGTTATGCACAAACATAATAAATAGTTCTAGAAATGGATACAGCAGGCAAACAGAGTTGATTGATCCAACTATTAGATCTTATCAGTTATTCAACATATAAAATGTGTGTTACAAATGGGTTTTTATAAAATTGTCATTCAACCAAATGATCAAAGAACTGCCGAGCTTTCGGTTTGGTGGTGCATTTTCTAACTTATAGTTCAGAAACTTCTCAAGAATCTAACAACATGCATCATTTCAGGTAATCAAGCATTTGAGGTACAATGGTGCTTATGTTGACAACGGCTATTAGCGAGCTGGATTCTTTTGATATACTAAACGAGCTGATGAATAATGGGTCAAAATACTTGTAAGCCGGGTAAGATGATGGGATTCTTTTCACATGCATCTATTAGTAATATATTCTCTTTTCGAGGTCTTCCTTTTAAAAGTGATAATGTCATGATTCATTCAGGTGACCATCGAAATGCTTACAACATGATGCCAAAACTTTATACCTTTGATATAGTCTGAAAGTGTAGGCGTGCCATGCTCCTCCATGGGTATCTTACATGATAACTATGTGGTTTCGGTGATGGTGTCATAGTTATACCTATGACTTCGGTAATGTTTAACAAAGGTCGTGCTTGTAACTGGTTATGTTGGATTTAGAGTGTTATTTTTGCAGTCACATTTATAGTCACATAACTTTATATCTTTAACATTGCATTCTAAAGTTAAAAAATAGAAAAAATATAGCAATGGGTTAGATACCATTTCTCTACATTTTCAGTGTTTTGTGTATATTTAAATGGTGGCCACAAGCTCACAGCACACATATTTTACCATCAGCCATCCTAACGGAAAACTCTATAACTCAGACATAAGCTCAAACCAACTTGAAGCCCACTAGATCTAATTAAGAAGAAGAAAAAATCCTATGGGTGCACTACTTTATAGCAATCTGGTCAAACTCCCTCTTTGATTACGACCAGTATACTTCATTGCAAACTGATCAAATTACCTCTTAGGTTATACAATATATGTACGATCTCCTTCCCTATAAGTAAAATAAAAATATATGTATGATCTTCTATACTACTCCCTCCGTTCCAAAATAAGTCACTTAAGGTTAGTACAAAGTTGAGTCACTTATTTTGGGATGGATGGAGTATTATAGTGTAAAAATGGATGGGCGAGGCAACATGCCCCTCTGTTGTTTTCCTGCATTTTTCTTTGCCTCGCCCGAGCTTGAGCAATTTTTTTCTTTTTTTATTGAATGAAAGCTAATGGCTATATATGCTGGAGTCAACGAATTATATAACACACTATACTCTGTCTATCATCATCTTCAACTTATGTTGCTATCGTCGCCATTCTGAGTTTTTTACTATGAACCACCATCACGAGTTTACTCTTGATAATAATAGTGATTACAGGGAATGCTAATTTTTAGGTCAGATTGTGTATCCCATCTCCAAGTATGCAATATGGTGCTATTTATTCTAACATATCATATTGTATCTATAATTTTTTTTGAGTTGGGTATAATTTCATCTTTGAGAATGTGATGCACCATAATTTTTGTAAGTATTATGGTTGGTATTCTGTTCTCCAAGGTTGTAATTGGTAACAAAACTTGGTTCTTATGATGGCCATGATTTTAGAAATGCAAATATCTAAGATTTCTGGTGAGATCTCAGTTCTTATTGTTGAAGCTTGCTCTTGTGATATTTGTTTTGTTTCGTCTCGAGATTGTTTACACAAACCCTTCGACCTTCTTAGTTTCCCTGAATTTTAACCTACAGAAGCTATGGTGGTACTCTAAACATATTGTAAGGCACCAACTCCGAACATTTCATAGTGCAAATAGACGTGCGCAACAACATGCGCCATCAATGATCTAGTCCATTAGTACAATAAAGCAAATCACCACTCTAAGTACTGTTGCAAACCCATTCATATTTTATTATTTCATTATACCTACCGTATTCTAACTTTACCATGGCTTATACCCTTCAATACAATCCATAGATTCATCAAAATAAGCACACAATGCAAAGAAAACAGAAACTAACAAAAACAGAATAGTCTATAGTAATTTGAACTCTAACCATACTTATGTAACTCCAAAAATTCTAAAAACTTAGGACACCAGAGGCAATTTTCATATCAAACTTGTGTAAAAGATTCAGAATTTTTAGTCGCTTCTGTGAATTTAAACAATTATGTTACTAGATGCAAAAGTTTCTGTTTTTCAACACGATCAAATCAACTGTCACCCAACATGACCCCAAAGGCTTTACTTGGCACAAACACTAACGAAAACACAAAAACAAAATTATAACAGTAGCATAATTGTGCAAACACTCAAGAACAGAAAGAAAAAGGCAAAAATAAATTTTATTCATTGGGTTGCCTCCCAACAAGCGCTTTTCTTTAAAGACTAGGCATCGATAGTTTTAATGATGCTCACATAAAATACAAAAATTTGAAGCACAAAGAGAGCATCATATAGCATGTGACAAACACATTTAATTCTAACATACTTCCTATGCATATGCATTTTATAAGAAAAAAATTATCAAAACAAGCAAAAACTAGCATATTCAAGGAAGAAGAAAGAAACAATAGCAGTCTCAATATAACGAGATGTAATTTAGTAACATGAAAATTTCTACAACCATATTTTCCTCTCTCATAATAATTACATGTAGGATCATAATCAAATTCAACAATATAGCTATCACATAAAATTTTCTCTTCAGGATCCACATGCATAAAAGTTTTATAATCTTCCAAGATAGTGGGATTAGAATCAACTAAAGTCATGACCTCTCCAAACCAACTTTCACAAAAAAATCATAAGATTGAACACTCTCCAAATATGTGGGATTGTTTTTCCCTAAAGTTGACGCTCTTCCAAACCCACTTCCAATAGTATTGCAAACATTATTATCAATATCATATTCATCATGAGGCTTAAATAAATTTTCAAGATCATAGGAAACATTCCCAATCATGATCATTGCAATAAGTAGTAGACATATCAAAATTAGCATCCCCAAGCTTGGGGTTTTGCATATTATTAGCACAATCAGCATTGATAGAATTTATAATAACACCATTGCAATCAAGCTTTTCATTCGAGGAATCATCGTGAATCACTTCATAAATTTCTTCTTTTATCACTTCATCACAATTTCCAAATTCATGAATTTCAAGAAAAACTTCATAAAGATAATCTAGTGCACTCAACTCACTAGAGATTGGTTCATCATAATTGGATCTTTTAAAAATATTAGCAAGTGGATGATAATCCATATCGATAGAATTTTAGCAAGCGAAGATGCAAGCAAATATAAGGCACATGGTAACACAAGCAAAGATAGCAAGCAAGCAAAAGGCAAACAAAAAAGAAGGCACATAAAAGGGCAAATATTTGTGTACTTTTGCAATAACGTTTTAGAAGTGGGGGAGATGAAAATGAGAGGCAACTGACAAATAAAGTAAATTGCAAGGAGACGAGATTTCTGACTGGGAACCTGATAGATGTTGATGATGTTTCCCCGACAACGGCGCCAGAAATTCCTTTGACGTGGCTAGAGACTGCGTTGGTATTTCCCCAAAGAGGAACGGATGATGCAGCACAGCTACCGTAATTATTTCCCTCAGTTGTGAAACCAAGGTATCAATCCAGTAGGAGAACCAAGCAACACTATGTAAACGATACCTGCACACAAAGAGCAAATACTTGCAACCTGACGCGTAAGAGGGGTTGTCAATCCCTCATCAGTAAAAAGATAGATAGATTTGTATGAGTTTGGATAAATAGATCTGAATAAAACACGAAATAAAATAAGTAAATAAAAAGTGCTGCAAGGTATTTTTGGGTTTCTGGAATAATAGATCTGAAAAGGAATACGGCGAAAGATAGATTGGAAAGCAAATATGATAAAAGATATACCAGGGGGCCGTAGATTTCACTAGTGGCTTCTCTCGAGAAAATAGCACAGGTGGGTAAACAAATTACTGTTGGGCAATTGATAGAAGAACAAAAAATTATGATGATATCCAATGGAATGATCATGAATATAGATATCATGTCCAAGATTAGTAGACCGACTCCTGCCTGCATCTACTACTATTACTCCACACGTCGACCGCTATCAGGCATGCTTCTAGTGTATTAATTTAATGGAGAAATGGAGTAATGCAATAATAATGATGACATGGTGTAGACAAGATCTATTCGTGTAGGAATATATCCCATCTTTTTATCCTTAATAGCAATGATACATGTGTGCCTCGCTACCCCTTCTGTCACTAGGTGAGGACACCGCAAGATCGAACCCATAATAAAGCACCTCTTCTCATTGCAAGAAAACTCAATCTAGTTGGCCTAACTAAACCAAAGATTCGGACAAGAAATACGAGGCTATCAACAATCATGCATATAAGAGATCAAAGAAGACTCAAATAATATTCATGGATAAAAATCTGATCATAAACTCGAACTTCATCGGATCCCAACAAACACACCGCAAAAAGTCATTACATCAAATAGATCTTCAAGTGACCATTGTATTGAGAATCAAAAAGGGAGAAGAAGCCATCTAGCTACTGCCTATGGACCCGCAGGTCTATGGTGAACTACTCACGCATCATCGGAGGACCACCAATGAGGATGATGAACCCCTCCGTGATCGTGTTCCCCTCCAGCAAGGTGCTGGAATAGGGCTCTAGATTGGATCTCATGGTTCCGGAACTTGCGGTGGATGGAATTGTGTTTCATTGACTCCTCTAGGGGTTTTGGGATATTTGGGTATTTATAGAGCTGAGAGGCGGTGGAGGAGACCTCCATGGGCCCCACAACCCATCAGGGCGCGCCAGGCGCCTCTGGCGTGCCCTGGTGTTTTGTGGGCTGCACGGGCCTCCCCCCAGGTGTTTCCTTGGATCCCAAGTTATCTTCTGGTCCAAAAAAATCTCCAAAATATTTCACTGCGTTTGGACTCCGTTTGATAGTGATATTCAGCAAAGTAAAAAACAAGCAAAAAACAGCAAGTGGCATTGGGCACTATGTAAATAGGTTAGTCCCAAAAAATGATATAAAGTTGCTATAAAATGATTGTAAAGTATCCAAGCATGATAATATAACAGCATGGAACAATAAAAAATTATTGATACGTTGGAGATGTATCAGTTTCTTCATTCTTCTTCAAGTTCCCTTTCTTTCCCTTGCATTTCTAGAAACTACTGGTCCTTCTAACCATCAACACTTGATGCTCCTTCTTGATTTATACCTCTGATACGTCTCCGTCGTATCTACTTTTCCAAACTCTTTTGCCCTTGTTTTGGACTCTAACTTGCATGATTTGAATGGAACTAACCCGGACTGACGCTGTTTTCAGCAGAATTGCCAGGGTGTTATTTTTGTGCAGAATAAAGAGTTCTCGGAATGACCTGAAACTTCACGGAGATAAGTTTTGGAATTAATAAAAAATATTGGCGAAAGAATCAAGTCAAGGGGGCCCACACACTGGCCACAAGGGTGGGGGGAGGGCCCACCCCCGTGGGGCACACCACCCGACCTTGTGGCCCCCCTGGACCTCCACCGATCTCAACTCCAACTCGATATATTCACTTTTGGGGATAAAAAAATTAGAGAGAAGGATTCATCACGTTTTACGATACGAAGCCGCTGCCAAGCCCTATTCTTCCTCAGGAGGGCAGATCTAGAGTCCGTTTTGGGCTCTGGAGAGGGAAATCCATCATCATCATCATCATCAACCATCCTCCATCACCAATTTCATGATGCTCAACGCCGTTCGTGAGTAATCCCATTGTAGGCTTGCTGGACCATGATGGGTTGGATGAGATTTACCATGTAATTGAGTTAGTTTTGTTAGGGTTTGATCCCTAGTATCCACCATGTTCTAAGATTGATGTTGCTATGACTTTCCTATGCCTAATGCTTGTCACTAGGGCCCGAGTGCCATGATTTCAGATCTGAACCCTTTATGTTTTCATGAATATATTTGTGTTCTTGATCCGATCTTGCATGTTATAGTCACCTACTACGTGTTATGATCCGGCAACCAGGAGTGACAATAGTCGGGACCACTCCCAGTGATGATCGTAGTTTGCGGAGTTCATGTCACTATTGCAGGATGGTCCAAATGCGACAGTCGAATCAAAGACCCTTCGACGAAACTATGTGTGATGCCATAATCGCAAACGGTGGTGTAAAAACCCGTCAAAAAGGTGCAAAACGTTTGCGATGACGGATGCATCAAACACGGTTCAGATTTTAGTTGCATGTGCGATGCAGGGCATATGGTTCAGTTCAATTAACTATTTGCGATGAGGAGGAACAAAGAACGGGCAGCCAGATGAAGGTGTGTGCGATATACAACATACGGTTCACTAGGATGAACTGTGTGTGATTAGGCAACACAATGGAAACGGTTCAACTGAAGATGTGTCTGATACGCGACAAATAGGTCCATAATCATAAATGTGTGCGAAGACCAATAATAACACAGACGATTGTTGCTAATAAGCCGTGTGATTTGCTCTATCTATAGAAGAATAACATGTTATATATATATAACTGAAATAAACATCCAATTACATAAGTGACTATACAAATCATTCGCACACACCTCAATAAACAATTGCATGCATTCTAAAGTAGGAGAAATGATCGTCTAGTCATCTACTTCTTGTGACGCTCCCGCCACTGCTCTATGGCTCGATCCCTCGTCTGGGGCAGGAAGAAGACACTTCTTGTCAACTATTCGCATGTACATCTTGTAGCTTGTGTATGCATCCTTGTCCGCGTACTTGACATGTTGTTCATCCAATCTCTCATGCCACACACCGTGCCAGGCGTTCTTTCCTTTTTGCTCTCATTCTTAATCTTCATGTAGTAGGGGTCGATGATGGCTGAGGCGAGGTCAACCAGGGAGTTCAGTTTGTTTTTGTCGCTGCCCCAGACCTTGTAGTGGTGCTGGATGTTGACAAGATTCGGGCATTTCAAGCCTGAAACCTTGAGCTCTTCTAGGTCGTTGGTGGTGTCCACCATAGCGAAATTATAGTCGGAGATGTTGATAAACCTGGAGAAATGCTCGCAAGGCCTTGTGGCCAGGTGGTAGTGGTAGATGAGGACGTCATGTCGCAGGCACAACTGGGCGACAACAACCTTCTGATCGTGCCCGGCACAACTGATGGTGTACTCGAGGTCAAACCCGACCACTTGGTTCTTGTGCTCGGCAAGGAACTTCTCCATAGTTTGGATGGAGCTCTCCACTGAGACCGGATCGTTCGTGTACACCACCGAGAGGGCCTTCCCCCTCACGTGGGTGTCCACTACGTGATGCGTGGTGAACTGCCCGCCGTTGTTGTCGTCGGGGAGCGCCATTGGAACCGCTGGATGTCTTCTCTGTATGTGTCATCGTGGATGTGCTTATTGTGTCGTGTGACGCGAGAGATGAAGGTAAATGGTCACAGGAATAAAAGGGGGCTGGGCGGCCTGGATTCTCGGCGCGTCCACATGGCAGTTTTTGTAGCGGGTAACTGCATTGTCGCGCCGCGCCCAGCGCAACCGCATGCACATGAACGTGCGCCGGCCCCAAACACTAGCAGCACGCGTGGAGGGACGAGGGTAGAGCACCCGGAGGGACGCGAGAGTAGAGAGCGCGCGGTGGGACGCGAGCAGAGTACGTCGCAGCCGCCTCAACCGCAAGCAACCACACACATAGAGCAGTTGAACACGCAGGAAATGGTCGCCTACAAGCTGGCCAACAGTTGCGTCGCTGCGTAGAGAGCGATCGTGTGCTACTCACCTCCATCTTGGTCTATAGTCCCCTTAATATTCTGTGCCATACTTTGCCCTCAAATTTAACCAACAAAATGTTAATGCATGTTATAAAAATTATATAATTGGAAACTATGTTCAAATACGAATCCAACTATATAATCTTTGGCGACATGCATTCGTATTTTATTACTTAAATCCTACTTATAAACCAGGACGAGGGTATAGTAGGTAATTAAATCGCAAACATTTTTTATGGGTTCCCCTCTTTATTTTTTTTGTTTTTAGACTATATGAAAGCACTCAACAGAAATAAATGACTCTCTAAAACTTCCGGGTTGTCTCCCTGGCAGAGCTTTCTTTAAAGCCATTAAGCTAGGCATATAGTGCTCAAGTAATGAATCCACCCGGATCCCATGGTATATCAAAGCCAATTTTAATTAACAATGATTTGTAATTTAGTAGTGAGCACAAAGTAACATATATTAAGCAATGACGAAGTCTAACTCTCTTTCTATGCATCGGCATGTCATAAAAGAACAATTCATGCACACCAAGTAAAGGCCAATGCATAGTATAAGCAGTTTCTTGCAATTCTATCATATTGGAAACATAGAGAGGTGGAGATATAGTTCTTCTCTCATAATAATTGCAAGTAGGAGCAGCAAGCACATGCACATAACATTCATCAAAATTATCATGTGCAATGGTAAAAGGCAACCCATCAATATAATCCTTAATGAGCACAAACTTCTCCGATATAGTGTAGTTGGGAGAATTCAAAAAGATAATAGGACTATCATGTGTGGGTGCAATAGCAACAATTTCATGTTTAACATAAGGAACTATAGCAAGTTCATCTCCATAAGCATAATTCATATTGGCATCTTGGCCACAAGCATAGCAAGTATCATCAAAAAGGGATATTTCAAGAGAATCAACGGGATCATAACAATCATCATAGCAATCATCCTTCGGTAAGAACGAAGGGACATTAAATAATGTATGAGTTGGAGGGTTACTCTCATTAGAAGGTGGGCACGGGTAGCTAATCCGCTCTTTCTCCTTTTGTTCTTTGCTCTCCTCATCATCGTTTTAATCCAATGAGCTCACAGTTTCAGTAATTTCTTCTTCCATAGACTCCTGCAAAATATTAGTCTCTTCTTGGACAGTGGAGGAGTCCTCAATATATAGTTTAACATAGGCATTAGAAGCATAATTATCATAAAAATATTCAAGTATGGCAAAATTTTCAGATTTGTAAAGAGTAGCATCATACTTTTCAATCAAAGAAGAAATTTCATAAGCACCCTTAAAAGCAACAAATTCTTCAATTTGTTGAACATCATAGTAACTATAAACACCCTTAGCATATGAAGATACGATTCCATTATCACTAAACAAGCATTGGTAGGGAAGGTGTCTCTTAGGGTTTTCAGAACAACAAGTAACATCATATATTTCACATAAAGTCCAAGCATAACATTGCAAACGATGAATTTGATCAAGTAAAAGTTTCCCCTTTTCAGATATACGGTGTCGCACATAACAATCATGCTCATCTAAAGATTTGCCCTCAACTAAACTAGTTGGGGTTTCAGCACGAGCATAAAGGGATCGAAGATGATCCAAGTAAAAAGCTTCAGTAGTGTGATAGATTTTGAGTGGTTCTTCAACCTTTGGTTCAGTAGGTACAACTAATTTTTTTTGTATTTTGCATTTCCTACCCATAACTAAAGATAGAAAACAACTAAGAACAGCAAATAAAAATTACTTAGTGATAAAGCAAACAAGCACACACGAGAATATTCACCCCACGCTATGACTCCCTGACAACGGCGCCAGAAAAAGGTCTTGATAACCCGCAAGTATACAGGATCAATTGTAGCCTCTTTCGATAAGTAAGAGTGTCGAACCCATCGAGGAGCTAAAGGTAGAACAAATACCCTCTCAAGTCCTATCTGCCACCGATACGACTCTATGCACGCTTAGTGTTCGCTTTACCTAGAACAAGTATGAAACTAGAAGTACTTTGTATGTGCTGTTGGATAGGTTTGCAAGAATATAAAGAACGCGTAAATAAAAACTAGGAGCTGTTTAGATAAAAAGGCAATAAACTAAATATAGCGAGTGTGGAAAAGTGGTGGTAGGAGTTCTGGAATTGTCCCTAAGCAATTGACTACTTTACTAGACCGATAGCAAGTTTTATGTGGGAGAGGCATAAGCTAACATACTTTCTTTTCTTGGATCATATGCACTTATGATTGGAACTCTAGCAAGCATCCACAACTACTAAAGATCATTAAGGTAAAACCCAACCATAGCATTAAAGCATCAAGTCCCCTTTATCCCATACGCAACAATCCCCTTACTCAGGTTTAAGCTTCTGTCACTCTAGCAACCCACTATAAGTGAATCATGAATGTATTGCAACACCCTACAGCGGGAATCCTGCACGCTTGCGCGACACAGAGGGCAGAATAGGAAAGCAACATAACCACAAGCAAATTAAACCAATCATAGCAATTCATCAATCACCGGTAGGAAAATGAAAATCTACTCAGACATCATAGGATGGCAACACATCATTGGATAATAATATGAAGCATAAAGCACCATGTTCAAGTAGAGGATACAGTGGGTTGCGGGAGAGTGGACCGCTGAATATAGATGGGGGAAGGTGATGGAGATGTTGGTGAATATGGTGGAGGTGTTGGTGAAGATCGCAGTGATGTTGATGGCCCCGACGGTGTTCCGGCGCCACCGGAAGCAAGGGGGAGAGAGCCCCCCTTCTTCTTGTTCTTCCTTGACCTTCTCCCTAGATGGGAGAAGGGTTTTCCCTCTGGTCCTTGGCTCCCATGGCGTGGGAGGGGCGAGAGCCCCTCCGAGATTGGATATATCTCTTTGTCTCTCTCTGTTTCTGCGTTCTGGGATTCTGCCCTGGCACTGTTTCTTTTATATCCGGAGATCCGTAACTCCGATTGGATTGAAACCTTCCCCCAGATCTTTTTCCAAAAATTAGCTTTCTTGCGGCCAAAAAAGTTCATCAACTGCCTTACGAGGGGCCCACGAGGGTGGGGGCGCGCCCACCTGGAGTGGGCGTGGGCCCCTGTCTCGTGGCCACCTCGGGCACTGTATCGCGTTGATTTTACTTCCCAAAAATCACAAATATTCCAAAATAATTCTCCATCCATTTTTATTCCGTTTGGACTCCGTTTGATATGGGATTTCTGCGAAACATAAAACATGCAACAGACAGGAACTGGCGCTGGGCACTGGATCAATATGTTAGTCCCAAAAATAATATAAAAAGTTGCCAAAAGTATATGAAAGTTGAATAATATTGGCATGGAACAATCAAAAATTATAGATACGACGAGACGTATCAGCGGACTACACCCGTGATCTCAAGGTGGATGGCAAATCCATGAAGGACATCGTCTTCACTTTCAACGAGCAAATCAACTTTCTACAAAGCCAAATCTATGATCTCCAAAACCAAGTCTTTGAATATGAGGCAAGGTTTAAAGGTATGAGTTTGGCTGCTAGTTGCAGGACCCGAGAGACTCACTCCTCCTCTTATGATGGTGAGCCTTTGCCATGGAAACCTGAAGATAAAATCGCTACTACCTTATCACCACCACCACCTTTTTCATCACCAAATGAGACTTGAGTATCAGGTATGGGCGCTCCCCTTGGCTTGTGCCAAGCTTGGGGGAGGCGTCCTGATATCGTTCACCATCACTATCTTTTGCCTTTATTTATCTTAGTTCGATCCTTAGTTATCTTTCGATTTAGTTGAATAAAAGTTTATTATGATCCTTTCTTTTCAAGTGCTTGCTTCATGATCTATCCTTGTAATCGTGTGCGAGATATATAATAAAGTTTAGTTTGAGTTTTGCTTTCTTTATTTTCATGTTCAATAAAAATAAAGGAAATAAATGGAAAAGACCATATGCTAATCTTATGGTAAGTAATGACATCACATAAGGAAGAGTATAAGTAGTAAAATTTATTGGGGACTGACAAACATAGCATTGGTCAATGATGCAATTCATGAAAGAATTAATAAGGGAAGAGAAGATTCGCACTATCTTGGACACCTTTTATGATTGTGAGCCCCCATCAAAATATTATATGCCAAAATTATTGAAGTTGAACAAGGAAGACAACGTAATGATTTATGTTTGTTCAAATTCGTATAGAAGTTATATTGTCATAGATCCTTTAACATATGGTGCTTGCTCAATATCTTTTCTAGCTAAAAAATTTGCACTAAGTAGAGATACTACTTGTGCATCCAAAAACCCTTAAACCCAAATCTTGTTTTGAGAGTCCACCATACCTACATATGGTTTGAGTAAGACCCTTCAAGTAAGTTGTTATTGGTGCAATATGGCATCAAAAATTGCTTCTAAATGTGTTAGAACATTTAGTGTAAGAGAAAATTGAGCGTTGTACGAACTTGTGATGGCAAAATAATAAAGGCGACAGACTGCATAATAAAGGTTGCCATCACAAGGGGCAATATAACGTGACATTCTTTTGCACTAAGAGATTGAGCAACAACCAAAAAGAGCATGGCAACCTCTGCTTCCCTCTGCGAAGGGCCTATCTTTTACTTTTATGTATTTACTTTTATGCAAGAGTCAAAGTATCTCTCTCTATTCCTTTTTATTTTCTCTTTTGGTAAGCACCATGTGGTGAGGAAAGATCTAGGCACATATATCCAGTTGGATATGGGTGGGCATGAGTTATTATTGTTGACATCATGATACGTCTCCAACGTATCTATAATTTTTGATTGCTCCATGCTATTATATTACCCCTTTTGGATGTTTATGGGCTTTATTTTACATATTATATATCATTTTTGGGACTAACCTACTAACCGGAGGCCCAGCCCGTATTGCTGTTTTTTTGCCTATTTTAGTATTTCGAAGAAAAGGAATATCAAACGGAGTCCAAACGGAATGAAACCTTCGGGAGCGTGATTTTTGGAACAAACGTGATCCGGAGAACTAGGAGTGCAAGTCAAGAAGCAAACGAGGTGGCCATGAGATAGGAGGGCGCGCCCACCCTCCTGGGCGCGCCCCTGTCTCCTGGGCCCCATGAGCGGCCACCGACGTACTTCTTCCTCCTATATATACCTACGTACCCCGAAAACATCCAGAGAGCCAATGAAAAACAATTTCCACCGCCGTAACCTTCTGTATCCGCGAGATCCCATCTTGGAGCCTATGCCGGCGCTCCGCCGGAGGGGGAATCGACCACGGAGGGCTTCTAATCAACACCATAGCCCCTCCGATGAGTTGTGAGTAGTTTACCACAGACCTTCGGGTCCATAGTTATTAGCTAGATGGCTTCTTCTCTCTTTTTGGATCTCAATACAATGTTCTCCCCCTGTCTTGTGGAGATCTATTTGATGTAAACTCTTTTTGCGGTGTGTTTGTCGAGATCCGATGAATTCTGGGTTTATGATCATGTTTATCTATGAGAAATATTTGAATCTTCTCTGAATTCTTTTATGTATGATTGAGTTATCTTTGCAAGTCTCTTCGAATTATCGGTTTGGTTTGGCCTACTAGATTGATCTTTCTTGCCATGGGAGAAGTGCTTAGCTTTGGGTTCAATCTTGCGGTGTCCTTACCCAGTGACAGAAAGGGTTGCAAGGCACGTATTGTATTGTTGCCATTGAGGATAAAAAGATGGGGTTTATATCATATTGCATGAGTTTATCCCTCTACATCATGTCATCTTTCTTAATGCGTTACTCTGTTCTTATGAACTTAATACTCTAGATGCATGCTGGATAGCGGTCGATGTGTGGAGTAATAGTAGTAGATGCAGGCAGGACTCGGTCTACTTGTCGCGGACGTGATGCCTATATACATGATCATGCCTAGATAATCTCATAATTATTCGCTTTTCTATCAATTGCTTGACAGTAATTTGTTCACCCACCGTAATACTTATGCTATCTTGAGAGAAGCCACTAGTGAAACCTATGGCCCCCGGGTCTATCTTTTATCATATAAGCTTTCAATCTACTTTTATTTGCATCTTTACTTTTTGCATCTATATGATAAAATACCAAAAATATATTTATCTTATCATATTATCTCTATCAGATCTCACTTACGCAAGTGGCCGTGAAGGGATTGACAACCCCTTTATGGTGTTGGTTGCGAGTTCTTTGTTTGTTTGTGTAGGTGTGTGGGACTTTTGAGGAGCCTCCTACTGGATTGATACCTTGGTTCTCAAAAACTGAGGGAAATACTTACGCTACTTTGCTGCATCACCCTTTTCTCTTCAAGGAAAACCAACGCAAGCTCAACACGTAGCAAGAAGGATTTCTGGCGCCATAGCCGTGGAGGTCTTCGCTCAAGTCAAGACATACTAAGTACCCATCACAAACTCATCTCCCTCGCATTTACATTATTTGCCATTTGCCTCTCGTTTTCCTCTCCCCCACTTCACCCTTGCCATTTTATTTGCCCTCTCTTTCCCAATCTCTCTCTCTGTTTTTCACTTGCCCTTTTTCTGTTTGCTTGTGTGTTGGATTACTTGTTGCCATGGCGCAAGATAATACCAAATTGTGTGATTTCTCCAATACCAATAATAATGATTTCCTTAGTACTCTGATTGCTCCTCTTAATGATGTTGAGTCTTGTGAAATCAATACTGCTTTGCTGAATCTTGTTATGAAAGATCAATTCGCCGGCCTTACTAGTGAAGATGTCGCTACTCATCTAAGCAACTTTGTTGATTTGTGTGATATGCCAAAGAAGAAAGATACGGATAATGATATTGTTAAATTGAAGTTATTTCCGTTTTCACTTAGAGATCGTGCTAAAGTTTGGTTTTCGTCTTTGCCTAAAAATAGTATTGATTCTTGGAACAAGTGCAAAGATGCTTTTATCTCTAAGTATTTTCCTCCCGCTAAGATTATCACTCTTAGGAACGATATTATGAATTTTAAACAACTTGATCATGAGCATGTTGCCCAATCTTGGGAAAGAATGAAATTGATGATTCGCAATTGCCCTACTCATGGTTTGAATTTATGGATGATCATACAAAATTTTTATGCCGGTTTGAACTTTGCTTCTAGAAATATTTTAGATTCGGCTGTGGGAGGCACTTTTATGGAAATCACGTTAGGAGATGCTACAAAACTTCTTGATAATATTATGGCTAATTATTCTCAAAGGCACACCGAAAGATCTTCTAGTAAAAAAGTGCATGCTATAGAAGAAATAAATGTTTTGAGTGGAAAGATGGATGGACTTATGAAGTTGTTTTCTACTAAAAATACTCCTCTTGATCCCAATGATATTCCTTTGTCTACTTTGATTGAGAGTAATAATGAATCTATGGATGTGAATTTTGTTGGTAGGAATAGTTTTGGAAACAATGTTATAGAGGAAACTTTAATTCTAGACCGTTCCCTAGCAATTCCTCTAATAATTATGGAAATTCCTACAATAATTCATATGGTAATTTTAATAGGATGCCCTCTGATTTTGAGAATAGTGTGAAAGAATTTATGATTGCTCAAAAGAATTGTAATGCTTTGCTTGAAGAAAAATTGCTCAAAGTTGATGATTTGGCTAGGAACGTTGATAGACTTTCGCTTGATGTTGATTCTCTTAAACTTAGATCTTGTCCTCCTAAGCATGATATCAATGAGTCTCTCAAAGCAATGATAATTTCCATTGATGAGTGCAAGGAAAGAACCGCTAGATTGCGTGCTAAGAAAGATTGCTTTGTAAAGGCGTGTTCTTCTAGTTTCCATGAAAATAATGATGAAGATCTTAAAGTTATTGATGTGTCTCCTATTAGATCTTTGTTTTGCAATATGAATCTTGATAATAATGGGACTGGAGATGAGTCAGCTTTAGTTAGAAGGCGTCCCAAGAATTCGGAGTTTTTAGATCTTGATGCTAAATTTGGTAAAAGTGGGATTGGAGAGGTCATGACTTTAAATAGCATTGAACCCACTATCTCGGATTTCAAGGAATTTGATTATGATAATTGTTCTTTAGAAGGTTGTATTTCCTTGTTGCAATCAATTGTTAATTTTCCTCATGATTATAGTCAAAATAAAGCTTTTACCAAACATATCGTTGATGCCTTGATGCGATCTTATGAAGAAAAACTTAATTTGGAAGTTTCTATACCTAGAAAACTTAATGATGAGTGGCAACCTACTATAAAGATTGAAATTAAAGATTGTGAGTGTTTTGCTTTATGTGATTTGGGTGCTAGTGTTTCCACGATTCCGAAAACTTTATGTGATATTCTAGGTTTCCATGATCTTGATGATTACTCTTTAAATTTGCACCTTGTGGATTCCACCATTAGAAAGCTAATGGGAAGGATCAATGATGTTTTCATTGTTGCAAATAGAAATTTGGTGCCCTTAGATTTTATCGTTCTTGATATAGATTGCAATCTTTCTTGCCCTATTATTCTTGGTAGACCTTTCCTTAGAACTATTGGCGCGATTATTAATATGAAGGAAGGGAATATTAGATTCCAATTTCCATTAAAGAAAGGCATGGAGCACTATCCAAGAAAGAAAGTCAAATTACTTTATGAATCTATCATGCGGGCTACTTATGAATTTAGTGCCAAAGATGGCACTACTTAGATCTATCTTCACTTTTATGCCTAGCTAGGGGCGTTAAACAATAGCGCTAGTTGGGAGGCAACCCAATTTTATTTGTGTTTTTTGTTTTTGTTTCTGTTTAGTAATAATTTTTGCATCTACTTTCTGTTTAGATGTGTTTTTATGTTTTAATTAGTGTTTGTGCCAAGTAGAACCTATAGGGTAACCTATGATGATAGTTGATTTGATTCTGGTGAAAAACAGAAACTTTGCACGCACGAAATTAGTTTTGTTAAATCACAGAAACGTTATTTTGTTGATTATTTTTGCTGCTGATCAATAGACAAATTTTACAAGACTTCCTATTTTGGTAGGATTTTTAAACTTCCAGAAGTTTGCGTTAGTTACAGATTGCTACAGACTGTTCTGTTTTTGACAAATTCTGTTTTTCGTGTGTTGTTTGCTTATTTTGATGCATCTATAGCTGGTATTAAGTGGTATGAACCATAGAGAACTTGGAGTACAGTAGGTTTAACACCAAAACAGATAAAGAATGATATCATTACAGTACCTTATGTGGTGGTTTTGTTTTCTTTCACTAACGGAGCTTATGAGATTTCCTGTTGAGTTTTGTGTTGTGAAGTTTTCAAGTTTTGGGTAAAGCTTTGATGGACTATGGAATAAGGAGTGGCAAAAGCCTAAGCTTGGGGATGCCCATGGCACCCCAAGATATTCAAGAATAGCCAAAAGCTAAGCTTGGGGATGCCCCGGGAAGGCATCCCCTCTTTCATCTTCATTCATTGGTAACTTTAGTTGGAGCTATGTTTTTATTCGCCACATGATATGTGTTTTGCTTGGAGCGTCGTGTATTATATTTGTCTTTGCTTTTTAGTTTACCACAATCATCCTTGCTGTACACACCTTTTGGGAGAAGCCCACTTGAATGAAATTTGCTAGAATACTCTATGTGCTTCACTTATATCTTTTGAGCTTGATAGTTTTTGCTCTAGTGCTTCACTTATATCTTTTAGAGCACGGCGGTGGCTTAATTTTGTAGAAATTGCTAGTCTCTCATGCTTCACTTATATTATTTTCAGAGTCTTTTAGAACAGCATGGTATTTGCTATGGTTATAAAATTGGTCCTAGAATGGTAGGCATCCAAGTTGGGTATAATAAAAACTATCATAGGAAGTGAATTGGATGCTATGATCAATTTGATACTTGATAATTGTTTTGAGATATGGAGGTAGTGTGATATTAAAGTCATGCTAGTTGGGTGATTATGAATTTAAAGAATGCTTGTGTTGAAGTTAGCAAGTCCCGTAGCATGCACGTATGGTTAAAGTTATGTAACCAATTTGAAACATGAAGTGTACCTGGCTTGTGCATCCTTATGAGTGGCGGTCGGGGACGAGCGATGGTCTTTTACTACCAATCTATACCTCTAGGAGCATGCGCGTAGTGCTTGATTTTTGACGACTTCTAAATTTTTGCAATAAGTATATGATTTCTTTTGACTAATGTTGAGTCCATGGATCATACGCACTTTTACCTTTCCACCATTGATAGCCTCTTCGGTACCATGCATTGCCCTTTCTCACCTTGAGAGTTGGTGCAAACTTCGCCGGTGCATCCAAACCTCGTGATACGATACGCTCTATCACACATAAACCTCCTTATATCTTCCTCAAAACAGCCACCATACCTACCTATTATGGCATTTCCATAGCCACTCCGAGATATATTGCCATGCAACTTTCCACCGTTCCGTTCATCATCATCATGACATACATTACTTTTGTCATATTGCCATTGCATGATCATGCAGTTGACATCGTATTTGTGGCAAAGCCACCATGCATAATTTTTCATACATGTCACTCTTGATTCATTGCACCATCCCGGTACACCGTCGGAGGCATTCATATAGAGTCATATCTTGTTCTAGTTTCGAGTTGTAATTCTTATGTTGTAATCAATAAAAGTGTGATGATCATCATTATTAGAGCATTGCCCAAAAAGAAAAAAAAGAAGAAGAAAGGCCAAAAGAAAAAAAGGCCCAAAAAAAAGAAAAAGAAAAAAAAAGAAAAAAAGAAAATAAATAAAAAGGGCAATGTTACTATCTCTTTTTCCAAACTTGTGCTTCAAAGTAGCACCTTGTTCTTCATGTAGTGAGTATCATATCTTGTGCTTCAAAGTAGCACCATGTTTTTCATATAGTGAGTCTCATATGTTGTCACTTTCATATACTAGTGGGAATATTTCATTATAGAACTTGGCTTGTATATTCCTACAATGGGCTTCCTCAAATGCCCTAGGTCTTCGTGAGCAAGCAAGTTGGATGCACACCCACTAGTTTTCTTTTGTTGAGCATTCATGTATAGCTCTAGTGCATCTGTTGCATGGCAATCTCTACTCCTCATGTTGACATCAATTGATGGGCATCTCCATAGCCCGTTGATTATCCTCATCAATGTGAGACTTTCTCCTTTCTTTTGTCTTCTCCACACAATCCCCATCATTATATTCTATTCCACCCATAGTGCTATATCCATGGCTCACGCTCATGTATTGCGTGAAGGTTGAAAAGGTTTGAGATTATTTAAGCACGAAACAATTGCTTGGCTTGTCATCGGGGGTGTAGAATTTTGGAACATCTTTGTGTGACGAAAATGAAGCATAGCTAACTATATGATTTTGTAGGGATGAACTTTCTTTAGCCATGTTATTTTGAGAAAACATGATTGCTTTGATTAGTATGCTTGAAGTGCTACTATTTCTTTTATCAATATGAACTTTTATTTTGAATCATTTGGATCTGAACATTCATTCCACAATAAAGAAAATTACATTGAGAATTATGCTAGGTAGCATTCCACATCAAAAATTCTGTTTTTATCATTTACCTACTCGAGGACGAGCAGGAATTAAGCTTGGGGATGCTTGATACGTCTCCAACGTATCTATAACTTTTTATTGTTCCATGCTATTATATTACCCCTTTCGGATGTTTATGGGCTTTATTTTACATATTTATATCATTTTTGGGACTAACCTACTAACCGGAGGCGCAACCCGTATTGCTGTTTTTTTTGCCTATTTCAGTATTTCGAAGAAAAGGAATATCAAACGGAGTCCAAACGGAATGAAACCTTCAGGAGCGTGATTTTTGGAACGAATGTGATCCGGAGAACTTGGAGTGCAAGTCAAGAAGCAAACGAGGCAGCCAGGAGATAGGAGGGCGCGCCCACCCCTCCTGGGCGCGCCCCCTGTCTCCTGGGCCCCACGAGCGGCCACCGACGTACTTCTTCCTCCTATATATACCTATGTACCCTGAAAACATCCAAAGAGCCAACGAAAAACAATTTCCACTGCCGTAACCTTCTGTATCCGCGAGATCCCATCTTGGAGCCTTCGCCGGTGCTCCAGCGGAGGGGGAATCGACCACGGAGGGCTTCTACATCAACACCATAGCCCCTCCTATGAGTTGTGAGTAGTTTACCACAGACCTTCAGGTCCGTAGTTATTAGCTAGATGGCTTCTTCTCTCTTTTTGGATCTCAATACAATGTTCTCCCTTGTCTTGTGGAGATCTATTCGATGTAAACTCTTTTTGCAGTGTGTTTGTCGAGATCCGATGAATTGTGGGTTTATGATCAAGTTTATCTATGAGAAATATTTGAACCTTCTCTGAATTCTTTTATGTATGATTGGGTTATCTTTGCAAGTCTCTTCGAATTATCAGTTTGGCTTGGCCTACTAGATTGATCTTTCTTGCCATGGGAGAAGTGCTTAGCTTTGGGTTCAATCTTGTTGTGTCCTTACCCAGTGACAGAAAGGGTTGCAAGGCATGTATTGTATTGTTGTCATCGAGGATAAAAAGATTGGGTTTATATCATATTGCATGAGTTTATCCCTCTACATAATGTCATCTTTCTTAATGTGTTACTCTGTTCTTATGAACTTAATACTCTAGATGCATGCTGGATAGCGGTCGATGTGTGGAGTAATAGTAGTAGATGTAGGCAGGAGTCGGTCTACTTGTCGCGGACGTGATGCCTATATACATGATCATGCCTAGATAATCTCATAATTATTCGCTTTTCTCTCAATTGCTCGACAGTAATTTGTTCACCCACCGTAATACTTATGCTATCTTGAGAGAAGCCACTGGTGAAACCTATGGCCCCCGACTCTATCTTTTATCATATAAGCTTTCAATCTACTTTTATTTGCATCTTTACTTTTTGCATCTATATGATAAAATACCAAACATATTTATCTTATCATATTATCTCTATCAGATCTCACTTTCGCAAGTGGCCGTGAAGGGATTGACAACCCCTTTATTGCGTTGGTTGCGAGTTCTTTGTTTGTTTGTGTAGGTGTGTGGGACTTTTGAGGAGCCTCCTACTGGATTGATACCTTGGTTCTCAAAAACTGAGGGAAATACTTACGCTACTTTGCTGCATCACCCTTTCCTCTTCAAGGAAAACCAACGCATGCTCAAGATGTAGCACATCACCCTTGAGGTGAATATTGTTGGAGGCGAAACTATTGGCCCCTATCTTTCTATGTGTCTGGTTGAAAGTTTTTGCTCAAGTGTATGCGGTGAGTGTTAGAAATCATAGAAGACTATATGATGGTTGAGTATGTGGAATTGCCAAAAGGCTCCGATACGTGCCCCTGATAACCCACAAGTATAGGGGATCGCAACAGTTTTCAAGGGTAGAGTATTCAACCCAAATTTATTGATTCGGCACAAGGGGAGCCAAAGAATATTCTCAAGTATTAGCAGCTGAGTTGTCAATTCAACCACACCTGAAAGACTTAATATATGCAACAAAGAATTTAGTAGCAAAGTAGCATGGAAGTAACGGTAACGGTGGCAAAAGTAGCATTAGCAATTTCGTAGCAATCTTAACAGTGGCAACGGAGGAGTAACTTAGCAAAGATCAATATGAAATGAGCTCATAGGCAATGGATCAATGATGGATAATTATGTTAGATGTAATTCATCATGCAACAGTTATAACATAGGGTGGCACAGAACTAGCTCCAGTTCATCAATGTAATGTAGGCATGTATTCCGATTATAGTCATACGTGCTTATGGAAAAGAACTTGCATGACATCTTTTGTCCTACCCTCCCGTGGCAGTGGGGTCCTATTGGAAACTAAGTGATATTAAGGCCTCCTTTTAATAGAGTACCAGACCAAAGCATTAGCACTTAGTGAATACATGAACTCCTCAGACTACGGTCATCACCGAGAAGTGTCCCGACTATTGTCACTCTGGGGTTTGCTGGATCATAACACGTAGTAGGTGACTATAACTTGCAAGATAGGATCAAGAACACTCATATATTCATGAAAACATAATATGTTCAAACCTGAAATCATGGCACTCGGGCCCTAGTGACAATCATTAAGCATGGCAAAGTCATATATAGCAACATCAATCTTAGAACATAATGGATACTAGGGAACAAAACTATCTTGATTACAAGGTATATCTCATCCAACCCATCACCGTCCAGCAAGCCTATGATGGGATTACTCACGCACAATGGTGAGCATCATGAAATTGGTGATGGAGGATGGTTGATGATTATGATGGCGATGGATTCCCCTCTCCGGAGCCCCGAACGGACTCCAGATCAGCCCTCCCGAGGAAGAACAGGGCTTGGCAGCGGCTCCGTATAGTAAAACACAATGAATCTGTCGTGGGAACGAACACCTATGGGGCAGGGCCCCTTTCGGTCCGGTAGGGGGCGGAGGCCGCACGAAGAGCGGATCGGGGCGAAGCACACGAGCGGTTTACCCAGCTTCGGAGCTCTCTGGAGAGATAATACTCCTACTGCTGCTTTGTGGTTTGTATTGTGTTCTTGCTCGGGAGCGCTGAGTGCTACAGTACACTTCGGCTGCTAACGAGACCGAGCATGAGTGCTTTCTGGTTTCGAACCCCCCTCTACGTTGCGCTTGGGCCTCCTTTTATATGCTCAAGGGGTCACCGACAGGTGGCAACGCATGCAAGGGTAAAAATGGAAAAGAGGTGCGGTTGGTACACCTACTTGTACAGTGCATCATACCTAACCCTGACGGCAGGGGACAAAGGAATTAAATGCCCGTCTGCGTCGCCCAAACAGTGCAGAAAAGTGACCGTTAGGGGCGCCACCGCTTGCCACGATGGCCATCTTGTCATCTCCGCTTGCCACCTCGCACCGCTGGCTGCACAGCTTCTTGCCACGCGCGCCTGGGAAGGTCCCAGGGCGACACGTTGGTGGATGCGCTGGAGCGCGGGTACAGGGTGGTAGCCTGCCGCGGCAAGCGCCTTGCCGCGGTCGTTGTCTTGTCGCGTCCGGAAGCTTGTCGCTCACCGGGCCTTGCCGGGACGCGAGGCGCGTCGCGGCAAGTTCCTTGAAATGCCTTGGTTGGCCTTCCCGGCAAGCTCCTCTTGCCGGGGCGTTGGCCTTCCCGGCAAGCTCCTCTTGCCGGGGCCTTGTCTTTGGCTTGAACACTTTGTTCTTGAATCGCTCCAAAGGAACCACGGAGGACCTTGGAGGTCACCCGGCAAGCCTTGCCGCGGGGTCTGCGACCGCCCGTGCACAAGTTCGGGATACTAGGGTACCCCTACTCTAGTACACCGACAGGAGCCCCCGGGCCTGGGCCACACACGGTGCCGAGCGCTGTTGGGCCAGGCCCAAAACAGGGCACGGGCACGCGCGGCCTGGGTTACACTGTATCTTACCCCGTATCCATCGCGCCCTCCCTTAACGGCACGCGTCGAATGCGGCGTCGTGGGAGAGATCGTGGGTGGTTCTTTATTCGGAAAAAGCGTAACGTTCGCCTCCTCCCTCTTTATAAGCAGGGGAAACAGGGGCAGTTCCCCCATCTCACCAGTTGTTGTCCCGATCTCAGAAATCTCTGCCGCTCCCCCCTTCTTCCAAAGCCGAAAGAGAGCAGCGCTCCGCCCCCCAGCGCCATCGTCGCCACCAACGCTGTCGATCTCCCCCACCACCTCCGCCATGGCTCCGAAAGCCGGGAAGGGCATGAAGTCGGCCGAGGCACTGCGGCTCGAGGCGCTGCGAAAGGAGCGGGCAACTTCCCCCCCCCCCTGTTGGGTTTCGTAGTAATTTCAAAAATTTCCTACGCGCACACAGGATCATGTGATGCATAGCAACGAGGGGAGAGTGTGTCTACGTACCCAACGCAGACCGACTGCGGAAGCGATGACACGACGTAGAGGAAGTAGTCGTACGTCTTCACGATCCAACCGATCAAGCACCGAAACTACGGCACCTCCGAGTTCGAGCACACGTTCAGCCCGATGACGATCCCCGGACTCCGATCCAGCAAAGTGTCGGGGAAGAGTTTCGTCAGCACGACGGCGTGGTGACGATCTTGATGAACTACAGCAGCAGGGCTTCGCCTAAACTCCGCTACAGTATTATCGAGGTATATTGTGGCAGGGGGCACCGCACACGGCTAAGGAATAGATCACGTGGATCAACTTGTGTGTTCATGGGGTGCCCCTTGCCTCAGTATATAAAGGATGGAGGAGGAGGAGGCCGGCCAAGGCAGAGGTGCGGCCAGGGTGGGGAGTCCTACTAGGACTCCAAGTCCTAGTAGGAGTCCACCAAGAGGGGAGGAAGGGAGAAGGAATAGGAGGAGAAGGAGAGGTGGCCGGCCCCCTTTTCCCTAGTCCAATTCGGACTAGAGGGGAGGGGGGGCGCAGCCTTTTTCTCCTCTTCCCACTAAAGCCCATCAAGGCCCAATACTCTTCCCCGTATTCCCGTAACCCCCCGGTACTCCGGAAAATACCCGAATCACTCGGAACCTTTCCGAACTCCGAATATAGTCGTCCAATATATCGATCTTTACGTCTCGACCATTTCGAGACTCCTCGTCATGTCCCCGATCTCATCCAGGACTCCGAACTCCTTCGGTACATCAAAACTCATAAACTCATAATATAACTGTCATCGAAACCTTAAGCGTGCGGACCCTACGGGTTCGAGAACAATGTAGACATGACCAAGACACGTTTCCGGTCAATAACCAATAGCGGGACCTGGATGCCCATATTGGCTCCTACATATTCTACGAAGATCTTTATCGGTCAGACCGCATAACGACATACGTTGTTCCCTTTGTCATCGGTATGTTACTTGCCCGAGATTTGATCGTCGGTATCCAATACCTAGTTCAATCTCGTTACCAGCAAGTCTCTTTACTCGTTCCGTAATACATCATCTCACAACTAACATATTAGTTGCAGTGCTTGCAAGGCTTATGTGATGTGCATTACCGAGAGGGCCCAGAGATACCTCTCCGACAATCGGAGTGACAAATCCTAATCTCAAAATACGCCAACCCAACATCTACCTTTGGAGACACCTGTAATGCTCCTTTATAATCACCCAGTTACGTTGTGACGTTTGGTAGCACCCAAAGTGTTCCTCCGGCAAACGGGAGTTGCATAATCTCATAGTCATAGGAACATGTATAAGTCATGAAGAAAGCAATAGCAACATACTAAACGATCAGGTGCTAAGCTAATGGAATGGGTCATGTCAATCAGATCATTCAACTAATGATGTGACCTCGTTAATCAAATAACAACTCATTGTTCATGGTCAGGAAACATAACCATCTTTGATTAACGAGCTAGTCAAGTAGAGGCATACTAGTGACACTCTGTTTGTCTATGTATTCACACATGTATTATGTTTCCGGTTAATACAATTCTAGCATGAATAATAAACATTTATCATGATATAAGGAAATAAATAATAACTTTATTATTGCCTCTAGGGCATATTTTCTTCAGTCTCCCACTTGCACTAGAGTCAATAATCTAGTTCACATCGCCATGTGATTTAACAGCAATAGTTCACATCACCATGTGATTAACACCCATAGTTCACATCGCTATGTGACCAACACCCAAAGGGTTTACTAGATTCAGTAATCTAGTTCACATCGCTATGTGATTAACACCCAAGGAGTACTAAGGTGTGATCATGTTTTGCTTGTGAGAGAATCTTAGTCAACGGGTATGTCATATACAGATCCGTAAGTATTTTGCGAATTCTATGTCTACAATGCTCTGCACGGAGCTACTCTAGCTAATTGCTCCCACTTTCAATATGTATCTAGATCAAGACTTAGAGTCATCTAGATTAGTGTCAAACTTGCATCGGCGCAACCTTTTACGACGAACCTTTTTCCATAATCGAGAAACATATCCTTATTCCACTAAGGACAATTTTGATCGCTCTCCAGTGATCTACTCCTAGATCACTATTGTACTCCCTTGCCAAACTCAGTGGTATGGCATACAATAGATCTGGTATACAGCATGGCATACTTTATAGAACCTATGACTGAGGCATAGGGAATGACTTTCATTCTCTTTCTATTTTCTGCCGTGGTCGGGCTTTGAGTCTTACTCAACTTAACACCTTGCAACACAGGCAAGAACTCCTTCTTTGACTGTTCCATTTTGAACTATTTCAAAAATTTATCAAGGTATGTATTCATTGAAAAAATCTTATCAAGCGTCTTCATCTATCTATATAGATCTTGATGCTCAATGTGTAAGCAGCTTCACCAAGGTCTTTCTTTGAAAAACTTTTATTCAAGTATCCTTTCATGCTTTGCAGAATAATTCTACATTATTTCCGATCAACAATATGTCATTCACATATACTTATCAGAAATGTTGTAGTGCTCCCACTCACTTTCTTGTAAATACAGGCTTCACTGTAAGTCTGTACAATAACTATATGCTTTGATCAACTTATCAAAGCGTATATTCCAACTCCGAGATTCTTGCACCAGTCCATAAATGGATCGCTGGAGCTTGCACACTTTGTTAGTACCTTTAGGATTGACAAAACCTTCTGGTTGCATCATATACAACTCTTCTTTAATAAATCCATTAAGGAATGCAGCTTTGTTTATCCATTTGCCAGATTTCATAAAATGCGGCAATTGCTAACATGATTCGGACAGACTTAAGCATAGATACGAGTGAGAAAATCTCATCGTAGTCAACACCTTGAACTTGTCGAAAACCTTTTTGCGACAATTCTAGCTTTGTAGATAGTAACACTACTATCAGCGTCCGTCTTCCTCTTGAAGATCCATTTATTCTCAATTGCTTGCTGATCATCGGGCAAGTCAACCAAAGTCCAAACTTTGTTCTCATACATGGATCATATCTCAGATTTCATGGCCTCAAACCATTTCGCGGAATCTGGGCTCATCATTGCTTCCTCATAGTTCGTAGGTTCCTCATGGTCTAGTAACATGACTTCCAGAACATGATTACCGTACCACTCTAGTGCGGATCTTACTCTGGAAGACCTACGAGGTTTGGTAGTAACTTGATCTGAAGTTTGATGATCATCATCATTAACTTCCTCACTTATTGGTGTAGGAATCACTGGAACTGATTTCTGTGATGAACTACTTTCCAATAAGGGAGAAGGTATAATTACCTCATCAAGTTCTACTCTCCTCCCACTCACTTCTTTCGAGAGAAACTCCTTCTCTGGAAAGGATCCATTTTAGCAACGAATGTCTTGCCTTCGGATCTGTGATAGAAGGTGTACCCAACAATTTCCTTTGGGTATGAAGACGCACTTCTCCGATTTGGGTTCGAGCTTATCAGGATGAAACCTTTTTCACATAAGCATCGCAGCCCCAAACTTTAAGAAACAACAGGTTAGGTTTACTGCTAAACCATAGTTCATACAGTGTCGTCTCAACGGATTTAGATGGTGCCCTATTTTAAAACGTGAATGCAGCTGTCTCCAATGCATAACCCCAAAACGATAGTGGTAAAGAGATATCATAGATCGCACCATATCAAATAAAGTGCGGTTACGACGTTCGGACACACCATAACGATGTGGTGTTCCAGGTGGCGTGAGCTGTGAAACTATTCCACATTGTTTTAATTGAAGACCAAACTCGTAACTCAAATATTTGTCTCCGCGATCAGATCGCAGAAACTTTATTTTCTTGTTACGATGATTTTTCCACTTCACTCTGAAATTCTTTGAACCTTTCAACTATTTCAGACTTATGTTTCATCAAGTAGATATACCCATATCTGCTCAAATCATCTTGTGAAGGTCAGAAAACAACGATGCTTGCCACGAGCATCAGCACTCATTGGATCGCATACATCGGTATGTATTATTTCCAATAAGTCAGTAGCTCGTTCCATTGTTCTGGAGAACGGAGTTTTAGTCATCTTGCCCAAAAGGCACAGTTCGCAAGCATCAAGTGATTCATAATCAAGTGATTCCAAAATTCCATCAGTATGGAGTTTCTTCATGCGCTTTACACCGATATGACCCAAACGGTAGTGCTACAAACAAGTCGCACTTATCATTATTAACTTTGCATCTTTTGGTTTCAATATTATGATTATGTGTATCACTACGATCGAGATCCAATGAACCATTTTTCATTGGGTGTGTAACCATATAAGGTTTTATTCATGTAAACAGAACAACAGTTTATTCTCTTACTTAAATGAATAACCGTATTGCAATAAACATGATCAAATCATATTCATGCTCAACGCCAACACCAATAACACTTATTTAGTTTCAACACTAATCCCGAAAGTATAGGGAGTGTGCGATGATGATCATATTAATCTTGGAACTACTTCCAACACTCATCGTCACTTCACCCTTAACTAGTCTCTGTTTATTCTGCAACTCCCGTTTCGAGTTACTAATCTTAGCAACTGAACTAGTACCTAATACTAAGGGGTTTGCTATAAACACTAGTAAAGTACACATCAATAACATGTATATCAAATATACTTATGTTCACTTTGCCATCCTTCTTATCCGCCAATCACTTGGGGTAGTACCTCTTCCAGTGACCAGTCTCTTTGCAGTAGAAGCACTTAGTCTCAGGCTTAGGACCAGACTTGGGTTTCTTCACTTGAGCAGCAACTTGCTTGCCGTTCTTCTTGAAGTTCCCCTTCTTCCTTCTGCCCCTTTTCTTGAAACTAGTGGTCTTGTCTACCATCAACACTTGATGTTTTTCTCGATTTCTACCTTCGTCAATTTCCGCATTACGAGGAGCTTGGGAATCGTTTCCGTTATCCCTTGCATGTCATAGTTCATCACGAAGTTCTACTAACTTGGTGATGGTGACTAGAGAATTCTGTCAATCACTATCTTATCTGGAAGATTAACTCCCACTTGATTCAAGCGATTGTAGTACTCAGACAATCTGAGCACATGCTCACTAGTTGAGCGATTCTCCTCCATCTTTTAGCTATAGAACTTGTTGGAGACTTCATATCTCTCAACTCGGGTATTTGCTTGAAATATTATCTTTAACTCCTGGAACATCTCATATGGTCCATGACATTCAAAACGTCTTTGAAGTCCCGATTCTAAGCCGTTAAGCATGGTGCACTTAAACTATCAAGTAGTCATCATATTGAGCTAGCCAAACGTTCATAACGTCTGCATTTGCTCCTGCAATAGGTCCGTCACCTAGCGGTGCATTAAGGACATAATTCTTCTGTGCAGCAATGAGGATTTAACCTCAGATCACGGATCAAATCCGCAACATTGCTACTAACATTTTTCAACACAATTTTCTCTAGGAACATATCAAAATAAACACAGGGAAGCAACAACGCGAGCTATTGATCTACAACATGATTTGCAAAATACTACCAGGACTAAGTTCATGATAAATTTAAGTTCAATTTAATCATATTACTTAAGAACTCCCACTTAGATAGACATCCCTCTAATCCTCTAAGTGATCACGTGATCCAAATCAACTAAACCATGTCCGATCATCACGTGAGATGGAGTAGTTTCATCGATGAACATCATTATGTTGATCATATCTACTATATGATTCACGCTCGACCTTTCGGTCTCCGTGTTCCGAGGCCATATCTGCATATGCTAGGCTCGTCAAGTTTAACCTGAGTATTCTGCGTGTGCAAAAACTGTCTTGCACCCGTTGTAGTTGGACGTAGAGCTTATTACACCCGATCATCACGTGGTGTCTGGGCACGACGAACTTTGGCAACGGTGCATACTCAGGGAGAACACTTCTTGATAATTTAGTGAGAGATCATCTTATAATGCTACCGTCAATCAAAGCAAGATAAGATGCATAAAAGGATAAACATCACATGCAATCAATATAAGTGATATGATATGGCCATCATCATCTTGTGCTTGTGATCTCCATCTCCGAAGCACCGTCATGATCACCATCGTCACCGGCGCGACACCTTGATCTCCATCGTAGCATCGTTGTCGTCTCGCCAATCTTATGCTTCCACGACTATCACTATCGTAGTAATAAAGTAAAGCATTACATCGCGATTGCATTGCATACAATAAAGCGACAACCATATGGCTCCTGCCAGTTGCCGATAACTCGGTTACAAAACATGATCATCTCATACAATAAAATTCAGCATCATGCTTTGACCATATCACATCACAACATGCCCTGCAAAAACAAGTTAGACGTCCTCTACTTTGTTGTTGCATGTTTTACGTGGCTGCTACGGGCTTAAGTAAGAACCAATCTCACCTACGCATCAAAACCACAACGATAGTTTGTCAAATAGACTCCGTTTTAACCTTCTCAAGGACCGGGCGTAGCCATACTTGGTTCAACTAAAGTTGGAGAGACAGTCGCCCGCAAGCCATCTATGTGCAAAGCACGTCGAGGGAACCGGTCTCGCGTAAGCGTACGCGTAAGGTTGGTCCGGGTCGTCTCGTCCAACAATACCGCCGAA
>NC_041383.1:202998155-203056589 GCF_002162155.2 Triticum dicoccoides
GAAGGAGCTGAGGGAGTGATACTACCTCTTCTGGTCGACGGAGACGCGAGCGCATCCGCGCATGAAGGTACTCTCCGCCGCCGCTTCGAAACGGGCTCCAAACGGATACCCCTTCTTCGCACTGTTCTTCTACTGCGGGCTCTGCCCGCCTTTCTCTGAGTTCTTCTGCGATATCATGAATACCTACGGGTTCCACCTCCTTGACTTCACCCCCAATGTTGTTCTGACCATGGCAGTTTTCGCACATCTCTGCGAAAACTTTGTCGGGGTCCACCCAAACGTAGCTCTTTTCCGCCACTTCTTCATGCCCAGAGTTGAGAGAGGAGAGCCTCTATCTGGCGGGATCGCCTGGATCTCGAGGGCCGACAAGAAGGAAGCTTATCTGGAGGGGGAGCTCTACAGCAAATGGGAGGAGTGGAGAGCTGATTGGTGCTGGATCGTCGAAGAGAACCCGCAGCCATTCACCGCCCAGCGCCAAGCCCCAGTGGTGCGCGGCGGCGATTGGAGCAGTATGGCCCTGGAAGACGAGAGACTGAAGATCGCCGTCACCCGGATTCTGCGCCTAAGGCTTGCCGGGCTCACTGTAGGCGCCATAGGCGCAGATTTTCTTCGCCGCCGCATCGCCCCCCTGCAAGAGAGGAGGAGACCCGCCTGGGAATTCGGGGGTCCGGCGGACATCATGAGGCTGCGCCCGGGCCTCAACTTTAACTTCACCGTCCTAGAGCTGGACGCGATGCTCAAGGAGCTGTTCAAACACGACCCTCAACACCCCGAATGGTCCAGGTTGCCGACGGGTGTCGTTCCGCTGTGCAACAATTCCTCGCTCGACCGCATCCGTGCAATGATGCCGTTGTGCGACTCGCATGGAATTGTCCCCACTTGGCAGGAGCCTGCAGACGACGTCGTGCAGGCATTCTTTGACGGCTTGGTGGAGGTGGCGGTCCGCGCCGATGAACAGAAGAGCCTCACCCGCGACACCACTGATGAGGAGATGCAGCGCATCGCCACCAGGGCGGAAAAGGCGGCGGCAGCCGCTGCCGCGGGTGAGTTTGGGTTCACCGTGGAGGAGGCAGAGGCAGCAGAGGCGGCAAGCCTTGCCGAGCGGGAGTGGCTTGACGGCGAGGAAGAGCTTGCCGGGCCTGACGCCGAGTCGAGCGAACCCGCCGAGGGTGCGAGCGGCCCGCCATCTCCAGGCAGCTTGCCGCAAATTGAGCCCCCAGCGCAGCCCCAAGCTCCACCAAGAAGGTGTCTCCGCAAGGCCGGGGATTCAGCAGGGCGGCAGACGAGTCAGCAGCCGTCGCGCCGCGCAACACGCTCCACCGCGACAAGCACTGTTGCCGCTGGAGCGCCTCATGCCGCTGCGGCAACTTGAGCGGGGTCGTCTCGGACCACCGCCGCTGCCCCCGCCAAGCGGCCAAGGGAACCTACTCCTCCGCCTCGTCGCGCCGAAGGTGGGCCGGACTTCGACCTCTCCGCACTCAGCTCCGACGAGGAGGAAGAAGAGTAAGATTCTTTGTTGTACTTGTATCTGATCTGCTTTACTCTGAACTTATTCCTTTTCAGGACCCTGGCCCAGAGAGCGGCAAAGAGAGCCAAGGCTCCGGTGATTGTCATCGAGGACGAGCCCACCGCGACAGCAGGGGGCGCGCCCGAGACCATCTTGCCGGACCCGGCAACTACTCCCCGAAGCAGCCCCCAGCGCAGCCCCCAGCGTAAGTATATAGTTTACTTCCCGCTGTTAGGCGCGCATGGGTGTTCTTTCCATTGCTGGTATCTGACTGTTGGTTTGTGTAGGAGCAGAGCAGCCTCGCCAGGAGCACCCGGAAGCCGCCCCCGACGTGTCATCTGCTTCGACTACGCCGCCAAGGGAGGATTCCCCGGCAAGGGAGCGTTCTCCGGCAAGGGAGAAGTCCCAGGCAAGGGAGGAGTCTCCGGCAAGGGAGGAGTCTCCGGCAAGGGAGGAGTCTCCGGCAAGGGGCAGCACCAGCGACCCCCCGTTGGCGGAGCCCATGACTGTAGATCCCAGTACAGGTAATCCCCTTGCTTGAAACTTCCCTTGGGTTCTTCTTCTGATTTTCTTTTTTGGATATTTGCTTGACTTTTCTTTCTTCTCTGGTCGTCAGATCCATCTGCCACGGAGCCGATGGAGACCGAGGTCGGCGGCGAGGAGAATGCGCGCGGCGACACCGACGACGCCGCCACCACCGAAGAAGAAGCCGGCGCTGATGATCCCCCGGTGAAGAGGCCGCCAAAGCCGCTGGCGCAGAAGCTGGCAAGGGGTCCGGCGATCGCACTGACGACCCTGAGGCCGCAGGAGCGCAAGGTGCTATGCCGACCGCCGATCCCTCCGCCGCTGACGCAGCGCCAGGCTCCGAAGAGCCCCAGCCCGGCGCCTATTTGAAGGCCGGCGATGGTGTCTTCATCAAGCTCCCCTGGGCTTCAAGCTCCAGGGCGCCGATCGAAGGAGAAACTTTTGACGGGGAGGTGCTCGCCTCCGCTGGGCTGACGCTAGTTGACGCGCCGAGTAGCAGCAACGGCGAGTCTGAGGAGGAGGAGCTGCTGCGGAAGCTGGTGTCGCTCTATCGCGCCCGACAAGCCAAGGTGGAATCCCGGGAAGCGCTTGTCGCACAGGCGGGAGCGGACATCGAGAAGTGCACGGAGGAGCTCCGGAGTCGCAACCAGGAAGCTCTCCGGTCCTTGGCAGAGGAGCGGAATCAACTCGCCGAGGAGCGGAAAGCTTTCCTCCTCGAGAAGGCCGAAGCCGAAGAGCAACAGCGGCTTGCCGCCGAGGAGCTGTTTGCGCGGGAAGGCGAGTTGGCGCAGCGGAAGGTTAATCTTGACAGCCACGAGGAGGAGCTCACCGCGCGCGAGCAAACATTTGGCGGGGCTCTCAAGGAAGCAAAGGACGCGGCCGCAGCTGCCGAGGCCGCCAAGAAGGAGCTGGAGACGAAGGTGGCGCAGCTGGAGGCCAATCTCAAGACGAGCGGCGAGGAGCTTGTCGCGCTCAAGCGTGAGCGCGAGAAGGATGCCTACGCTCATGGCGAGCTGTAGGGTCGTCTCATCGAGAAGGGCAAGGAGCTTAGCGCCGCCAAGGACTCCAACGCAGATCTTGAGCTGAAGCTGGCTACATTGACCCAGACGCTGGACAGCGCCAAGGAGCGGGAGGTGGCCTTGAAGGAGGAGATCAAGGCCAACGAAGCGCTGCTGACGAGGGCCGCCGAAACCCAGAACACCTTTAGGGAGACGGTGGAGCTCTAGACAGAGGGCCTCGTGAACATCGCTGCAGTCATTGACGAGGAGCTGGCGCAGCTGGGGATGGAGGACTTTGGGTATCCTTCCGACGAGAACCTCCAACCCAGCGCCAAGCTCACTTTGTTCTTCAAGGGCGTGGCGACGGCCCTCCATCGACTCTGGGAAAGGATCCCAAAGCAGCTGGCCGACGAGTCGCGCACGATTTGCGCGAGGGTTCTGCCAAAGGTGTTGGTGAAGGTGGCCTTCCGCAACCCAGGCCTCAACTTCACCAACGTCCTCAAGAAGCTGCCTTCGGATGCTGATCTGGAAGCGCTCAAGGCCCTTGTCGCACCCATTGTGGACAAGGTGAATGAGGTTAAGAGGGTTGATGGCGATCGCGTAGATTAGGCCACCCGTTTCCTCCTTTTCTTGTCGCTGTTGGTCATGTTACGAGAACAATTTATTAGAGCTGCGACAAGTTATCTTGTAATATAACTTTATTTTGGGTATCAACTGCTATGTTATTTCCTTTACTTGATTCCTTCCTTTGTATGTTTTTGCCCTACGCTTTTAGGGAACTTGCCGGCATAGGCACCTTAGCCGCGAGAGCTGAGTGCGGAACGTCAGCAGCCTGCTGGAGGTGCCGCTACCTACAAGAAACCTTGTCGCAACTAGTCGCAGCTCACTTAAGTTGTCGAGCGGACTTGAAACAAAGTAAGGGCACAACTAGCTACGAGTTGGTTCCTCCGCGCACAGGTTTTCCATACAAAGCATGGTCGTTCAAGGAAGATAACTTTAAAAATTTTAAAACTGATTGCTCAAACTTTGGCAACTTAGCTTTTCTGTCGTTTGCTTCCCGGTAAGGCAAAACTTTCTTGAATGACGCCTGGTCCACACCATTATCTTCTCCTTCCCCCCCGACAAACTTGTGGGCGAGGGAACCTTTCTTTGAGAAAAAGAAAGAAGAGAAAATAAAGATATGGAGCCATATGGCTCGTTATTGCTTACCGGGGGTAGGTGCTGCACAAAGTGTCAGATAATACGTGCAAAAAATAGAAAGCATGAAATTGACAAGATGTGCGGGGCACATGAGCTTTATTTATGCACGGGATCTGCGCCCGGCTTTGTACAAAGGGTTACATGCAACAGCGGCAAAGCTTGTACAAAAGGTGGTTGCCGGAATAGGTTCCGGCAACCGCACCTTACGGGTAAAACTTACGAAGGTGCTCAATGTTCCAGGAGTTGCTCACCGGAAAGCCATCTTCGGTCTCAAGGCGGACAGCGCCAGGCCTAGTGACTCGTTTCACCCGGTAAGGGCCTTCCCACTTCGGCGTCAACTTGTTGGAATTCTTGGCGGACTGAACGCGCCGAAGAACAAGGTCGCCTTCCTCGAGACTTCTGGCATTAACTTTGCGGCTATGGTAGCGGCGCAAAGCTTGCTGGTAGCGAGCAGCTCGTACAGCAGCCTGAAGACGGTCTTCCTCAAGGAGCAGCGCGTCATCTTGTCGCAGCTGCTCTTGCTCAAGCTCATCATAAGCGAGCACTCGAGGCGACCCGTATACGAGTTCCGTGGGGAGAACTACCTCTGCTCCATAAACTAGAGCGAAAGGTGTCTGGCCAGTGGCTCGATTTGGCGTCGTCCTGATCGACCAAAGAACCATCGGCAGCTCCTCGATCTAGTTCTTTCCGCACTTGTGCAGCCTGTCGAAAGTCCTGATCTTGAGCCCGCGCAGCACTTCAGCATTTTCCCTCTCCGCTTGACCGTTGCTTCTCGGGTGAGCAATAGAAGCGAAGCAGACCTTGGCGCCAAGATCTTGGACGTACTGCATGACTGTGCAGCTCGTGAATTGTGTGTCGTTGTCGGTGATGATCCTGTTAGGGACCCCGAAACGGCAAACAATCGACCTGAAGAACTTGACTGCTGACTGTGATGTCACCTTCCTCACTGCTTCCACTTCTGGCCACTTTGTGAACTTGTCGATTGCAACGTACAAGTACTCAAAGCCCCCGACAGCTCGGGGAAAGGGGCCGAGGATGTCGAGCCCCCAGACCAAAAATGGCCGGGATAAAGGGATCGTCTGGAGAGCTTGAGCTGGCTGATGTATCTGCTTGGAATAGAACTGGCACGCTTCACACTTGGTTACTTGTGCAGTTGCATCCTGGAGGGCTGTCGGCCAAAAGAAACCTTGCCGGAACGCTTTGCCGGCAAGTGCTCTTGCGCCAATGTGGTGACCACATATGCCTCCATGTATCTCCGCCAACAGCTCTTGTCCGTCTTCCCGGGGAATACACTTCAATTTCACACCGTTGAGTCTTCTTCTGTACAGTGTGTCGTCGACAAACTGGTACATACTTGACTACCGGGCTATTCTTTCCGCTTCTTCTTGCTCTTCGGGAAGTTCTCCTGTCTGAAGGAAATGGACAACCTGCTGTGCCCATGCTGGAGCTTGTGGCTCGACAACAAGGACTAAAGGCACATATGCTGCTGCGGGAACATCCGCTTCTACGGCAAGAACCTGCGGCTCAGCCGGAGCTTGACGTTCCCCGGCAAGCTTGCCGGAGCAAAACTTGTCGGGAGCGTCTGCTTCAACGGAACAAACTCTAGGGCTTGTCGGAGCAGACTGCTCCTCAGCACCCTTGGTGTTGATCTTGGGGGCCTTCTTGGCGGCGGCTTCGAGAAGCTCTGCCAGAAAATAGTCACCAGAAATCAACTTCCTCTTCTTGCTCTGTCTAGTTGATGGTGTTACGGATGGTTGAGTCAGCTTGAGCACAAAGATCCCTGGTTCTACAGGTAACTTAAGTGCGGCGCACTTTGACAGGCCATCAGCAATGTCGTTCTGAGCTCTCGGAACATGTTCCATCTGTAGGCCGTCAAAGTGCTCTTCTAACTTTCTCACTTCGTCAACGTAATCCTCCATCAATGAACTCTGATAATTCTTGTTCACTTGGCGGACGACAAGCTGCGAGTCACCCCTGACAATGAGCTTCTTGATCCCAAGGTCTGTCGCGATCCTGAGACCGGCAAGCAAACCTTCATACTCCGCGGTATTGTTTGTTGCTTGCTCCTTGGGAAAGTGCATCTGGACTACGTACTTGAGGTGCTCTCCGGTGGGTGCGACAAGTAGCACGCCCGCACCGGCGCCTTGCAGCGAGAAGGCACCATCAAAGGACATTAGCCACTCCTTTCTTGCTTCCTTGACGGGGACGCTCGTTTCTAGAATTTCTTCATCTGGTGTTGGCGTCCACTCTGCTATGAACTCTGCCAATGCTCTGCTTTGGATAGTTGAAGTGCTCTCAAACTTGAGGCCAAAGCTTGACAGTTCTAGTGCCCACTCGACAATCCTGCCTATTGCTTCTGGATTTTGCAGTATCCTCTTCAGCGGAAAACGAGTGACAACTGTGATCTCATGTGCTTGGAAGTAATGGCGCAGCTTTCTCGAGGCCATGAGAAGGCCGAAAAGCAATTTCTGCACACCAGAGTACCTCGACCTAGCCCCCTGCAGAAGGGAACTGACAAAGTAAACTGGGCGCTACACCATTTTCTTCTGCACCTCCTCATGTGCCTGCGCAGATCCACCCTTGTCGAGACCAGAGCTTGTCGGCGAAGCCCCCTGCTTGTCGCTGGATGCATCTGCCATGGTTGCCGGCTCATCATCCTCCTCCCTCTCCGCTACTAACGCAGCACTAACCACTTGATTGGTTGCCGCTATATACAGCAGCAACTTCTCTTGTGGCTTAGGTGCGATAAGTGTTGGAGTGGAGGACAGGTATCTCTTCAAGTCCTGCAGCGCAGCCTCCGCTTCTGAAGTCCATTTCATTGGACCTGCCTTTTTCAATATTTTGAAAAATGGCAGGGCGCGCTCAGCAGACTTAGAGATAAACCTACTGAGAGCAGCCACGCAACCGGCAAGTCTTCGTACATCCTTGACGCGCTTTGGTGCTTCAATCTGCTCAATGGCCTTGATCTTGCCGGGATTGGCTTCGATTCCCCGCTGAGACACGAAGAACCCGAGAAGCTTGCCGGAGGGGACTCCAAACACACACTTCTCGGGGTTAAGCTTGAGGTCGATCTTGCGCAGATTTGTGAAGGTTTCATCTAAATCTTGAATCAGAGTTGCTTTGTCCTTGCTCTTGACCACTATGTCATCCATGTAGGCTTCTACATTTCTATGTATTTGTGGCTCGAAAGTGTCATGGACTACTCTTGCAAATGTTGAACCAGCATTCTTTAATCCGAAAGGCATCCGTACAAAACAGTATGTGCCACATGGAGTGATGAATGTGGTCTTCTCCTCATCTTCTTCTGCCATGAAGATCTGATGGTATCCTGAGTATGCGTCAAGAAATGAAAGCAAGTCACATCCGGCCGTGGAGTCAACAATCTGGTCAATGCGCGGCAAGGGAAATGGGTCTTTGGGACAAGCTTTATTAACATCGGTAAAGTCGATACAAAGCCTCCATTTCCCGTTTGCCTTGCGCACGACTACAGGATTGGCCAACCACGTAGGATGGAGTACTCATCTGACAAGGCCTGCTGCTTCCAACTTCTTGATTTCTTCTGCGATGAATTCTTGGCGCTCCACTGCTTGTTTCCTGACCTTCTGCTTGACGGGCCGCGCATGAGGACAAACGGCAAGATGGTGCTCGATTACTTTCCTGGGAACACCGAGGATGTCAGACGGTTGCCATGCAAACACGTCGATGTTCGCCCGCAGGAAAGCAACAAGCGCGCTTTCCTATTTAGGGTCGAGCGTGGCACTGATGGTGAACGTACCACCAGTTCCGTCCTCCTTGGCGGACACCTTCTTGGTCTCTGGTGAAGCTGTCATCGTCTTCTTACACTTGCCGGTGGAGCTCGATGGTGCGTCCTCGACGGTAGCGCAGCACTCCGAAGAGGTGTGCTTGCCGGAGTGGGCATCAGAGCTCTTGCCGAACTTGGTCTTCTTCTTCCCCCCGGGAGCTTCAGCGGCAAGTGTCTTGCGATCTGCTGTGGCTGCTGCATCCCGGTAGATCTTGTCGGCGCAGATAAGAGCATCCTTCTTGTCGTCGGGGACAGAGATGACACTTATCGGGTCGGGCATCTTCAGCATGTTATATGCATAGTGAGAGGCTGCCATGAACTTGGCGAGCGCTGGACGGCCGAGTATGCCATTGTAGGGCAATGGAAAGTCGGCAACGTCAAAAGTGACCCTCTTAGTCCTGATGTTCAACTCGCTGCCAAATGTTATCGGCAACGTGATCTTCCCTTTCGGCTTGCTCCTTCCCGGATTGATTCCTTGGAATGTGCCGGTCTCTTCGAGTTCGCTGTCAGGGATCTGGAGTTTCTAGAGTACCGCGGAGGAGATTAGGTTCAAGCCGGCCCCGCCGTCAACTAGCATCTTAGTGACCTTGAGTTTGCGGATAGTTGGTGAAACCAACATCGGCAAGCACCCGACCGCAGTTATGCGATCAGGGTGATCCTCAATATCAAAGATGATAGGCGTGCTGGACCATTTCAGAGGCTTGCGTGACTCGACGGGTGGTTCTGCCGCATTGACTTCCCTGACCCATTGCTTGAGCTGGCGGTGTGAAGTATGCAGAGAAGCACCGCCGTCAATGCACAGGACCTCTGTGGCTTTCTGGAACTCCTGCTCATCGGCCTCGTCATCATCCATATCTTCATCTTCGTCGTCATCTTCATCCTTGTCGCGGCCGCGGGGAGGTCTATCTCCTTGCCGCTGCTTCGCCTTGCCGCGGCGTCCTCCTCGGCCGGGACGTTTCTTGCCGGATCCTCCAGTACCTTCTTGGGCCTTCTCCTTGTCGCATCGCTCGTACTCAGCCTTTTGCTGCTCGACAAGCTGCTCGACCTTCTTGCAGCTCTGGAGATCATGGCCCTTAGTGCGGTGGATCTTGCAGTACTGCTTGCCGGAGCCGTCCTGCTTGTCGGCGGCCGCCACAGCTTCAGCTTCCTTGGCGCCGCCTCCGTTGCCGGACTGCTCAACGACTAGCACATCTTTGCCTTTTTTTTCTTCCTGTTGTTCCGCCGCCGGTTTTTCCTTGCCGGGGCGGCATCTTCACTGTCAGATCCTCCTGCCCCTGCATTCTCTCCAGGGAGTTTCCTCCCTTCCTCAACACGCGCACACTTGTCAGCCAGGGCATATAGCTCACTGACGTCCCTGATCTTGCACATCGCCATCTCCTCCCGCATCCTGCGGTTTCGCACGTTCTGATGGAACGCGCTGATGACCGCGGCAGGGTGGACATCTGGGATGTTGCGCTGTACTTGGCTGAATCTTTGAATGTACTTGCGCAGGGGCTCTCCTTCCTTTTGGGCGAGCAGATGAAGATCGCTCTCTTGGCCATGAGGCTTGTGGCCGCCTGTAAAGGCGCCGACAAACTGATGGCATAGATCTGCCCAGGAGGATATGGAGTTGTCTGGCAAGTGCATGAGCCAGGACCTGACATTGGGCTTGAGCACCAGCGGGAAGTAGTTGGCAAGGATCTTGTCGTCACGCCCCCCGGCAGCTTGCACCGTGATGGTGTAGATGCTGAGGAACTCCGACGGATGCAACTTGCCGTCGTACTTCTCTGGTACGTCTGGCTTGAAATTCTTCGTACTGGGCCACTGGACTTGCCGCAGCTCACGAGTGAACGCAGGGCAACCTACCATCTACGGCAAGTCGCCTGGTTCCCCTGGCGCATGCATGTCGACGGTGGGCCCAGCGCGCTGGTCTGATTGACGCCGCACTTCTCTTCGGCACTCGATGCGAGTATGAGCGTCTTCTTGCTATCGTTCGTGAAGAACTTGGCGCTGATCGCGACGAGCTCGCGGATCCAACGATGCGGTGGAGTCGCTGTCGGGGTTAACCCGGCGAGTCGGCGATCTTGGCCTTCAGGGTGGAGAGTGCACAGTGGTTGCACCCCCACCGGTCTTGTCGCCACCGGCTTGTGCCTGGCAATCTTGCCGCGGCTGCGATGTACCCGGCTGCCGTGGAGTGTCGCCGTTGGCGAAGGCGATGAGACTCTGAATGGTGGCCCTCCAATCGTCGATCTTGTCTGCCATTGGAGGGTAATCCAGGAGCAGTTGAGCTCGTGCCAAAGCTTCTGCTGGAGTTTTGGGTGGCGGTGGCGAATGGTGCGAGGAGCGGGATATGCTCGAACTTCTAATTGTGTTAGAAGGAGCAGCATCTCGTCCAGGCGACCGTGCTGCGCTCGTGCCAGCATGTTGGCGTGCATGCTGGTCTTGAGCACCCCGAGATCCACCATCTTGGCCTTGGCCCAACGAATGTATGGTACCGCGAGTACCATGACGCTGTCGGTCCCGCGCCTCCTGAGATGGGCGCGGTGCATGTACGGACGCCGAGGTTTGTGCGGCCTTGTCCTTGGACCTGGCAGCACCATGAGCTCCCTCGTCGATGCCCATTCCTCCGCCGGCGTCTACCCCACCACCTGCTTGCTTCGGTGGTGGTGGGTTCGACGCGGACGGAGCAGCCACCTCCGAAGCCTTCTTCTTCGGTGGCATGTCGATGAAGATGACGAAGATCTAGCTCGCGTGAACGCCGGATCAGGTTCACACAACCTCGACGCCCCCTACCTGGCGCGCCAAAGATGTCATGGGAATGAACACCTATGGGGCAGGGCCCCTTTCGGTCCGGCGGGGGGCGGAGGCCGCACGAAGAGCGGATCGGGGCGAAGCACACGAGTGGTTTACCCAGCTTCGGAGCTCTTCGGAGAGATAATACTCCTACTGCTGCTTTGTGGTTTGTATTGTGTTCTTGCTCGGGAGCGCTGAGTGCTACAATACACTTCGGCTGCTAAAGAGACCGAGCGTGAGTGCTTTCTGGTTGCGAACCCCCCTCTACGTTGCGCATGGGCCTCCTTTTATATGCTCAAGGGGTCACCGACAGGTGGCAACGCATGCAAGGGTAAAAATGGAAAAGAGGTGCGGCTGGTACACCTACTTGTACAGTGCATCAAACCTAACCCTGACGGCAGGGGATAAAGGCATTAAATGCCCGTCTGCGTCACCCAAACGATGCAGAAAAGTGACCGTTAGGGGCGCCACCGCTTGCCACGATGGCCATCTTGTCATCTCCGCTTGCCACCTCGCACCGCTGGCTGCACAGCTTCTTGCCACGCGCGCCTGGGAAGGTCCCAGGGCGACACGTTGGTGGATGCGCTGGAGCACGGGTACAGGGTGGTAGCCTGCCGCGGCAAGCGCCTTGCCGCGGTCGTTGTCTTGTCGCGTCCGGAAGCTTGTCGCTCACCGGGCCTTGTCGGGACGCGAGGCGCGTCGCGGCAAGTTCCTTGAAATGCCTTGGTTGGCCTTCCCGGCAAGCTCCTCTTGTCGGGGCGTTGGCCTTCCCGGCAAGCTCCTCTTGCCGGGGCCTTGTCTTTGGCTTGAACACTTCGTTCTTGAATGGCTCCAAAGGAACCACGGAGGACCTTGGCGGTCACCCGGCAAGCCTTGCCGCGGGGTGCTGCGACCGCCCGTGCACAAGTTCGGGATACTAGGGTACCCCTACTCTAGTACACCGACAGAATCCTTCTCTTTGATTTTTTTTCTCTCTGAACGTGAATATATAGAATTGGAGTTGAGGTCGGTGGAGGTCCAGGGGACCCACGAGGCAGGGGGCGCGCCCCAGGGGGGGCGCCCTGCACCCTCGTGGACAGGGTGTGGGCCCCCTTGTGTTGATTATTTTGCTAATATTTTTATTAGTTCCAAAATGTGACTCCGTGGAGTTTCAGGTCATTTCGAGAACTTTTATTTCTGCACAAAAATAACACCATGGCAATTCTGCTGAAAACAGCGTCAGTCCGGGTTAGTTCCATTCAAATCATGCAAGTTAGAGTTCAAAACAAGGGCAAAAGTGTTTGGAAAATTAGATACGTTGGAGACGTATCAACTCCCCCAATCTTAAACCTTTGCTTGTCCTCAAGCAATTCAGTTGACAAACTGAAAGTGATAAAGAAAAACTTTTACAAACTCTGTTTGATCTCGTTGTTGCAAATATGTAAAGCCCGCATTCAAGTTTTCAGCAAAGATTATGAACTAACCACATTCACAATAATATTTAGGTCTCACATTTACTCATATCAATGGCATAATCAACTAGCGAGCAATAGTAATAAATCTCGGATGACAACACTTGCCCAAAACAATCATAATATGATATAACAAGATGGTATCTCGCTAGCCCTTTCTGAGACCATAAAACATAAATGCAGAGCACCCCTAAAGATCAAGGACTGGCTAGACACTGTAATTCATGGCAAAAGAGATCCAGTCACAGTCATACTCAATGTGAATTAATAGCAATGCATGCAAATGACGACGGTGCTCTCCAACTGGTGCCTTTTAATAAGAGTATGATGACTCAACATAAAAGTAAATAGATAAGCCCTTCGCAGAGGGAAGCAGGGATTTGCAGAGGTGCCAGAGCTCGAGTTTTGAAACAGAGATAAATAATATTTTGAGTGGCATACTTTAATTATCAACATAACAACCAAGAGATCTCATATCTTGCATGCTACATACATTATAGGCGGTTCCCAAATAGAATGGTAAAGTTTATACTCCTCCACCACCAACGAGCACATTCCATGACTGGTCCAAAACAATGGGTACAGTCTAACTAACAACAATCCTGGGGAGTTTTGTTTGCAACTAGTTTGATATGATTTGATCATGGGACTGGGCATCCCGGTTACCGGCCATTTTCTCGTGAATGATGAGTGGAGTCCACTCATCGTGAGAATAACCCACCTAGCATGGAAGATATAGACAGCCCTAGTTGATACATGAGCTATTCGAGCATACAAAACATAATTTCATTTGAAGGTTTAGAGTTTGGCACATGCAAATTTACTTGGAACGGCGGGTAAATACTGCATATAGGAAGGTATGGTGGACTCATATGGAATAACTTTGGGGTTTATGGAAGTGGATGCACAAACAGTATTCCCACTTAGTACAAGTGAAGGCTAGAAAGAGACTGGGAAGCGACCAACTAGAGAGCGACAACAGTTATGAACATGCATTAAGATTAACCAACAATGAGTGCAAGCATGAGTAGGATATAAATCACCATGAACATAAATATCATGGAGGCTATGTTGATTTTGTTTCAACTACATGCGTGAACATGTGTCAAGTCAAGCCACTCAAATCATTCAAAGGAGGATACCACCCTATCATACCACATCACAACCATTTTAATAGCATGTTGGCATGCAAGGTAAACCATTATAAACTCCTAGCTAATTAAGCATGGCATGAATAACTATAATATCTAATTGTCATTGCAAACATGTTTCATTCATAATGAGCTGAATCAGGAACGATGAACTAATCATATTTAGAAAAACAAGATAGGTCGAGTTCATACCAGCTTTTCTCATCTCAATCATTCCATCATATATCGTCATTGTTGCCTTTCGCTTGCATGACCGAATGGTGTGGATAATAATAATAGTGCACATGCATTGGACTAAGATGGAATCTGCAAGCATTTAATTCAAAGGAGAAGACAAGGTAATATGGGCTCTTGGTTAGATCAACAATAATGCATATGAGAGCCACTCATCATTTTCATCGTGGTCTTCTCCTCTCGACCCCCAAAGAAAAGAAAAGAATTTCAAAGAAACAGAAAAACTATTTACACGAGAAAGCTCCCAACAAGCAAAAGAAGAACGAGAAATCTTTTTTTGGGTTTTCTTTTAATACTACCACTACAAGCATGGAAAGTAAACTAGCTAGAAGCTACAACTATTTTTTTTGGTTTTTCTCAAAGTTTTTCAAACACACAAGAAGAAAGCAAGAAAAGAAAATAAACTAGCATGGATAGTACAATGAAAAAGTATGAACACTGACAACTAGAATGAGTGTGTGAACATGAATGTAATGTCTATGAGAAATATGTACTCCCCAAAGCTTAGGCTTTTGGCCTAAGTTGGTCTACGCCCATGGATCAAAGTGGTCCTCTCCGGTGTACTGAGGAGGGTCCTCGGGGTGCCACTGGTTAGCAAGCTCCTCCGGATCCCACTCATAAATAGACTCCCGATATGGATCAAGAGCTGGCTCAGGCTCTGGATCTAGGACTCGTGTCAGCTCCCTGTATGCATAAATGTTCTCGGGCGTGATGAGGTACATGCCTGAATGTATGTTAAACAAAGAGGGTGCAGGCAAGGTAATAGTCTCACAAGTAGTTTTACTAAATACCAAGTTATACTTAAGTCTCTTCTTCTTATCTTTAACAATAAAATCATGTGCTACCATACTCTTATAGTCTAAGAAAATAGTGGGCAGCACCTTTTCCTCTTTCTCGTAATGCCTAATAGGTATCTCAAAGTGTATAGAAAGGCGTGAAATAAAGATACCTCAAAAAATGGGGGCCTTTGAATGGTTCAGACTCAACCATTTAGCAGCCATAGCGCCTAAACTGAAGGTTGTATCACGAAGTAAAGCATGGCGCAAAATAGCAAGGTCAGGAGCACTAAGGCCCCCACTGTTCCCGCGACCAATTAAACATCTACTAGCAAATATTGCATAGTAACGTAGAACAGGAAAATGTACACTAGTAATCCTTTCATCTGAAACTTTTCTCGTTTCTCCTACAACAATTCTATCAATAAATTCATCCACATCACTAGGATGTGGTTCCTCGACGCTGCACTCAAAGGGCAACTTGCAAACCACACAAAAATCATAGAGTGACATCTCTTTAAACTCATCATATAAATAAAAATCCACCGAAGCTGGTGATCTTCTAGCATGGAAATGAAAGTTTTGCACAAAAATATTAGTGAGTAGGAGATACTGTTCACACTAGTTGGGGAGGAAGTCGGTGATGCCTGCATTCTCAGCCAAATAATAAAAGTCGTCGTAAATTCCAGCGGCCCTCAAGAATGCATCACAAGGCCATTCACACGGCCGAACCTCCGCGGTGCGAGGAAGATTGTACTTGGGCTTCTTATTCTCTTCATTCTGCTTTTCCTTCGAGCTTCGACTCGAGGAGCCTCTCGATATTCTCTTCAACATTTTCTTCCTCTACAAATTTCTGAAATTTTTAGTGCCTTAAAATAAAAGTGAACCAAACTCAACAGGGTTAATAGCAACTACTCCCACAAGTGCCTAGAGGCTAAATCATGCATTAAAACTACTTTGGACCATATAAATTTGACATGCAAGCTCAAGAACAGGGTCACCTTAGCAGCAAAAATTTGCAATAAATAAAGCACTAGAACAAAAACTAATTGGACCATTGGAGGAGTCACATACCGAAGAACAATCCCCCAAAGCAGTTTTGTGAATGGAGCTTTGAGCAAGGAGATCGAAAATGGCAGCAAAACGAGCAAGAACACGGGTTTGAGCTATGGGGTGATTTTTTATGGCGGAAGACGAAGTGTGGGTACTGGGATAAGTGGAGGGGCCACGTGGGGCCCACGAGGCAGGGGGCGTGCCCAGGGGGGTAGGGGACACCCTCCACCCTCGTGACCAAATGGTGGGTCCCCCTGGTGTGTTCTAAGTGCCAGAAATTCTCAAATATTCTACAAAAATCATACTCAATTTTAGGGCATTTGGAGAACTTTTATTTTTGGGGTAATTTTTTGTTGCACGGATAATTCAGAAATAGACAGAAAATACTATTTTTCTTTATTAAATCTAAATATCAGAAAGTAAAAGGAGGGTACAGAGAGTTGTGCTTTCTAAATTCATCCATCTCATGCTCATCAAAAGGAATCCACTAACAAGGTTGATCAAGTCTTGTTAACAAACTTCTTTCGAATAACACAAAACCGGAGAATTTTCGAATAACACTAGGTTACCTCAATGGGGATATGCATGTCCCCAACAATAAGAATATCATATTTCTTTTTGACAGTAGGAAGACGGAATTCAAAACCTCCAATAGTAATAGTTGAAATTTTTCCAGTAGAATTTATACTATGAACTTGAGGTTGTTTCTTCGGGAAGTGTACCGTATGCTCATTACCATTAACATGAAAAGTTACATTGCCTTTGTTGCAATCAATAACAGCCCCTGCATTATTTAGGAAAGGTCTACCAAGGATGATCGACATACTGTCGTCCTCGGGAATATCAAGAATAACAAAGTCCGTTAAGATAGTAACGTTTGCAACCACAACAGGCACATCCTCACAAATACCGATGGGTATAGTAGTTGATGTATCAACCATTTGAAAAAGAGATTTTAGTATGTGTCAACTTATTCAAATCAAGTCTACGATATAAAGAGAAAGGCATAACACTAACACCGTCTCCAAGATCACATAAAGCAGTTTTAACATAGTTTCTTTTAATGGAGCATGATATAGTTGGTACTCCTGGATCCCCAAGTTTCTTTGGTATTCCACCCTTAAAAGTATAATTAGCAAGCATGGTGGAAATTTTAGCTCTCGGTATCTTTCTTTTATTTGTAACAATATCTTTCATATACTTAGCATAGGGATTCATTTTAAGCATATCAGTCAAACGCATACGCAAAAAGATATGTCTAATCATTTCAGCAAAGCGCTCAAAATCCTCATCATCCTTTTTCTTGGATGGCTTAGGAGGAAAAGGCATGGGTTTTCGAACGCATGGTTCTTTTTCTTTACTGTGCTTCCTAGCAACGAAGTCTCTCTTATCATAACATTGATTCTTTGATTGTGGGTTATCAAGATCAACAACAGGTTCAATCTCTACATCATTATTATTGCTAGGTTGAGCATCAACATGAACATCATTATTAACATTACCACTAGGTTCATGTTCATCACCAAATTGTGTTTCAGCATGAGAATAGAAATATCATTGGGATTCTCAGGTGTGTCTATAACAGGTTCACTAGAAGTATGCAAAGTCCTATCAGTATTCTTTTTCTTTTTCTTAGAAGGACTAGGGGCATCAATATTAGTTCTCTGAGACTCTTGCTCAACTCTCTTAGGATGGCCCTCGGGATACAAAGGTTCCTGAGTCATTTTACCACCTCTAGTCATAACTCTAACAGCATGATCATTGTTCTTATTATTTAATTCCTTGAGCAAATCATCTTGTGCATTAAGTACTGTTCTACTTGAGTGGTAACCATGGATGCATGTTTACTAATAAGCTTAAGGTCACCTTTAACTCTAGACATATAATCACTCAAGTGTTCAACCATATAAGCATTATGTTTCAATTGTCTACCAACATAAGTATTGAAGTTCTCTTGTTTAATAATAAAATTATCAAACTCATCCAAGCACTGACTAGCAGACTTATTACGAGGAATATAACCTTCATCAAATTATAGAGAGAATTTACCTTTACTACATGTGTCGGGTTGTCAAGACCATGTATTTCTTCAATAGGTGGTAAATTCTTAACATCTTCAGCTTTAATACATTTTTCTTTCATAGATTTATTTACCTCTTGCATATCTTCAGGACTGAGGAATAGAATACCCCTTTTCTTCAGAGTTGGCTTAGGAGTTGGTTCAGGAAGTGTCCAATCATTATCATTACTCAATATATTATTCAATAGCAATTCAGCTTGCTCAACAGTTCTTTCCCTGAAAACACAACCATCACAACTATCCAGGTGGTCTCTGGAAGCATCGGTTAGTCCATTATAAAAGATATCAAGTATTTCATTTTTCTTGAGAGGATGATCAGGCAAAGCATTAAGTAATCGGAGAAGCCTCCCCCAAGCTTGTTAGAGACTCTCTTCTTCAATTTGCACAAACTTAAATATTTCCCTTAAGGCAGCTTGTTTCTTATGAGCGGGGAAATATTTTGCAGAGAAGTAATAAAAATCATGTCCTGGGGACTACGCACACAACCAGGAGCAATAGAATTAAACCATATTTTAGCGTCGCCCTTTAATGAGAAAGGAAACAATTTAAGAATATAGTAATAGAGGATTTTTTTCCTCATGACTGAATAGGGTGGCTATATCATTCAATTTAGTAAGATGTGCCACAACAGTTTCAGATTCATAGCCATGGAAAGGATCAGATTCAACCAAAGTAATTAACGCATGATCGACAGAGAATTCGTAATCCTTATTAGTAACATAGATAGGTGAAGTAGCAAAAGCAGGATCATATTGCAGTCTAGCTAGCATTCAAGGACATTTCTTTTAGCTTAGCTAACAGTTTCTTAAGATCATATCTATCATTGCAAGGAAGAAAGTCTCTAGCAGTTTCTTCATCCATAACATAACCCTCAGGTACAACAGGCAATTCATATCTAGGGGGAGAATCTTCATCATCACTTTCATTAATATCATCACTTTCAATAATTTCATTCTCTCTAACCCTAGCAAGTTGTTCATCCAGTTATTCACCTAATGGCACATTATTATCAAGCAGAGAAGTAGTATCATCATAAGCATCATTCATAGCAGAAGTGGCATTATTAATAACATGCGACATATCAGAACTAATAGCAGGTGTAGGTGTCGCAAGTTTACTCAAAACAGAAGGTGAATCAAGTGCGGAGCTAGATGGCAGTTCCTTACCTCCCCTCGTAGTTGAGGGTAATTTTTTGGTTCTTTGATCTTTCAAATTCCTCATAGTGATCAACAGATATAAATCCCAAGTGACTCAAAGAATAGAGCTATGCTACCAGGCAATGGCGCCAGAAAAAGGTCTTGATAACCCACAAGTATAGGGGATCGCAACTGTTTTCGAGGGTAGAGTATTCAACCCAAATTTATTGATTCTACACAAGAGGAGCCAAAGAATATTCTCAAGTATTAGCAGCTAAGTTGTCAATTCAACCACACCTGAAAGACTTAATATCTGCAGCATAGTATTTAGTAGCAAAGTAGTATGGAAGTAACGGTAACGGTGGCAAAAGTAACAGTAGCAATTTCGTAGCAATCATAACAGTGGCAACGGAGAAGTAACTTAGCAAAGATCAAAATGAAACGAGCTCGTAGGCAATGGATCAATGATGGATAATTTTGTCGGATGTAATTTATCATGCAATAGTTATAACATAGGGTGATAATTATGTCGGAAATATGCCCTAGAGGAAATAATAAAGTTATTATTTATTTCCTTAAATCATGATAAATGTTTATTATTCATGCTAGAATTGTATTAACCGGAAACATAATACATGTGTGAATACATAGACAAACAGAGTGTCACTAGTATGCCTCTACTTGACTAGCTCATTAATTAAAGATGGTTATGTTTCCTAACCATAGACATGAGTTGTCATTTGATTAACGGGATCACATCATTAGGAGAATGATGTGATTGACTTGACCCATTCCGTTAGCTTAGCACTTGATCGTTTAGTATGTTGCTATTGCTTTCTTCATGACTTATACATGTTCCCATGACTATGAGATTATGCAACGCCCGTTTACCGGAGGAACAGTTTGTGTGCTACCAAATTTCACAACGTAACTGGGTGATTATAAAGGTGCTCTACAGGTGTCTCTGAAGGTACTTGTTGGGTTGGCGTATTTCGAGATTAGGATTTGTCACTCCGATTGTCGGAGAGGTGTCTCTGGGCCCACTCGGTAATGCACATCACTATAAGCCTTGCAAGCATTGTAACTAATGAGTTAGTTGCAGGATGATGTATTACGGAACGAGTAAAGAGACTTGCCGGTAACGAGATTGAACTAGGTATTGAGATACCGACGATCGAATCTCGGGCAAGTAACATACCGATGACAAAGGGAACAACGTATGTTGTTATGCGGTCACACCGATAAAGATCTTCGTAGAATATGTGGGAGCCAATATGAGCATCCAGGTTCCGCTATTGGTTATTGACCGAAGACGTGTCTCGGTCATGTCTACATAGTTCTCGAACCCGTAGGGTCCGCATGCTTAACGTTACGATGACAGTTATATTATGAGTTTATATGTTTTGATGTACCGAAGGTTGTTCATTGTCCTGGATGTGATCACGGACATGAAGAGGAGTCTCGAAATGGTCGAGACATGAAGATTGATATATTGGACGACTATATTCGGACACCGGAAGTGTTTCGGAGAAGTTTCGGATAAAACCGGAGTGCCGGAGGGTTATCGGAACCCCCGGGGGGAACTAATGGGCCTCGATGGGCCTTAGTGGAGAGAGAGAGGGGTGGCCTAGGGCAGGCCGCGCGCCCCTCCCCCTCTAGTCCGAATTGGACTAGGAGAGGGGGGTGGCGCCCCCCTTTCCTTCTTCCTCTCCCTCTCCTTCCTTCCCCCTCTCCCCCTTTAGGTGGAAACCTACTAGGACTTGGAGTCCTAGTAGGATTCCCCTCTTGGGGGCGCGCCATAGAGGGCCGGCCGGCCTCCCCCTTTCTCCTTTATATACGGGGGCAGGGGGCACCCAAAGACACAACAATTGATCTGTTTGATCTTTTAGCCGTGTGCGGTGCCCCCCTCCACCATAGTCCACCTCAATAATACTATAGCAGTGCTTAGGCGAAGCCCTGCGTCGGTAGAACATCAACATTGTCACCACACCATCGTGCTGAAGAAACTCTCCCTCAACACTCGGTTGGATCAGAGTTCGAGGGACGTCATCGGGCTGAACGTGTGCTGAACTCGGAGGTGCCGTACGTTCGGTACTTGATCGGTCGGATCGTGAAGACGTACAACTACATCAACTGCGTTGTGCTAACTCTTCCGCTTTCGGTATATGAGGGTACGTGGACACACTCTCCCCTCTCGTTGCTATGCATCACCATGATCTTGCGTGTGCGTAGGATTTTTTTTGAAATTACTACGTTCCCCAACAGTGGCATTCGAGCCAGGTTTTATGCGTAGATGTCATATGCACGAGTAGAACACAAGTGAGTTGTGGGCGATATAAGTCATACTGCTTACCAGCATGTCATACTTTGGTTCGGCGGTATTGTTGGATGAAGCGTCCCGGACCGACATTACGCGTACCCTTACGCGAGACTGGTTCTACCGACGTGCTTTGCACACAGGTGGCTGGCGGGTGTCAGTTTCTCCAACTTTAGTTGAACCGAGTGTGGCTACACCCGGTCCTTGTGAAGGTTAAAACAGCACCAACTTGACAAACTATCGTTGTGGTTTTGATGTGTAGGTAAGAACGGTTCTTGCTAAGCCCGTAGCAGCCACGTAAAAATTTGCAACAACAAAGTAGAGGACGTCTATCTTGTTTTTGCAGGGCATGTTGTGATGTGATATGGTCAAGACATGATGAGATATAAGTTGTTGTATGACATGATCATGTTTTGTTGAAGTTATCAGCAACTGGCAGAAGCCTTATGGTTGTCTCTTTATTGCATAAGATGCAAGCGCCAAATAATTGCTTTACTTTATCGCTATGCGATAGCAATAGTTGCAAGAGCAATAGTTGGCGAGACGACCATGTGACGACACATTGATATAGATCAAGATGATGGAGATCATGGTGTCATGCCGGTGACGATGGAGATCATGACGATGCTTTGGAGATGGAGGTCAAAGGCACAAGATGATGATGGCCATATCATGTCACATATTTTTGATTGAATATGATGTTAATATTGTATACATCTTATTTTGTTTTGATTGATGGTAGCATTATAAGATGATCTCTCACTAAATTTCAAGATAAAAGTGTTCTCCCTGAGTATGCACCGTTGCCAAAGTTCGTCGTGCCCAGACACCATGTGATGATCGGGTGTGATAAGCTCTACGTCCATCTACAATGGGTGCAAGCCAGTTTTGCACACGCGGAATACTCAGGTTAAACTTGACGAGTCTAGCATATGCAGATATGGCCTCGGAACACTGGAGACCGAAAGGTCCAACGTGAATCATATAGTAGATATGATCAACATAGTGATGTTCACCATTGAAAACTACTCCATCTCACGTGATGATCGGTTATGGTTTAGTTGATTTGGATCACGTGATCACTTAGATGACTAGAGGGATGTCTATCTAAGTGGGAGTTCTTAAGTAATATGATTAATTGAACTTAAATTTATCATGAACTTAGTCCTGGTAGTATTTTGCAAATTATGTTGTAGATCAATAGCTCGCGTTGTTGTTTTCATATGTTAATTTTGATATGTTCTTAGAGAAAACTGTGTTAAAAGATGTTAGTAGCAATGATGCGGATTGGATCCGTGATCTGAGGATTTTCCTCATTGCTGCACAGAATAATTATGTCCCTGATGCACTGCTAGGTGACAGACCTATGGCAGGAGCAGATGCAGACATTATGAACGTTTGGCTAGCTCAATATGATGACTACTTGATAGTTTAGTGCACCATGCTTAACGGCTTAGAATCAGGACTTCAAAGACGTTTTGAACATCATGGACCATATGAGATGTTCTAGGAGTTGAAGTTAATATTTCAAGAAAATACCCAAGTTGAGAGATATGAATTCTCCAACAAGTTCTATAGCTAAAAGATGGAGGAGAATTGCTCAACTAGTGAGCATGTGCTCAGATTGTCTGGGTACTACAATTGCTTGAATCAAGTGGGAGTTAATCTTCCAGATAAGATAGTGATTGACAAAGTTCTCTAGTCACCATCACCAAGTTAGTAGAACTTCATGATGAATTATAGTATGCAAAGGATGACGAAAACGATTCCCGAGCTCTTCGCAATGTTGAAATCAACGAAGGTAGAAATCAAAAAAAGAGCATCAAGTGTTGAAGATTGACAAGACCACTAGTTTCAAGAAAAGGGCAAAGGGAAAGAAAGGGAACTTCAAGTAGAATGACAAGCAAGTTGTCACTCCCGCGAAGAAGCTCAAAGCTGGACCAAAGCCTGAAACTGAGTGCTTACACTGCAAAGGAAATCGTCACTGGAAGCGGAAGTGCCCTGAATATTTGGTGGATAAGAAGGATGGCAAAGTGAACAAGGGTATATTTTATATACAGGTTATTGATGTGTACTTTACTAGTGTTTATAGTAGCCCCTGAGTATTTGATACTTGTTCGGTTGCTAAAAATTAGTAACTCGAAACAGGAGTTACAAAATAAACAGAGACTAGTTGAGGGTGAAGTGACGACGTGTGTTGGAAGTGGTTCCAAGATTGACATGATGATCATCGCACACTCCATATACTTTCGGGATTAGTGTTAAACCTAAATAAATGTTATTTGGCATTTGCGTTGAGCATGAATATGATTTGATCATGTTTATTGCAAAATGGTTATTCATTTAAAGTCAGAGAATAATTGTTGTTCTGTTTACATGAATAAAACCTTCAATGGTCATACACCCAATCAAAATAGTTTATTGGATCTCGATTGTAGTGATACACATATTCATAATATTGATGCCAAAAGATGCAAAGTTGATAATGATAGTGCAACATATTTGTGGCACTACCGTTTGGGTCATATCGGTGTAAAACGCATGAAGAAACTCCATAAAAATGGACTTTTGGAATCACTTGATTATGAATCATTTGATGCTTGCGAATCGTGCCTTATGGGCAAGATGACTAAAACTCCGTTCTCCGGAACAATGGAACGAGCTACTGACTTATTGGAAATAATACATACCGATGTATGCGATCCAATGAGTGTTGATGCTCGTGGCAAGTATCGTTATTTTCTAACCTTCACAGATGATTTGAGCAGATATGGGTATATCTACTTAATGAAACACAAGTCTGAAACATTTGAAAAGTTCAAAGCATTTTAGAGTGAAGTGGAGAATCATCGTAACAAGAAAATAAAGTTTCTACGATCTGATCGTGGAGGAGAATATTTGAGTTACGAGTTTGGCCTTCATATAAAACAATGTGGAATAGTTTCACATCTCACGCCACATGGAACACCATAGCGTAATGGTGTGTCCGAACGTCATAACCGCACTTTATTGGATATGGTGCGATCTATGATGTATCTTACCGATTTACCACTATTGTTTTGGGGTTATGCATTAGAGACAGTTGCATTCACTTTAAATAGGGCACCATCAAAATCCGTTTGAGACGACGCCGTATGAACTGTGGTTTGGCAAGAAACCAAAGTTGTCGTTTCTTAAAGTTTGGGGTTGCGATGCTTATATGAAAAAGTTTCATCCTGATAAGCTCAAACCCAAATCGCATAAATGTGTCTTCATAGAATACCCAAAGGAGACAGTTGGGTGCACCTTCTATCACAGATCCGAAGGCAAGATATTCGTTGCTTAGAATGGATCCTTTCTAGAGAAGGAGTTTCTCTCGAAAGAAGTGAGTGGGAGGAAAGTAGAACTTGATGAGGTAAATGTACATGCTCCCTTATTAGTAGTTCATCACAGAAATCTGTTCCTGTGACTACTACACCAATTAGTGAGGAAGTTAATGATGATGATCATGAAACTTCAGATCAAGTTATTACTAAACCTCGTAGATCAACCAGGGTAAGATCCGCACCAGAGTGGTATGGTAATCATGTTCTCGAAGTTATGTTACTGGACCATGACGAACCTACGAACTATGAAGAAGCGATAGTGAGCCCAGATTCCGCGAAACGGCTTGAGGCCATGAAATCTGAGATAAGATCCATGTATGAGAACAAAGTATGGACTTTGATTGACTTGCCCAATGATCAGCGAGCCATTGAGATTAAATGGATCTTCAAGAGGAAGACGGACGCTGATAGTAGTGTTACTATCTACAAAGCTAGAATTGTCACAAAAAGGTTTTCGACAAGTTCAAGGTGTTGACTACGATGAGAGTTTCTCACTCATATCTATGCTTAAGTCTATCCGAATCATGTTAGGAATTGCCGCATTTTATGAAATCTGGCAAATGGATAAACAAAACTGCATTCCTTAATGGATTTATTAAATAATAGTTGTATATGATGCAACCAGAAGGTTTTGTCAATCCTAAAGGTGCTAACAAAATATGCAAGCTCCAGCGATCCATCTATGGACTGGTGCAAGCATCTCGGAGTTGGAATATACGCTTTGATAAGTTGATCAAAGGATATAGTTTTATACATACTTGCGGTGAAGCCTGCATTTACAAGAAAGTGAGTGGGAGCACTACAACATTTCTGATAAGTATATGTGAATGACATATTGTTGATCGGAAATAATGTAGAATTATTCTGCAAAGCATAAAGGAGTGTTTGAAAGGATTTTTTCAAAGAAAGACCTCGGTGAAGCTGCTTACATATTGAGCATCAAGATCTATGGAGATAGATCAATACGCTTGATAAGTTTTTCAATGAGTACATACTTTGACAAGATTTTGAAGTAGTTCAAAATGGAACAGTCAAAGAAAGAGTTCTTGCCTGTGTTACAAGGTGTGAAATTGAGTAAGATTCAAAGCCCGACCACGGCAGAAGATAGAAAGAGAATGAAAGTCATTCCCTATGCGTTGGCCATAGGTTCTATAAAGTATGCCATGCTGTGTACCAGATCTATTGTATACCCTACACTGATTTTGGCAAGGAGTGCAATAGTGATCTAGGGGTAGATCACTGGACAGCGGTCAAAATTATCCTTAGTGGAATAAGGATATGTTTCTCGATTATGGAGGTGACAAAAAGGTTCGTCGTAAAGGGTTACGTCGATGCAAATTTTGACACTGATCTAGATGACTCTAAATCTCAATCTGGATACATATTGAAAGTGGGAGCAATTAGCTAGAGTAGCTCCGTGCAGAGCATTGTCGACATAGAAATTTGCAAAATACATACGGATCTGAATGTGGCAGACCCATTGACTAAACTTCTCTCACAAGCAAAACATGATCACACCTTAGTACTCTTTGGGTGTTAATCACATAGCAATGTGAACTAGATTATTGACTCTAGTAAACCCTTTGGGTGTTGGTCACATGACGATGTGAACTATGGGTGTTAATCACATGGTGATGTGAGCTATTGGTATTAATTCACATGGTGGTGTGAACTAGATTATTGACTCTAGTGCAAGTGGGAGACTGAAGGAAATATGCCCTAGAGGCAATAATAAAGTTATTATTTATTTCCTTAAATCATGATAAATGTTTATTATTCATGCTAGAATTGTATTAACCGGAAGCATAATACATGTGTGAATACATAGACAAATAGAGTGTCACTAGTATGCCTCTACTTGACTAGCTCGCTAATTAAAGATGGTTATGTTTCCTAACCATAGACATGAGTTGTCATTTCATTAACGGGGTCACATCATTAGGAGAATGATGTGATTGACTTGACCCATTCCGTTAGCTTAGCACTTGATCGTTTAGTATGTTGCTATTGCTTTCTTCATGACTTATACATGTTCCCATGACTATGAGATTATGCAACTCCCGTTTATCGGAGGAACACTTTGTGTGCTACCAAACGTCACAACATAACTGGGTGATTATAAAGGTGCTCTACAGGTGTCTCCAAAGGTAGATGTTGGGTTGGCGTATTTCGAGATTAGGATTTGTCACTCCGATTGTCGGAGAGGTGTCTCTGGGCCCACTCGGTAATGCACATCACTATAAGCCTTGCAAGCATTGTAACTAATGAGTTAGTTGCAGGATGATGTATTACGAAACGAGTAAAGAGACTTGCCGGTAACGAGATTGAACTAGGTATTGAGATACCGACGATCGAATCTCGGGCAAGTAACATACCGATGACAAAGGGAACAACGTATGTTGTTACGCGGTCTGACCGATAAAGATCTTTGTAGAATATGTGGGAGCCAATATGAGCATCCAGGTTTCGCTATTGGTTATTGACCGAAGACGTGTCTCGGTCATGTCTACATAGTTCTCGAACCCGTAGGGTCCGCACGCTTAATGTTACGATGACAGTTATATTATGAGTTTATATGTTTTGATGTACCAAAGGTTGTTCGGAGTCCTGGATGTGATCACGGACATGACGAGGAGTCTCTAAATGTTCGAGACATGAAGATTGATATATTGGACGACTATATTCGAACACCAAAAGTGTTCTAGAGAAGTTTCGGATAAAACCGGAGTGCCAGAGGGTTATCGGAACCCCCGGGGGGAACTAATGGGCCTCGATGGGCCTTAGTGGAGAGAGAGAGGGGCGGCCTAGCGCAGGCCGCGCTCCCCTCCCCCTCTGGTCCGAATTGGACTAGGAGAGGGGGGCGGCGCCCCCCTTTCCTTCTCCCTCTCCCTCTCCTTCCTTCCCCCTCTCCCACTTTAGGTGGAAACCTACTAGGACTTGGAGGTCTAGTAGGATTCCCCTCTTGGGGGCGCGCCATAGAGGGCCAGCCGGCCTCCCCCTTGCTCCTTTATATACGGGGGCGGGGGGCACCCCAAAGACACAACAATTGATCCGTTTGATCTTTTAGCCGTGTGCGGTGCCCCCCTCCACCATAGTCCACCTCGATAATACTGTAGCAGTGCTTAGGCGAAGCCCTGCGTCGGTAGAACATCAACATTGTCACCACGCTGTCGTGCTGACGAAACTCTCCCTCAACACTCGGCTGGATCGGAGTTTGAGGGACGTCATCAGGCTGAACGTGTGCTAAACTCGGAGGTGCCGTACGTTCGGTACTTGATCGGTCAGATCGTGAAGACGTACGACTACATCAACTGCGTTGTGCTAACGCTGCCGATTTCGGTCTACGAGGGTACGTGGACACACTCTCCCCTCTCGTTGCTATGCATCACCATGATCTTGCGTGTGCGTAGGAATATTTTTGAAATTACTACGTTCGCTAACAGGTGGAGCCCCGGGGGACCCACGAGGCAGGGGGCGCGCCCTAGGGGGGGCGCCCTGCACCCTCGTGGATAGGGTGTGGTCCCCCTTCTGTTGATTGTTTCACCAATATTTTTTATTAGTTCCAAAATGTGAGTCCGTGGAGTTTCAGGTCATTCTGAGAACTTTTATTTCTGCCCAAAAATAACACCATGGCAATTCTACTGAAAACGGCGTTAGTACGGGTTAGTTCCATTCAAATCATGCAAGTTAGAGTCTAAAACAAGGGCAAAAGTGTTTCGAAAAGTAGATACGTTGGAGACTTATCAGCCCCTTACTAAAAGATGATTAATTGTAGTTGCAAAGTTGACTGAGAACATAGCTTGTTGGTTTTCAATAGAGTTCATGCTTTATATTTCAATGATGTGATGAATTGTTACTTATTAATGAGAAGTTTATGATAAAATTTATGTGATACAAGTTTATAAAAAAGTTTGTTGCTGTTATAATAATATATATGATGCTTCTATGTTCGTATTTTGTTTTATCGACACCTCTCTCTCTAAGCATGTGGACATGTTTTTCGATTTTGGTTTTCGCTTGAGGACAAGCGAGGTCTAAGCTTGGGGTAGTTGATACGTCCATTTTGCATCATATTTTCCTACTGTTATTTATGATGATTTTATGCATAATAATGCTTTATGGAGTAATTCTAATGCCTTTTCTCTCATAATATGCAAGGTTCACCCAAAGAGGGAGAATACCGGCAGCTGGAATTCTGGGCCTGAAAAAGCTACGCCAGGCCACCTATTCTGCACAACTCCAAATGAACTGAAACTTCATGGAGAATTTTTATGGAATATTTAAGAAATATTGGAGCAAATAACTACCAAAGGAACCCACCTGGGCGCGCCAGGGTCCCCAGGCGCGCCCTGGTGGGTTGTGCCCTCCTTGGCCCACCTTCAGTGCCCCTCTTCTGGTATATAAGTCATTTTTACCTATAATCAAAATAAGAGGAGGACTTTCGGGATGAAGCGCCACCGTCTCGAGGCAGAACTTGAGCAGGAGCACTTTTGCCCTCCAGCGGAGCGATTCCGCCAGGGGAACTGCCCTCCCGGAGGGGGAAATCATCATCATCATCATCACCAACAACTCTCCCATCTTGGAGAGGGCAATCTCCATCAACATCTTCAACAACATCATCTCCTCTCAAACCCTAGTTCATTTCTTGTATTCAATATTTGTACCGGAACCTTAGATTGGTGCTTGTGGGTGACTAGTAGTGTTGATTACATCTTGTAGTTTATTACTATATGGTTTATTTGGTGGAAAATTATATGTTTAGATCCATTATGCTATTTAATACCCCTCTGATGTTGAGCATCATTATCATTTGTGAGTTGTTACTTTTTATCTTGAGGTCACGGGAGAAATCTTATTGCAAGTAATCATGTGAATTTGGTATGTGTTCGATATTTTGATGGTATGTATGCTGTGATCCCCTTAGTGGTGTCATGTGAATGTCGACTACATGGCACTTCACCTTATTAGGGCCTAAGGGAATGCATTATGGAGTGGTTATTAGATGATGGGTTGCGAGAGTGACAGAAGTTTAAACCCTAGTTTATGCGCTACTTCGTAAGGGACTGATTTGGATCCAAAAGTTTAATGCTATGGTTATATTTTATCTTAATACTTTTCTCGTAGTTGCGGATCCTTGCGAGGGGGTTAATCATAAGTAGGAAGTTTGTTCAAGTAAGAACATCACCTAAGCACCAGTACACCCACATATCAAATTATCAAAGTAGCGAACATGAATCAAACCAACATGATGAAAGTGACTAGATGAAATTCCTGTGTACCCTCAAGAACGCTTTGCTTATCATAAGAGACCATTTTGGCCTGTACTTTGCCAGAAAAGGATTGGGCTACCTTGCTGCATATTATTTGTCGTTACCATTACTTACTCGTTACAAAATATCTTGCTACCAAACTACTAATTTCTTATAATTTCAGTGCTTGCAGAGAATACCTTGCTGAAAACCACTTGTCATTTCCTTCTACTCCTCGTTGCGTTCGACACTCTTACTTATCGAAAGGACTATGATTGACCCTCTATACTTGTGGGTCATCATCGTCTCGCCAACTATTGCTTCTACAACTATTGGTAACGCACAACGATAACGTCGGGATCATTCTAGGGGAGTTCGTGGGATCGTTCGTCGATGGTTCAAGGGACTCCGAGTACGATCAACACCGACTCATCTGCTTCCGCTACATACTCGGAGTTGGCAACGATCTTGATCCAATCCTCTATTGTACCTACATTTTGTTCCTGGGTGTTCGTAGGGCAATTTTTTTTGTTTTCTACTACGTTTCCCAACAACTGCCGCTACCCGATCTCGCTCCCGAGCAGCTAAAACCATAGCTCCTACTTCCTCCCAAGTCTCTCCCTCCACTCCTCCACCCATACTCCTCCACATTGTTGGGCCTCCCTCCCATATCTGCCTTCAGCCATATCCCGAACTGAGCCATTTCTCCGTTCTTGAGTTTGGTTGCACAATCCTTATCTCCATGACCTATACGTATCACATGTGTAACAGAAGTCTGGGAGGAACTCATATTCAAATCGGCACCATCTGCTATCCTCTTCCTCCTCACTACCCTCCTTCCCTTTCTCCCTCTTCGGGTTACCCTCCACGTCTTCATCCTCCAAAGTAAAGCCCCTCATGATGGTTTTATGTTTTATCAATCCTCATTCTAACTTTAATCCTCATGCATTTTCCTATTGCATTCCCGTCTGCTCCCATTGTTGGGGAACGTTGCATGGAAAACAAAAATTTTCTACTCACATACAAGATCTATCCATGGAGATGCATAGCTATGTGAGGGGGAGAGCATATACATACCCTTGTACATCACTAAGCGGAAGCGTTTATCAACGCGGTTGACGTAGTTGTACTCTTCGCGATCCGATCACGATCCAACCGATCTAGTGCTGAACGGACGACACCTCCTAGTTTAGCACACGTGCGGCTCGATGATGTGTCCTCCTTCTTGATCCAGCAAGCGGGAGAGGAGAAGTAGATGGGATCACAACCAACACGATGGTGTGTGGTGATGGTGGTGGTGGAGCACCGACAATGCTTCACTAAGTGTCGCTGGGACAAGGCGGTGGAACTACGGAGTAACGGGAGAGAGAGGGGTGCCAGGGTCTTGGTGTATGCTCTTGGGGCGCCCCTCCCCTCATATATAGGTGGAGGGGCGTGGGAAACAGACCCTCCAAGCCCTAGGGTGCAACTAATGGGGAGAGGACTTGGACTTCAAGTCCAATCCTATTCCTACTAGGACTCTTTCCTTTTTTGCCTTCCCTAGCCACATGGGCTTTTGAGGACTTGGTGCGCCTAGCCCAATAAGGCCAGGGCACCTCCCCGCAGCCCATGCTAGCCCTTGGGTCGTGTTGGACCCACTTGTGGACTTCCGGACCCCTCCAGAATCCTCCGGGACCTTTTGGAAGCTTCCCGGTACAATATCGAAAAAACTGCACCTTTTTTCGGAACCCAAAATATGACTTCCCATATATAAATCTTTACCTCTCAACCATTCCGAGACTCCTTGTGATGTCCGGGATCTCATTCAGGACTCCGAACAACATTTGGTTACCACTCATCAAATATCCCAATACTACTCTAGCGTCAACGAACGTTAAGCGTGCGACCTGCGGGTTTGGGAATTATGTAGTCATGACTGAGACACCTCTCCGGTCAATAACCAATAGCGGGACCTGGATGCCCATATTGATTCCTACATATTCCTTGAGGATATTTTATCGGTTGAACCTTTATGACAACATACGTAATTTCCTTTGTTTGTGGTATGTTACTTGCCCGAGATTCAATCGTGTGTATCTTTATACCTAGTTCAATCTCGTTATTGGCAAGAGCTTCTTGTGATGCTGTATTACCGAGAGGTACCAAAGATACCTCTCTAATACAAGGAGTGACAAATCCCAATCTCGATCCATGCCAACTCAACATACACCTTCAGAGATACCTGTAGAGCATCTTTATGATCACTCAGTTACGTTGTGACGTTTGATAGCACACAAGGTATTCCTCCGGAGTCCGGGAGTTGCATGATCTCATGGTTGAAGAAACATGTATTTGACAATAAGAAAGTAGTAGCAATAAACTGAACGATCATATGCTATGATAATGATTGGATCTTGTCCATCACATCATTCTCCTAATGATGTGATCCCGTTATCAAGTGACAACACATGTTTATGGTTAGGAAACCTTAACCATCTTTTGATCAACGAGCTAGTATTAGAGGCTCACTAGGGACACGGTATTTGTTTATGTATTCACACATGTATTTAAGTTTTTGGTCAATACAATTCTAGCATGAATAATAAACTTTTATCATGATTAAGGAAATATAATAATTATTATTTTATTATTGCCTTTAGGCATATTTCCGTCACCCATATCCGCCTCCACAAATTGCCCAACGATATTGCCAATCTCCTTAGCCGAATCTTCGTTCATCATGACCAAAGGGAGGTTCAAAACCCTGACCCAGATTGGGATATTGCTGAACTCATAATCCTCCAACCTTCTGCTTGGGACATACTCCTCCACGACGACCAGATCCTTGTCGAACATCCATGGCCCATTGTCAATAGCTTTCCACTTCCCCGACTCTTGATAGAAGGTGAACATGAACATATTTTCTCCCACCTCTTTGCAGTCAACCCCTTTGACCGAACACCACACACGCCCAAGCAAAAGACATATCGCATCCGGATGTGCCAACTTATCCGACAAGATCTTCCCCACCACCTGCATCTCCACACTGTCGCCCTTATCCTTCGTCGAGATCCCGATCTTGACACTCTTCTTCTCCTATTCCGACAACTTCAAACCGTTCATCACCCCGGCCACCTTCTCCATCTCCTCCAACCTTTGTACGCCTGGCTACCCCTAGGGTTGGTGTTTTACGACCGTGCGCCCTAGAACACACGGAAGGCCTATGGTGGATGGGATTGGGAACACTACCAGGGAATCGAGTCTTCGAATTTGACATGGGTTAGTCGGGCAACAGATGGGATCACGTGGGCGAGAGACCAGGGACCGAAGGAACCCAGGATCGCCTACGCAATCGTCGGACCAGACGCGAACCATCACCTAGCGGGACAAACTTTTTATGAAAAATAATCTTGAACAAGAAAAAAAGAAACAAAAAATAAAAAAATAAAAAATGAAAGAAGAAACAAAAAATGAAAAATAATTAAATAAAAGAAACAGAAAAAAAGGAAAATCGATAAAAGAAAAAAAACAGTTCAAGGAACCTTCTAGAAGGTTCTCAAAACTGGCTGGCTAGCTACTACGGTAAAGTGGGCTCGCCCATTTCTCGCGCTGCGTCGAATGGGTTTTTCCGGTTAGGTTGCCGAGGAATAATGGGCCTCAGTGCTCATAAGCCCACACCACGCTCCTCCCCACGCCTCCGCTAACAAAGAAACCAGCTTGAAGCCAGCCTTCCCCGATCACCGGCTACAGTTCCCTCGTCCTCGCTCGTCCTCGCTCTTCACTCCGCCGCCCGAGCTCTTCCGGCCTGCCGCACTCAGGTATCGCTCCGCCTCCCCCTCCGATTCTCCTCCGCGCGAGGCTGTCCCACCCCGCCCCCTCCTCAGCGGCCCCGTCGCGCACCTGCATTCCTGTCGCTGCATCCGCTTATGCTTCACCCAGCTCGCCCCCCTCCCGGATGACGAGCAGCAGCGCGGAATCGAGGGAGAGAGGTCATAGAAGTTTCGTGTCTCCGCCCTCCTGATGTGGTCGATTCTAGGGTTCTGTACGTTAGCAGGAGAACGTAGGGTTTTGCAGATGATGGATTATGAACGGAGTCGATTGTCCTGGATTGTCTCCTGAACACTAGAAATCTAGAATTATCACGTAACTGATCATAAAAAATTAGTATCACTAGTCTGTAGATAGTTCAGTTTACCTGTTGAAAACCTGAATGGATACTAGAGTTGCCACCTCTGTAGTTCCACTGAAAGTTAATGTGATTGCTTTTATGTCCTTCTTTTCAGAATATCATCGGCAGTTTATTTGTTTGGCAAAATATGAACAAACCTGGGGCATTTTATCAATTAGCCCAAATTTATCTTTTAGTTGTTTGATTCTCAACAAATACTCTGTACCTATGATTTATTGGTTTTTCAGAATGGTGAAATATTACGATAAGCTTGTGAATGATGCCAATAATAAAGCTAAGGAGCTAGCAATTGCCGATGCAAGACGGAGGCGAAAGTATTCGGTATGTATCAGTAATCAATTGAAAAGATTTCAGTGACCATTTGAAAACAAATCTCAGTAACCAATACACGGTATATCTTAATAGGACTTGGAGATTTTCGAGCCTGTCTCTGTTCAGAGGCCTGTACCTGGGCTGATGAAGATGTACCGCGCGGTCCATGAACGGATGAGGATATTGCAATCAATGTCTGCAAATGGCATAGCATTTGGCCTGCGAGGCATTCCGGTCACTTCCCCATACAATTCAGTGGTTTGTACAGCTTAACTGCGTCTTCTTATTTAGATGAAGTTGCATGCCTGACTGAACTCCTATAGCTAAATTGTTCCTCACCTTATATTCTGTCAGCATACATATCACGTGATCCAGTTTGTGGACGAGAAGACTGGCACTCTACTGCAGCTCCCTGCCCGGGAAGTGGATGGTTATATAGGGGGTTGGCGCATTTTGTTGCAACCATATGACAGCGACCAAGAGCCGTGGTTTGAGTTCAAGAATTTCAAGCTCCCCAGGGATTTGTTTGTAAATGTGGTGCCCACAGAGTATTTGTTCTCCTACAAATCATTGTGAGTAATCTGAAGCTTTTTTAGCCATGGTACTTTATATGATTCTGTAGATTTGTCCCTTTGTTGTAACCATCCCTCTGATGTCAGTTTCGTTGTATTTGTTCATGTGGGTTCTGTAGTTCTAGTGCATTTTAAACACTTTATGTTAAAATGACAGACCTGGTAGATACTTTGTCTTTGCATTTTCTTTACATAACTTAAGTTTTGGTATCTACATATGTTATTAATATTGCTACTGTTCTGTTTACAGTCAGTCAATCAAACTTCGAAAGGGAATTTTACGACCAATTCTTGATTTTCTAGTTGATACTCGGAATAACTATATGGCTCAAAACAGTAACCCACGCAAGAGAAAGCCACCGCCCACAACAGATGATGGCGAGATATATGTAGATACACTTATCTTCATTGGCGGGGAAGGGCAGCGGTATTATACTCTGCAAATGTTTACTGTGCACGGTTTGCGAAGTATTAAACCTGTGAGTCCGACCCAAGGTATGGACAACTTAACTCATTCATGGGGTAACGGTTCAGAATACATCCTCGAACTGTTGCTTGTAGAGCTTGAGGAAGGTATGGGATTGCTGGAAGATCCACGTGACGTGGCACGTCACAGGAACAGAAGAAAACGAGCTGAGAACAATCTGAAGAAACTGTTCAAGAAGTGTCAGGGCCTGTTTAGATCCTTTGGTCCAAATGGACAAATCAACTTGTAGTACCTCTGTGGAGGTGATATAATGTTACTGAAGCACCACCCCGTGAATGTTCGTAAAATCTTAATGCGGTTGGCTGGCTTCACTGGAGTCTTTCCAGAGTTAGTATTCTCCATTAAGTGTCAACTTTCAACTAAATCAACTAACCTTCATCAGAACTTATCTAAATGCTGTTTTTGTGCAGGGATGTGAAAATTTGTGAAACAAACACATCTGACAAAGAAGATGTCGAAGAGATGGCAGAATGTACTGTCCTCGTTGAGGGCTTACGGATAAGTCAAGATATCGCTGAGAGTATCAAAGATATGGTTGAGGTGGCTGAATCCTCTCAACCGAATCGAGATGAAGATTCTGGGACTGAACTTAGACTTGATGAAAAACTTGATGAAGATGTGTTCAGCCAGTTCAATCATCCTTGTTCATTTATTTCAACCAGCGACAGTGTGACGAGTGAACTGAAAACATTGGTTGATGCCTTCAGCGGTGCCTTTTCAGTTGAAGATATAAGCAGTGCATTCCATAGGGCAAATTGCGATGTCAACAAAGCTGGGGATATGTTGACTGATCTTCAATCTTCGATGCCCCAGGGTAATGAAGATTTCTCAAGTGATGAGACCAGTGTTCCCCTGTTTGATGATAAACCGTATGAAGATAACTTCTGCCTAATGGATCAACCAAGTTCATCAACATCAACCAGTGACTATGGAAAAAAAGAACTGAAAACGTTGGTTGATGCTTTCAGCTGCGCCTTTCAACTTGAAGATATAGCCAAGGCATACAACTATGCAAATGGTGATATCAATAAAGCTGCAGATTTCTTGACTGATCTCCTGTCTCCAAGTACCGAGGCCAATCTTCCCCAGTTTGGTAAGGCAGCAGAAAATCCACACCGAACAAGAGCACTATCTTGTGTCGAGGAAGCAGTTGAAACATCATCTAGCGATCTGTCCAGTCTACTGACTTCAAAAACCAGTGATCCTCAGAAATATGGGCTAAAAGAATTTGTCACCAATGCTTTAAGCTCTGGCTTTTCACTTGATGAGGTAGTCAATGCATACGGCAGATCTCATGGTGATGTCAATAAGGCTGGGGATTTCCTGTCTGACCTCATGATGCCCCAGGGTAATGAAGACAAAGAAGCTGAAAAAAGCTATATGGAGACTCACATATCACATAACCCAAGACCACAGATTACTCCAGGAGAGTTGCTAGAATCAATGTTCACTGCACCTAAAGGATCTGCAGAAGAACCAAAAGGAAGGCGGTATGAATTGGGTGCAAGTCGGAGGAGAGCTCCAGATCAGAAACCAGTCGTAAAACCTCTTGAGGACATTTCACCATCCTCTATGGATCTTCCGGTGAAAATCATCGCAGGCAGCAAAGGTATATTGTTTATGCTTGGACTTCCTTTTTTTGTTGTAAATTTTGGTTAAATTATGCACTTTTTGAGGAAAAGAGTTGGCAGAAAGTTGCATCTACATTGTTAGTTAATCATGTAACAGAATTTACTGTTGACGCAAAGTTCTAGATCTCTAAAGCTGACAAATAAACCAACTATCATGGATTAAAAGTTAATTTCACTCTGATAAAGAGCTCTGTTCGGCGATGCAAAAGTAGTAGCATATTATGCTCTCTGTACCCTATGCATAAATTAAAGCCGTCATTAATGTTGAGCTCTTGACCATAATGCTACTTACATTCACATCTTTGTACTGAATGTATCTGTTAGAATTTTGTTCGTACGCACTTCCTTTGGCAATGCATGATAGAAAAGCTATAATTAACTCCTTGCTACCTGTTGCATCTTGAAATAGTTGATATATTCTTGGACTTCAGAATGACATGTGCATGCATATGAAAAATATGATTATTCTATACTTCAATAACATATTGCAACGATATTTCCCGAAAACCAGTTACTGTTAGGTTACAAAACCTTTGCAGCTTGATACTGATGTTACCAGCTATATTCAATTTTGACATAATTAAAGGACAACTTCAAAGTTGTCATATGGGTTGTTTTTTCGGCAGAAATATGGTCAGAATTACATAATCAGCAAATTATTTTATTATGCTGTATGCTTCATGAATATCATTTTGGAAGTAGGAGTAATAATTGTTAAAAACTGTGAACATGAAGCCTCTCTAAGTCAGCTGGTCTCATTCTTCTTTGATGCCATGCACCATTTATGATGTTCATCACTATCATTTATTTGCTTTGAGTACATGTAGAACCAGTTGTGCGTGATGAGGATGATTACCAGAACTATCGTAAGGCTGCAAAGCAGCACTGGGTTATGATGAATCAGTACTATGAGAAGGTCAGGGGTGCTTCATGATGATGATTTACTTATTTATTTATTTTTTGCATATAGTTGTTGTTGGTTTTTCATCTATACTGAAGATATTATGCTGAAATTTACAGGCTGTTGATGCTTTTAGGGAGGGTAACAAGAAAGAAGCCGAGTATCTTCTTACGGAAGTAAGTGTTACTACTCTTTTTGGGGGAGGGATAATTATTGCCGAGCTACTGGAGGGATGAACAAAATTTGATGAAAGTGTTTCAAGTTTTAAGTACTAAATCAATTTTCTGTGGACTTTCAAGGGAAAGAACTATTATAGGATGGCTCAGTTATCTGATGAAAAATCTTCTGGTGAGGTCACCAAGTGCAAGTAAGTACGCTTCTTTTTTCGTATGGGCTGAAAGTTATTGGATTATATGAATTTGAGATGATGAAATATGCGAGTCTGAATTGATGGAATCAACCTTTTGGTCTTGCTGCAGACAAGAGTCCAAACATGAGTTATGTCTTGATCTTCGCTCACAAGATGCAGCAAACGTAGCAAATCTTCTGAGACTTCATCTTAGGCAGTTGGCTGACAACCCATGTAACGAAATTAGTGCATGATTCTTTGGGTTTCCAACTTATTTTGATAGGCATGATTTGATCTAACAGTTTCTTTTTGGGTGCAGCTTTTGAGAATTTGAGAGTTATTATTGGTGTTGATGATGGTACTCTCCCGATGCAGCAAAGAAGAAGGAAGGTGTGGTTTTCAAAATAACTGGCTAACTGATTTTTTAATTCTGAATTTATACTATAGCTCCTGATTAGCTGCATGTATGATTAAGAAAAAAAATCCCTGGCATGCAGTACTTCTGCTTTATCCTGAATACCAACAGTCTCAAAGTTTAACTAACACCTAGCTGTTTTACCATAATATACAATGCTTCAGATGATTGATTAATTTTATTTTGCTCATTGGGCCATATTTTTTCAAGCTTGTCCAATTATGTGTTAAACTTACTAATCAAGCTAATGAGAAGATTCAACAAATCTTTTGCTTATAGTTTCAGTTAATGTACAGATGTTGGTACGAGTTTGGCCAGTATTTATGAATATAAGTAGTACTCCCCTGTCCCATAATGTAAGACGTTTTTTGACACTACACTAGTGTCGAAAAACGTCTTACATTATGGGACGGAGGGAGTATATTAGTATTCATTTCAGTTAAACGTGAGCTTTTTTAGGCCTGGTAGAATAACCCATTCTGGTGGTGAGTTGGTTCAAACATAATTCCTATTTCCATTGTTTAAACATATATAGAGGCAGCAGGGTCGGATTGGGCTAGAGTTATCACAAAATGAGGACTTTGCATACATTTGAATAGGTGATGTTGCATGTATATTATGTTTTGATTTGATAAATTTTGAATGATCGTAGGTCAAGCAGGTTTTGAGGAAGAGCTCAGTTAGACTTAGTTGGGCTGAAGACGGGTACAATCCTGGGAACATCCTCATTGGCATCCAGCAGAAAGACCAGGGAGTATAGTTGCTTAACTGTTTTTACAACAAGCAAATGCCTCGTTAGCACTGTGCTGCACGTTACAGAGTAGTTTGCGACGCGGATCATGTTTTTCATGCGACTGAAAGGCACGTTGTGCTTGTGTGACGAGGGGCGAAACCGCTGCTGGAACCAACCTGCGTGTCTTTGGCGTCCGGGTTGGTTGGTGACAGCCACAGCTGCACGCTCTAATCCGAAGGTCTCTTTACCGGCTATATGTGATATATTCATATATGTATATACGTATATGCCAGTGGCTGCCGGCGATCTTAGTATTTTTATTTTGGATGCGCTGGTGACTTGTGTTTTTTTTAACCTGGTGACTTGGTGTTAGTATTAGCAGACCACGACGCGATCCATTGCCAGCCAAATCACCAGATTTAGAGGTCTGCTAATACCTTACTCCACGGCATGTCCGGGTTGGTTGGTGGTATGTTGTTTTCGTCACTATTTTTTTTTCTTCCGTAGACTGTTATGCGCCTGCTGCTGCGGGGCTTGCTGATGGGAGGTGGAATTGCCGAAGATCACGCTCAATTTGCATCGAGTCGGAACGACTCTCTCCAGCCTCGTTCTCTCCGCCTCTCCCTTCTCTCCCGAGTCACCTTCCCAGATCTCGCCGGCCCCTGCCCTCTCCCCCCGGCCTCTGCCGGCGGCGAGTAGGGCGAGGAATCCTCCCCTAGCGTAGCTTAGCAGTGTAGGATTTCCTAGTTTCGTCCTTGATGGCAGGTCTCGGGAGCAACTCGAGGATCTGTAGGCTTCTTCGAGTTCTGTCAATAGTGGTTCTGCCGTCGGCGCCGCCTCCGGTGATCGTCTTGTCTCAGTTCGCCTAGTACCCTGCTAAATAACTACTACCTCCTTAGTCTTGTGTCCGCTGGTTTGCCCTCCTCCTCTTCTTGGGCTAGCTTTCTGGGGACTGGATTGTGCATCCGATTCCAAACCAGCATCCTTTTCTTGCTCTTGGTGTCCAATAAAATCCAGCTTTCTTCTTCTTCCCTCGTCGGATTTGTTCCTCAAAATCCGCCCCCACCGACCGAGGTTACTCTCTGCTGGTTCTGCATCTCCCTCTCTTAGCCGCTTCGAGCGGGATGGAGCAGAGACGATGCATTCTTTCTCCTCCATCTCATGGCATCGTCTCTTATTTCCTTCGGTGATGTTCTTCGTTTCATTTTCATGCGCTTGTCAATGCGGTTCTTGATTGTCTGATTTCCCCCCTCTTCAACCTCCATTACGGAGGCCCACCATGCTGTTTCGGGGGGAGGCAGCCGGTCAGCCCCGGCGGAGGCAGTTTTCTCTCAATGCTGTTGAAGCACATGCATACCCTGGATATTTGGCTTCTTCAGCTCCAACCTCCAGATCTCCGGCTGCAAGACCACATGGAGGCCCCAATCCCGTTGATCTTTTGATTTGGCGACCGACGACTTCAACAGACCTGTCCCTGGTCAGCTACGAAGAAGCACGATGTCTTTTCTCCTCTGCTTTCTTTCCTCACCCCATCTGAAGGTCCGCCTGAGAGGCGATTCCGGGCAAGGTGTTCGCAGTCAGCGGAGATTCAAGCGCTGTTCGCCGCCGGCACTTTCCTTTGACTCAACCGCACGGGCGCTTTCCACCGGTGAGGTGTTCGCAGTCGACGGAGATTCAAGCGATGTCCGCCACCCGCACTTTCCTGTGCATCCGCCACACCGGCGCTTTCCGCCTGCAAGGTGTTCGCCGTCGGCACGGCAGAGATTCAAACGGTCGACGAGCTACGTGTTCGTAGTCGGCAGAGATTCAAGGGCTTTCAATCGGTGAGGTGTTCGCAATCAGCGTGTCGGCAGAGATTCAAACGGTCGACGGGCTAGGTGTTCATAGTCGGCAGAAATTCAAGTGCTTTCCATCGGTGAGGTGTTCGCACTCAGCGTGTATTCAAGCGCTCGACGGGCGAGGCGGAGATTCAAGCGCTTTTCACCGACGAGGTGTTCGCAGTCGGCGGAGATTCAAGCATTTTTCGCGACGAGGTGTTCGCAGCCGGTGGAGATTCAAGCGCTTTCCGCCGGCGAGGTGTTCGCAGTCGGCAGAGATTCGAGCGCTCGACGGGCGAGGTGTTCGCAGTTGGGGGAGATTCAAGCGCTTTCCGCCCGCGAGGAGTTCGCAGCCGGCGAAGATTCAAGCGCTTTCCACCGGTGAGGTGTTCGCAATTGGCGGAGATTCAAGCGCTCGACGGGCGAGGTGTTCGAAGTCGGTGGATATTCAAGCGCTTTCCGCCGGCGAGGTGTTCCCAGTCTGCAGAGATTCAAGTGCTTGACGGGCGAGGTGTTCGTAGTCGGTGGAGATTCAAGTGCTTTCCGCCGGCGAGGTGTTTGCAGTCGGCATGCGAGGTGTTCACAATCAGTGGAGATTCAAGCGCTTTTCGCAGGCGAGGTGTTTGCACTCGGTGGAGATTCAAGCATCGACGAGCGAGGTTTTCGTAGTCGGCAGAGATTCAAGCGCTTTCCGCCGACGAGGTGTACATAGTCGGCGGAGATTCAAGCACTCATAGGTGAGGTGTTTGCAGTCGGCGGTGATTTAAGCGCTCGACGAGCAAGGTGTTCGCAGTTGGTGGAGATTCAAACGCTTTCTGCTGGCGAGGTGTTCGCAGTCGGTGGAGATTCAAGCGATCGACGGGCAAGGTGTTCGATGTTGGCGGAGATTCAAGCGCTCGACGGGCAAGGTGTTTGATGTCGGCAGAGATTCAAGCGCTCGATGGGCAAGGTGTTCGCAGTCGGCGGAGGTTCAACCGGTTGACGGGCGAGGTGTTCGCAGTCGGTGGAAATTCAAGTGCTTTCCGTCGGCGAGGTGTTTGCAGTCGGCGGACGAGGTGCTCATAATCAGTGGAGATTCAATCGCTTTTCGCTGGCGAGGTGTTTGCACTCGATGGAGATTCAAGCATCGATGGGCGAGGTTTTCACAGTCGGCGGAGATTCAAGCTCTCTCCGCCGACGAGGTGTACGTAGTCGGTGGAGATTCAAGCACTCACGGGCGAGGTGTTCGCAGTTGGCGGAGATTTAAGCACTCGACAAGCAAGGTGTTCGCAGTTGGCGGAGATTCACATGCTTTCTGCTGGCGAGGTGTTCGCAGTCGGTGGAGATTCAAGCGATCGATGAGCAAGGTGTTTGAAGTCGGCGGAGATTCAAGCGCTCTACGGGCAAGGTGTTCGCAGTCAGTGGAGATTCAAGCGCTCGACGGGCGAGGTGTTCGTAGTTAGCAGAGATTCAAGCGCTGCACAGTCGAGGTGTTCGCACTCGGTGGAGATTCAAGCGCTTCTCGCCGGCGAGGTGTTCGCAATGGACAAAGATTCAAGCGCTTTCCGCCGGCGAGGTGTTCGCAGTCGATGGAGATTCAAGCGCTTTCCGCCGGTGAGGTGTTCGTAGTCGGCGGAGATTTGAGTGCTTTCCGCTGCCGAGGTGTTCGCAGTTGACGGAGATTCAAGCGCTCTCTGCGAGCGAGGTGTTCGCAGTCGGCGGAGATTCAAGCATTGTCTTCCATCGGAGCTTCCCTGCGGCTCCACCACACAAGCGATTTTGATGAGCGAGGTGTTCGCAATCGATGGAGATTCAAGCGCTGTCCGCCACTAGTGCTTTCGTGCGGCTCCACCACACCGGTGCTCTTCCCCGACGGGGTGTTCGCAGTTGGCGGAGATTCAAGCGCTTCGCCGGCAAGGTGTTCGCAGTTGGCGGAGATTCAAGCGTTGTCCGCCACAGGAAAGCGCCACCGGTGCTTTCCTATGGCTCCACCACATCGGCGCTTTCTGCCGACGAGGTGTTTGCAGTCTATGGAGATTCAGGCGTTGTCCGCTGCCCCGGTGCTTTCTTGCGGCTCCACCACATTGGCACTTTTTCCTGGCGAGGTGTTCGCAGTTGGCGGAGATTCAAACGTTGTCGGTCGTCGCCGCTTTCCTGCGGCTCCACCACACCGGCGCTTTCCGACGGTGAGTTGTTCTCAGTTGGCGGAGATTCAAGTGCTCCGGCGGCGAGGTGTTCGCAGTGGTGGAGATTCAAGCGCTGTCCGCCACTGGCGCTTTCTTGCGGCTGCACCATAGCGGCGCTTTCCGCCGGCGAGGTGTTCCCAGTCGGCAAAGACTCACGTGTTGTCCGCCGCCGACACTTTCCTTCGGCTCCACCGCATCAGCTTTGCGCGAGAACTCGAGGTATGCTGTGCGCACACCCTATTCCCATGTTCTAGTTCGCTTTCTCTATCGCGTGTGTCCGACGCGTTTTCCGACAGGTCGAGCGACGCTAATGGCCAAGACGGTTGCTTAACAGCAGTTGCATTGCGGTGCTTGGATTGCGGCAGTTTTGTGGTTTGGTCTTGCTGACACATGGGCAACGACACGGGGAACATTCGCTGGTGCGAGGAACAACAGTTGCAAGGCGTTAGGTTTTTCCGGTGATGCGGCGGCGAGCATCGTCGCGCAAACCAAAGATCATCAATCAGGCCATTTTGGTGGCCACGGCAATTTTTTTGTTTACTGAGGCAGTTCCCCTCATCTTTTGCCGTGCTGACCCGTCTCAGGGCATTTGCGGGCAATTCACCTCATCTCTTGCCGTGCTGCCTGTTCTGCATGTAGATTATTCTTCTTGGTATGCCCCCCTTAGGAAGATTGGTTACTTTTGCCATGTTTAGTTGTGCATGGTATACACCTATGTTGCTATGCTCATGTGCCCTATTTGTGTTCATTGCCGCAGTTGCTATGTTCATTTGTGTTATATATTAGTTCTCCGCATTTCCATATTTTTGCCATGTGATCCTGTTTTACATGTGTGATGTGTGTACTTTGTTGCCATGCTCTTATTGTATGCAGAAAATTTGTTCTCTATAAATTTTGCCATGTGTTCATGTTTAGATTTGTGATTTTGTATAACTTTTTTTCCATGCTCTTATGTATGTAGAAGATTGTTATCTTCATAATTTGCCATGGCAACACGTTTCTGTGATTGCTTCACATTTTTGCCATGTTCTCCTATATGTACTACCTTTTTCAGTGCAAATTTTCATGTCATTTCACATTGTATGCACTAATTGGTTAAATACAAATTTGCCATGCCATCGTGTATGTGATTTGCTTACTACTTGCCATCCTACCATTTGCCATAGTAATTTTCGGCATTTTTGCCATATATGATGTGGTTTATTACATTAGTGCCATTTCCATCCTTTTTGTTTTATTTTTCATGAGTGGAAGGAGGGGTTGGTAGGTCCAGAATGCAATTTTCTTTTTCCTTTTTCTCTTTCATAGATTTCTTGTCTTTCACTCACTCTCCCTCTTTGTCATGTGCAGATCCTTTTGCATCATGGCTCGGAATGGCCAAAGCTGGTAAACAGATTCAGAAGGATGTATTGGTACTTTTTTTTTCATATGTTTAATCTTGGGGTAAATTAACCATGAAGGATGCTAGTTCTTACTTGTTCGTATGTTTCGTGTGAATTTTTTCCTCAAGTTTTGTTTTTTGTGTGCACCATGGCAATTTTTCTACCACCCATTGGGTTAGGTTTTGCACACTGTTTTTTTTCTTCCTTTCTTTAAGTATTCAATAACATGTCATCAAAAATACGATCTCTTTATCTTCATCTACATACTTATACCATGGCATTCTGAAGTGCACTAAAACTTGGCAAGTTTCTTTGACCACCTATGGCAACTTAAGCTACATATACATACTCATATATCATGACATTTTATGCTTTGCTAATTCTCATGCAGGCTAGCCAGCGCAACAAGGGCTCACATGAACGTCTCACTGAGCTCAACAAGAATTTTAGTGATGATCAGAAAAATATTGCCCGGAAATATGGGGATGCTTTCATTGATGAACTATCACACAAACCTAAACAACCCCGTGTGCGTCTGGCTTGGGAAGATTTATGACATTGGGACCAGAGTTTCGTCATCCCTGGGCGTGGCCGAATTTCATTGGACAAGGAATCTGTCTTCAACACGCTTGGTGCGCCCTGTTGTGGCATCGACGTGCCTTACAAAGTGAATCGCGAAGTTGAACCGCGACTATTTGCTGAGATGTTTCTGGGCAGGGAAACCATGCCGCTAACAACTGCTCTTGTGTCATGCGTGGGGGGATGGCAACTAGTGACCTTGACTTCAAGAGGAAGAGGAAATTCCTCATTTTCTTGATTTCGTCTGTCTTTGCTCCGACTACTTCGATGCAACCGAGTAACAAATGCTTCCCAATCTTGGCATGTTCTTTGATGTCCTTCATTTTCTGAGTTGATGCATGGTCAATGGCCTTTCCTTTTCAGTAGCACGTCTCGTTTGGCAATTTGCATTGCCATTAGCGTAACCAGTTTGTTCTCTGATTTCTCGCAGGACAAGATAGGTGACACAAAAAACATGAATTGGTGCAAATTTATTGTCAGATTCCTTCACGCTATCTTTGTGAAAATGATTTACAACAAAGGCCACCGTCTCCATCGATGACAACTTTCTCTTTTTTATTTTCTATTTTTTCATTGTATGCTTTTTTCTCCATCAATCTAACGTGCCTCTTTTTTCTTGGTTGCTATCTTCACAGCTTATATGTCAACAAACTCGGTATTAGCATTGTCAATCTCATTGAGTTTGGAGGTCTGCCGCCACCTCATCAGTTTGATGTAGCTGCTTGCAATGATGGTGCTATCAAAGTTGTTCTTGCGACAAGCAAGAAGGCTGACAAGTTTTTTGGCAAGCTTTGGGTTAGTTTACCGTCTTCAGACCATTCTTTTTGTTTGTTACCCCCCCTATAAAGAAACATAAGAGCGTTTAGTGCGTTTAGACCACTGAACGCTCTTATATTTCTTTACAGAGGGAGTACATAGTAGATACATTACTGGCTGGCAATTCCATCCTGGTCAGGTTGCAACTACTCGCTCTGTTTCTAAATGTAAATGTTTGTAGAGATTCCACTATGGACTACATACGGAGCAAAATGAGTGAATCTACACTCTAAAATGCATATATATACATCTGTATGTGGTCCACAGTGGAATCTCTATAAAGAGTTATATTTAGGAACGGAGGGAGTATAATACAACTTGGTTGGCATGCTCACACTTATCAACATGGCAAATTTCATACTCCCTTCGTCCCAGAACAAGTGTCATGATTTTAGTTCAAACTGGGTGAACATCATGGTCTTCGGCACTAAAACCATGACACTTATTTTGAGACGGAGGGAGTACATTTATGCTCTTTGGCATGTTGATACTAATTAGAGATGGCAACTTCAATATAATTTGGTTGGGAATTTTAAACTAATCAGTAGGAAATTTTAATATATATGTTATTAGTAACAATACATTGATCAACATGATTTTTTCTTTTGTTCTACCACTAATTGGCATTTGCATTGTTCTACCATTGATTTATTTAATTTCTTATTAGACTCACAATTTTAATATAATCTGGTTGGCAATTTCATGTAGATCAAAATAGCAAATTCATACATTTTCTGCTTTTTTGCCATTTGCATTCTGACTAGGATGGGAATATCTATGTAATCTGGTTGGCAATTTCATGCAGATCAGCATGACAACTTTCATACATCATTCTAGGGCATGCTCCCAATAATTATGATGTAGGGTGAAACCCTAGGTGATGATCTTTTTCACACTCGGAGGAAAAAATTGAGGGCAAACAATAGTTCAAGAGGGGAACACTCAAACAAACCCAAATCACATATCCACTAGAATAGCATACATGAGATCTACAAGTATTACATGAACAATCAAGGGAAATAGCACAAAGGTAAAGGTTCTTCTCAAATCCAAAGAGATGAGGTCTTGATGATCTAGGTAGATCCTTCTCCCTTAGGAGGTCTTGATGATCTTATGATGGGGATCCCTCTCCCTTAAGAGGTTTTGATCCTCAAGATGAAGGCACAAGGAGCAAAGCTCTCAATGATCTCAAATAATTTGCTAACCCTAATCCAAATCTAGGAGGTGACTATTTATAGACCAAGGAAGGTTTGGGGGGGGGGGAACGGGGGTACAAGGGTCAATTCTCCTTAATGCTCGCAGGCATGGTCGGAGGGGTCTAGGTTCGTAAAGGGCTAGGAACCCCGGGGTGGTCGCCTAGGAGGAGGGCTAGGAACCCTGGGTGGTCGCCTGGGAGGAGGGCTGGGCACCCGGGGGTGGAGGTCCGGGTACCCGGGGTGGCCGTCTTGGTGGAGGGGCCGGGCACCCAAGGGTGGGGAGGCCAGACACTTGGGGTGTCTAATGGCTTCGCCCACCCTGTGGCCGCATGTCCGGGCGCCCGGGGTGTCCAGAAGGCCTCTGGTTTCCCGCATCTTGGGCTTCTCTTTCTCCTCCTTCCTCTTGTGGCTCTGTGTGGACTTGATGATCCTTCCTTGCTTCTCCATGGCCTTTTCCTTGATACATAAGCATGCATAAAGTCTCCGCTTGATGTAGAATCCATTTCTCATGTGAATTCAAAGGAAGCTCGAAGAGGAGAGAGGTAACATCTATTTCAATAGCACGTGCACGGGCTCTTGTCATTGGTCCACTTGGTGCTTGGGATGACGATGGTAGGTCCATGGGGATGGCTGTAGGATGCTCTGCATCATCTCCCCCCTTGGGGAAGATCTGCTCTCGGATCAATAACCTCATCAGCATGGAAGGGAGAGAGGTCTTTGACATTGAAGATGTCACTCACGTTGTACCCGTCTCTTAGGATGTCAATCTTGTAGGCATTGTCGTTGTAGCGTGCCAACACTTTGAACGGTCCATTGGCTAGAGGTAGTAACTTGGACTTGCGCTCGGTGAGGACTTGTTCCTTGCGAAGGTGTGGGCATACAAGGTCGATGATGTTGAAAATCATGGGATGCTTGTTGGTATTTTTTTGAGGAAATGCCATCATGGCTAACTTTATTGATTTGGCAAAATCGTTACATGTTCACTAAGGAGTTTAGAAGAAAATATGTGGGTTCATCAACCCAATTACAAGAAAAGTCATTCTCATAAGAAAATTTAGCTAAATTGTGTGCAACTTCATTTGCTTGTTAATGTTGATCTTGGAGGCAAGGCGCGATTTACTTGGCATTCTATCGTGAGTTGTGTATCCTCATGCATCTTCTTGATGTGAGTTGTCCTTGCACTCACATCCATGCGTGTTCTCTCTTTGAGTGGTAGTTGGAGAATGTCCAATGGTGACAAAGGGTTGAAGTCGTAGACCACCTCGAATGGAGACTTGTCGGTTGGACAAAATCAGTGGGTTGCCAGGAACACGCTGGTGCACTCAGCTAGTGCTCGGGTGGACCGAGGTGAGTTGAAAGTGGTGGCGGCCGAGCGGAGGAGCTTCGACCAGAGGGGAACAAGGAGGGCTCGCTTGCTTTGCTCTCGGGCTCTAGGGGTCAATTAGGAGATGGAGTGGTCGATTGATGAAAAGAGAAGGGGCTTAGGCATGCTTATATAGTCAGAGAGAATTGCCATGGCCAGAATCTGCCATGGCCAGAATCTGCCATGGGTGTGCGGTTGAAGCTTTGGCGAGGGGCTGAGCATGCGTGGGCTTGGGAGAGCTTAGACGGTGGAGAGAGGAGAGGTAGTGGAGGGTTCAGTGATGCAGGGAGGTGCACAAGGAGAGGACGCAGGGAGGCAGCGGCTGCCAGCCACCGAGTGCATGGTGCACCCATGACCGCCGATGGCTGGGTCCGGCGAGTGCGTTGCAGGAGGGGGAGAGGGGTCCAGAGGGAGAGGTGGATGAAGGGGAGAGTGGGAGGCACTTGAGGACACGTAGGGATGTACGAAGGGAGCGAGCCCATGGCTAGCCAACGCGCAGAGCATGCTACTGGCATGCCAGACCGCATGGTCACCATGTGTACCGACGCGTGCATGGTGACTCAGCATGGCCAACCATGTCTAGGGTGTAGTCCCTTCATCTTGGAGCACCTCCGATGTATTGCTTCGATTACAGTTGTTATGTTATGAAGTGTAGCATCAACTAAACTTTCTTGCATGAAACTTGGACCAGTTGTTCTGGTCAAATGGATAAGTGATCCGTCTGGAATGGTTGTCACAGGGTAATGTGGTAGGAAGTACTATGATCTGGATGAATTTGAAAGGGTTTTGACAAGATTTGAATAGGGTTGCTTCACTACTGCAAATCTGATCCAAAATCCAGGCTTCGATGCTGGGATCAAATGGTGCGATCGATTGAGCTGAAATTTGATATAGAGTGATGATTTAGGACCATGTAGGCACTGGTAAAATTTCATACTATTTCGATAAATATAAATGATACTTCCTTCACAATGATTCCCACTGGACAGAAACTTGAGAGAATTATTGAGAGAAATTGGCTAGACGATTGGATTTGAAATTTTGTGGATGGAAGTTATATAGGTGGGTGCATGATTTGGGAAAAATTTCAGCAATTATGAAGCAATATAAATATAGTTTCTTCACAAACTGAAAATGGGTCCAGAAATAAGAATTGGATGGTGTGCTCACCATGGGCGTGAAATCTTGAATATTTTTACATGTCCAAGGTTTAGATGAGTCAAAGGATTTGTGAGAATTTGTTGGGAATTATTGGCAAGGCAGAAATATAGGTTGCTTCACAACCTAGGGCAGAAAGGACTATTCCTTTAATAGAAAAGAGAATATTTGCTGAAATGGAATTTATGGTTGGGCTAGGATAGAGATGACATGATCTTGGGAAAGAAATGAGAGTGTGGAACCCCTTGAGAGAAGAAGGAGAGATGACCTTCTCAAGTTTCAAGTCCATAGAGTTAATCCAAAAAAAAATCCAAATTCATCCATGCAAAAATTCAAAAAAGCTCAAGAAAAGAAAAAGGCTAAAAACCAGGGTGTTACAATAAATTGTTCTGTGAGGGGCTATTTTGGATCCACATGTTTAATGATATGATTAGATTAATCTTAATTGTTTCTCGTGTATTTGCGGATGCTTGCATGGAGAGTATAATCATAAGTGGGTGTTTGTTCAAGTAAGAAAAACACCTTAGCTCTGATCCACCCCAACTTATGAATTCAGTGAACGTAAGTCATGAATGGTGATGAAAGTAACTAGGCGAATTTCACGTGTGTCCTCAAGAGTGTTTAAATCACTATAAGAAGTTCACACACATAACAATTTATGAATGCAATGAACGTAAGTCGATGAATCATGATGAAAGTAACGTCGATGAATCATGATGAAAGTAACTAGACGAAATTCACGTGTGTCCTCAGTAGTGTTTAAATCACTATAAGTTCACCTGGCTTGTCCTTCGAAATATTAAGGATTGGGCCACTTGCTGCACCTTGCTACTTTTGTTACTTGTTACTTGCTACCAATTATCTTCCTACCAAAACTATCTTACAACATTTGCAAAGAATACCTTACTGAAAACCGCTTATCGATTCTTTTTTCTCCTCATTGGGTTCGACACTCTTACTTATCGAAAGGACTATGATTGATCTCCTATACTTGTGGGTCATCAAGACTCTTTTCTGGCGTCGTTGCCATGGTGCGTAGAACTCTTGGTAAGTGCAATTTGGTAAGGAAATATTTATTATACGTGCTGAATTTTATCTACACATGTTACTATGGAGAACAATCCTTTGAGTGGTTTGTTCGGGGTATCTTCACCTCGAGCACAATTGGTAAGAGAGGAGCCTCCACCTACTAAAAATATTTACTATGAAATTCCTCTTGGTATTATGGAAACATTACAAGCTAATACCTATGTAAGAGATGGAATTGTTCATCCCGATGTGCATTTACTTTCTATGGATGAACTATATGGTTATTTAAGGTTGCAGGATTTTTGAGGGATGGAGTAAAAAAAAGTTATTCCCTTTATCTTTGGAGGAAAAATCATTGGCATGCTATAGGCTATTGGATGATTCTAATTCACAGGACACGAACCGAACGAAGTTGGAATTCCATCGGAAAGTTTATCCTATGCATTTGGTTCATCATGCTCAAAATTATATCTATAATTTTTGGCCGCGTGAAGGAGAAATTATCGCTCAAGCTTGGGGGATGCTTAAGGACTTAATCCTCAAATGCCCCAGCCATGCGCTACCGAGAGATTTATTGTTCATAGTTTTTATTCTAGGCTTTCTCTTCATGGTACTGCTGGTTCGTTCTCAAGTCGATAAATTGAATTCAGATGGGATCTTATTGAAAGAATTAAATACAGTTTTGAAGATTGGGAGGTCGACAAAGGTAAAGAGTCATGTATAAATCTTGATTATGATTGTGTTAAGTCTTTTATAGAAATAAATGTTTTTCACGAGCTTAGTGCAAAGTATGGACTTGATTTTAATATAGTAGTTAAACTCTATAAATCTTTTGTTGTTCATGTTTATCTTCATAAAGAGAAGTGTTTTAAATATCATGAACCCATTAAAGATACTTGTGAAGAATATATTATTGCTAAGACTAGAATACAAGCTTATTGTCCTAATCCTGGTGTGCCCACTTCTTATATTGAAAAGCCTCATTTTCTTGTCAGAATTAAGTGATATTCTAAGGCTACAACTGTGGTTTGTAAAAGTTATATTAAAACACCTAAACCCCCTGAAAAAATTAAAGTATAACTTTCTATTGCTATGGTTAAAGATCTCTTGGTTGATTATATTGATGGACATGTTATATATTTCTGTGAAGATGTTGCTAGAATTGCTAAACCCGCTAGAAATGAACAAGATAAGATAGATAAAAATAAAAGAGTTGTTGGCATGCCTGTTGTTTCTGTTAAGATTGGAGATAATTGCTATCATGACTTATGTGATATGGGTGCTAGTATAAGTGCTATTTTTTTTCTCTACTAAGCAGTTATGCATGATATTTCTCTCTATTGAGATAGAGAAGATTGATGTCACTATTCATCTTGCAAATGGGGATACCATTTCACCGCTTGGGATTGTAAGATATGTTAAAGTCTTATGTGTTAAGATCAAATACCCTACTGATTTCTTAGTTCTTGGATCTAAGCAAGACAATTTTTTCCCATTATATTTGGTAGACCCTTTTTAAATACTGTTAATGATGAAATTGATTGTGCTAAAGCGGAAGTTAAAGTTAAGTTTGGTGATGAATCTCATGAATTTAATTTTTCTAAGTTCACCAAGTAATATCATGCTAAAGAGTTACCAAATGAAGATATTATAATTGGTCTTGCTTCTATTGTTGGGCCTCCTACGTACCCTTTAAAGCAACACTTATTAGATCATGCGAATGACATGCATATGAATGAAATGAATGAAATTGATAAAATATTTATAGGAAAGAACCTATTTTTAAGCATAATTTTCATGTTGAAAGTTTGGAAGATCATCCTCCACCTAAGGGTGATCCCATGTTTGAATTAAAGAAACCACTGAATACACTGAAATATGCTTATCTTGATGAAAAAAGATATATCATGTCATTATCAACTCTAATCTTTTAATGCACAAAAAAAGAGACTGTTGAAAACCTTAAGGAAACACGATGCTGCAATTGGATATACTTTGGATGATTTTAAAGGCATTAGTCCTTCTATGTATCCACATAAAATTCATATGGAGCTAGATGCTAAACATGTTGTTGATCATCAAACATTGCTTAAATCCTAAGATGAAGTGGTAAGAAACAAAATACTAAAGCTCTTGGAGGCAAATATCATTTATCTATAACTTATAGCAAGTGGGTAAGTCATGTTTATTGTGTCACTAAGAAAAGTGGAATTACTGTTGTTCCTAATGATAAAAATGAACTTATCCCGCAAAGAGTGTATGTGGGTATAGGATAGTTATTGATTTTAGAAAATTTAATGAAGCTACTATAAAAGATCATTATCTTTTGACTTTCACTCACCAAATGTTTGAAACGTTATTTAAGAATACACATTTTTGTTTCCTAGATGGATATTTTCTCAAATACCTGTATCCCCTGAAGATCAGGAGAAAACTACTTTTACTTGTCCTTTTCGAACCTTTGCTTACAAATGTATGCCATTTGGTTTATGCAATGCGCTTGATACCTTTCAAAGATGCATGGCTGCTATATTTTTTAACTTCCGTGGGAAAATTGTTGAAGTCTTCATGGACGACTTCTCCGTCTATGGAACTCCTTTTGATGACTGCTTGAGCAATCTTGACAAAGTTTTGCAGAGATGTGAAGAAACTAGTCTTATCTTGAACTGAGAGAAGTCTCACTTCATGATAAACGAAGGTATAGTCCTCAGTCATAACATTTTTGAAACAGACATTGAGGTTTATAAAGCTAAAGTTCGTGCCATTGAGAAAATGTCATGTCCTAAAGATATCGAAGGTATAAAAGTTTTCTTGGTCATGGTGGTTTCTATAGAAGGTTCATTAAGGACTTCTCCAAAATTTCTAGGCCTCTCACTAATCTCTTGCAAAAAGATGTTTCATTTGTTTTTGATGATGTTTGTGTAGAAGCCTTTAAAATACTTAAGAAAAAGCTTTGATCATTGCTCCTATTGTTCAACCACCTGATTGGAATTTACCCTTTAAAATTATGTGTGATGCTAGTGACTATGCTATAGGTGTTGTTCTTGGTCAAAGGATCACTAAGAAATTAAATGTTATTCATTTTGCTATAAGACCTTAGACAAAGCCCAGAAAATTATTCTACTACTAAAAAAGAATTTTTAGCAGTAGTGTTTGTTTGTGATAAATGTTGACCTTATATTGTTGATTCTGAATTTTCTATTCACACTAATCATGTTGCTATTAAATATCTTATGGATAAGAAAGATACTAAGACTAGGCTGATTAGTTGGGTTCTTTTACTACGAGAGGCAAAGGAGTAGATGGTATCATTAGACTTTGAGTACCTGAGTATGAGCAGAAACATATCTTGAGAAAGTGCCACTCCGGTGCATACGGAGGACACCATGCTGGAGACAGTACTGCACATAAGGTATTGCAATCTGGTTTTATTGGCCTACTCTTTTCAAGGATGCTCTTAATTTTGTCCTATCTTGTGATGAATGTCAAAGAGTTGGAAATGTTGGTAGACGCCAGCAAATGACTATGAATTATTCACTTATTATTTAACAATTTAATGTTTGGGATTTTGATTATATGAAATAGTTTCCTTCCTCGCGTAGCTATACTCTTATTCTATTTGTTGTCGATTATTTCACTAAATGGGCAGAAGCTATTCCAACTCAAATTGTTGATCATAACACTTCTATTAAAATGCTTAATGATGTTATCTTTCTAAGGTTTGGAGTCTCTAGATATTTAATGACTAATGGTGGTTCACATTTTATTCATAGTGCTTTCAGGAGACTCTTAACTAAATACTCCCTCCGTTCCTTTATATAAGGTGTATTAGTTTTTTGATAAAATTCTACTCCCTCCGTCCCAAAATTCTTGTCTTAGATTTGTGTAGATACGGATGTACCTAATAATAAAACGTGACTTGATACATCCGTATTTGGACAAATCTAAGACAAGAATTTTGGGACGGAGGGAGTACAATATAAGGGGCATTTGTTCTAATTCCTCATAATTCCGATCTTGGCCCTCCAGAAAAAGGAAAGTATCTCTCCCCTGATTGCATGTATCTCTCCTTGTAGAAGAATAGGAAACTATCTATCTCCTGATTCCGTGTATCTCTTCCTTTCCTATCCTAAATGATTTACTTGCTGCTAATCTATGAATTGGACAAGGGTAATTTCATCCTAAATAGTCCATAATTTTGTGCCTTGGTTAACGTGCTGAAAATAATACACCTTATATAAAGGAATGGAGGGAGTATGATTTAAACCATAGAGTAGCATCACCTTATCATCCTCAGTCTATAGGGGAAATAGAATTGAGTAATAGGGAGATAAAATTGATCTTGCAAAATATTGTTAATAGATCTAGGGGACAATTGCATTTTTGCCCCTAGTTGGAACTTACCCACGGGTTTTGCCCTTACTTTTTGACTCTGCTTAGTTTTGCCCTTAGATTTTCCTCCGAGGGCGCCCGAATGCCCTTTGACCGTTTGACCAATATTTTGAACATTCATAACAAATTGATATGAACTCAAAAAATGCAAATAAGATATCAAAATGTTCAGATAAACATTACCTTTATGTGTATGTCATTTGCATTCGGGACAAAAGTACCGTTGAAAAAACATAAGGTCATTAATGCTATTAACATCACTATAAATAAAAGGTATAGAAAAATACTTTTTTCAGGAATAAAAATTGCATGCAAATGTAGGTGACGTTTTCTGAACATCTTGATATCTTATTTGCATTTTTCTAAGGTCATATCAACTTGTGATGAAAGCTCAAACGACTTTGATCATTATTTTGAAACTTCATAACAAGTTGATATGAACTCCGAAAAATGCAAATAAGACATCGGGATGTTCAGAAAACGTCACCTGCATTTGCGTGTAATTTTTATTCCTGAAAAAGTTATTGTTTGTACCTTTTTTATTTTTAATAATCTTAATAACATTAATAACCTTAGGTTGCTAAAATGGTACTTTTGTCCTGAATGCAAATGACATACACATAAAGGTAATGTTTATCTGAACATTTTGATATCTTATTTGCATTTTCCTGAGTTCATATCAATTTGTTATCAATTTTCAAAGTATTGGTCAAACGGTCAAAGGGCATTCGGGTGACCTCGGAGGAAAATCTACGGGCAAAACCGAGCAGATTCAAAAAGTAAGGGCAAAACCCGTGGGTAGTTTCGAACCAGGGGAAAAAATGCATTTGTCACTTTCTTTAAATAACTTAGCACTTTCATAGGCCTCCGTCCTCCATTCATCTAGAGAACTCAAATCAAATAGCCTCTTTTCTCCAGCAAGTTTGAAATCATAGTTAGTTCCTTAGTAGCCCAATAAGCTTTATATTCTAGTTCAAGAGGTCAATGACAACCCTGACCGTAGACCATTTATATGGAGACATACCCATAGAGTTTTTATAAGCAATTATGTATGCCCAAAGTGCATCACTTAATTCTTAGACCAATTCTTTCTAGATCTGAAAAAGTAAAGATATATCATGATAAAAGAATTCAGAAACAAGAATTTAATATCGGCAATAAAGTTCTTTTATACATGTCTCATTTCAGACATTTTGCAGGCGAACTTCTCTCCAAATGGGAAGGGCCATATGTCATCAAAGAAGTTTGCAGTTTTGGAGCTATGAAGATAAATCACGCTGAAGGAAACAAACTGAAGGTTGTTAATGGGCAAAGACTTAAACACTATATTGCAGGTAATCCCGTTAACAATGATTCAGACGTTATTCAAGTAATTATCCACAAATACCACATAGAAGAAAACTTTCGAAGGACTCCAGAAACCTAAAAAAGGAATAAGTATGTGATACAGTAAGTAAACCAAGTCCCAAATTCCATCAAAATATTTTTACTCGTTTTGGAAAATATAACAAATTAGGAAAACAATAAGCAGCCGAGGCGGTGCCCTAGGGCCCACAAGGGCTAATGGTGTGGCCTACCCCCAGGCTGCACCACCTGTCCATGAGGGGGCCTCGTGCACCTCCTTGTCTCCATCTTCTTCTCGCTTGCTTGTTTCACAAGATAAAAGTTCGTTATATGAATCGCGAGATGTTTTGACCTCTGTATCGCGAGTTTCCCTCTTGTTTTCGTTTTGAGTTGTTTCCTCTCGGGATTTTGTGCTCTAGTTCGTCATGGCTCCTCGGAAACTTTGTGCTAAGCATCACATCATCTGGCCAGCTCCTGGTAAATGCCCTTACATCAAGGTTTACTATGAGTGGTCGTTCGAGGAAGAGATCACTGCCAACCTAAAGGAGCCTACAAAAGAAGTTTGTAGCAAAGATGAAGAAGATGAAGGAGATGAAGAAGATACCCCCTACCTCTTCTGGAGGACATGGAGGATATTGAGTTTAAGAAGTCAAACCTACCTGCCTTTGTGGGAGTTATTAATGTTCAGAATAACTCTTATGCCTTTGTGGGAGTTATTAATGTTCAGAATAACTCTTATGATCGTGTGCAAGAAAACAAGTCTGCAGTTTCGCACGAGAATCTCCCACCTTTGGCTACGGGGCCCTAAAGGTCATCGTCGGTGCTAAAACCGGCAGATCTCAGGTAGGGGGTCCCAAGCTTGGTGATCTGAGCTTGATGGTAACAGGAGAAGTGGGGACACGATGTTTAACCAAGGTTCAGACCCTCTTGATGAGGCAAAACCCTATGTCCTACTTCTAATACACTCCCTCTGTTCCAGAATATAAGGTGTATTGATTTTTGTGCAAGTCAACCATTTGAATGTTTGACCAAGATTATAGAATAAAATAATAACATCTGCAATACCTAATAAATAAAACATGAAACTACTTTTCATAATGGATCTAATGAAATAAAAAAATTATTGTGGATATTAATATAATTTTCTAAAAACTCGGCCAAACATGCACTCATTTGACTTTTGGAAAAACAAATACACCTTATATAACGGAATGGAAGGAGTATTGATTGTGATGGGGTACAAAGTACAAGATGATCTGTCTCGAGATCATACGAAGATGTTCTACGCTCTAAACTGCGCATGCATGCCTCTACAAACTAAATCCCATGGCTTATATAGACGCCGGGGGTACCTAGGGTTTACACATGGTCTGTTATAATCTAGGGATAAGCATGTCGATCCTTTAGATACATCGTGAAGTGCATGCCAAGTCTTCAGAGATCTTCATTTGGATCACGGTGAGGGTATCATCCTAGCTAGGACCCATTCGACCACTGGTGGGTCCTCGTCCAGGCCCATGGGCGATGGGCCGTCATGATGCGCACCCCTTAATCCGGGATACCGTCAGTAGCCCCCACACTACTGGAATCAGCTACTTTGCCATCTGTCAGATCTTTGTCGTCCGCTAGCGGACGGCAAAGAAGCTCTTTGCCATCAGCCGCCGAAAAGCCGACGGCAAAGAAACGGCGGACGACAAAGAAGCACTTTGCCATCTGCCAGATCTTTGCCATCCGCCAGCTGAGGGCAAAGAATCTTTGCCGTCCGCCAGCTGACGGCAAAGAATCTTTGCCGTCCGCCAGCTGACGGCAAAGAGGGAGGTGGCCCCCACCCACCCGCCCATTTAAAACAACTTAACGCCCCACCTCTTTGCCGTCTGCTAGCAGACGACAAAGAGAGAAAACGGAGGACGGCAAAGAAACAGCGGACGGCAAAGAGCCGAGTAACTAACGGACGCCACCCCCGCCCGTTACTCTCTCTTCTCTTCCTCTCTTCCTCTCTCCTCCGCGAC
>NC_041383.1:203057078-203195997 GCF_002162155.2 Triticum dicoccoides
CCGCACCCTTGATCTGCAAGTTAGAGAAGATCTTTCCATCGGGCTTCTTTAATCCAATGCAGCATTTGATTTTGCATCTCCTGACCGAGGCAAGATTGGGGGGGCCCGTGCAAAATCGTTGGTGCTACCCAACTGAGAGGATGCAGAAGACGCTTCGAGAAAAATGTAAAAGTAAAGGTAGAATTGAAGCGTCGATGGCTGAGGCATTCATCATTGAGGAGGCGGCAAACTTCATGACAACACACTATGAAACCAAAAATCGTCATTTGCATAATCCGAAGCCTCAGTACAATGCTGACGAGCCTAAAAAGGGTGGATCCAACCTCAGCCTATTCAAAGGGAATCTCACACCAGCCAGTGTTTCAAATCCAGTATCTTTGGATAATGAAGAATGGCGGACCATTTCGTTGTATATCTTCAACAACCTGATAGAAGTGCGGCCGTACATCGAGTAAGTTCTCGGTACATTGTTTCGCAACTTCTATTTCCTTTGAACTGCTCTTATTCCTGGATATTTCATACAGTCGATACGTCGCCCTATTCTCGTATGGAGCAGTGATCCAAAAGGATTCCATCCAAGAGTATGAGCTTCTCGCAAAGCAAGGAGGCGGCTATCCCGGTTTCATCTCTTGGTTCAAACAAACGGTAAATTCTATTAGACAATTTCATTTCATTCGCTAATTTGTGCGTAATGCAACAATCCTTTCATATTAAACTTGTAGGCTAATTCAGAGTCTATGGACGCCGAATTGAGACAAGTCGCTAATGGTTTTGACTATAAGGTCCGTTCATTTGACAAATACGACATCAACGGGTATCGCTTTCGTACCTATGGCAAAGAGCTATCTATGGCCGGCCGAAAGTCTACAAATTGTTGTGTATCTGCTATCGGCGAAGGAGGTACCGAGTATTATGGGAGAGTTGAAGCAATTTATGATCTTCTATTCTATGGTGAAAACCCACCGAATGTCGTAGTCTTCAAATGTTATTGGTTTCAGCCGAAGGAGACTAGAAGGACTCATGAACATATAGGGCTAGTTGAAATCAACCAAAGCACCCATTTAGATGTTCCTGATGTCTATATTACGGCTCAACAGGCGACCCAAGTATTCTATCTACCATGGGCCTGCCAAACTAATCCAAATCTGAAAGGTTGGGATGTCGTTTATGAAGTGCCGCCACGTGCTAGACTATCTCCCCCAAAGGAAGAGGATTATGAACCTCACATTAACCCAGACACATATGAAGGAGAATTCTTCCAAGAGACACGTCTTTCTAAAAAGCATTTCAAGAACCGGTATACTTCACCCCAAAACATTGAAGTAGACAGCGACAGTGAATCCCACATCACCCCAGAGGAGGAACAAGAAGAGCCGGAACAAGAAGAGGTTACTGCTGTGGATGACCTGTTAATGCTTGACCGATTACGTAAAGGTGGCCTTCCACATGTTGATGCCACCGAACCCTATGAGCCCGTCATTGATTATAGTGATGATGATGATTATGCATTTATTGATGATACTGATCGTGATTATTAGTAGTGTCAGGTATTCAATTTTTTTATGTTGTACTTGATGATGATACACTTAAGTTATATACATATTATTATTCATGTCGGTATTTTTTTATGTTGTACTAATTTCGTTTACTGTTTGTCATGGCAGGTGTTGAAAGATGGAAGGGGAGCCGACTGAGGCCAAGGACAAACGTGCCCAAATTGAAGGTGTGGCACACCATCAAGGTAGCTCCAGCTTATATCAGTTCGGGCGGAATTGGGTATGTGGTTTGCTTCATGATTAATGCGATTCATTCATCATGCTAGCTTGAGCCCTTTAATTACTAATTTACTTTGTTTTTCTCTTTCAGGCATGCTACAATAAGACAGATAAGGTGCCAGAGGGGTACGACCTGTATGCCATGGCCCACACTGCCTCTTACAAGCAAGTCAAGGGGAAGGCAAGGAAAGGGGAGGAGTTTAACCCGAGCCAGATTCCCATTGATCCAGAGCAGGTGATGATATCTAGTGGCGGGAGGTCCCGTGGCTCCATAGCCATTGATCCAGAGATTGCTCCTGAGACCACGGTGAGTTTAATTTGAATGGACGTTACTTGCTAGTCTTAACATTTGAGTGTCATCATGCTAACGAAACATTGGAAATGATCTTTGGTGCAGCGTAACTCCACACAAGCATCACACGATCCTTCTCCAGCTACTGGCACGAGCCAGCCCGCTCCTACACCTCCATGATCAAGGTAAGTTTCTCTAGTTTTTTGCTTAACAAATGCATAAAGACCTAGACTTAGCTTTATTTCCTCCAATATGCTTACCTTAATGACCTAGAGTTAGCTTCTTTTCCTCCAAAATGACTTAATAAGCTTACTGACCTCCAAAACCAGCCATTTTACCTAAGTTAGCTCTAAAATGATCTATACTTAGCTTTGTTTCCTCCAAAATGACCAAAGTTAGTTATAATATGCTTAGTTAGCTTACTTATGTAAAAAACGGCATAATTAGCTTAGTTAGCTCATAAACGATCCATTTTACCTACGTTAGCTCTAAAATGATGCATTTTACTTAAGTTAGCTCATAAACGATCCATTTCACCTAAGTTACCTCACAAACGATGGCGTGCTTCTTCTTCTAGTCACCTTTTCCTAACTTTCTTATTTGCCATTTTGCATATTTCATTCACTTCTCGGAAGCTAGCTTGCTATGATGGAGTGCTTGTTTTTTATTTCATTCTCTTCTAGTATTCTTCTAGCTTGCTACGATGGAACTTGCTATCTTGATGAAACTTTGCGTTGTAATATGTATGTGCAACTTCCTAATGGTTGCAACTTATGTGTATGTGCAACTTCCTAATGGTTGCAACTTGCTATGTATGAATGGATGGAACTATATATGTATGTATGATGAAACTTATGTGTTGTTAAATAGCCCTGAGAAATATATCTATATATGTCATATATATTTGCTGCGAAAATTGTTGGATTAAAAAAAACAGAAAAAGAGCCAATATGCAGGCTCTTTGTCGTCCGCCACCGACGGCAATGGCCTCTTTGCCAACAGCCGCAGACGGCAAATGAGGCACGTGGCAGCCAACTATGCTTCCTGGGAGCTGACCCATTTAGTCAGTTTGCCTACAGTGGCAGACGGCAAAGGCAGGACGAATTTTGCCGTCAGCGGCGGACGGCAAAGTCCTGCCGTTAGCCACCTAACGGACTAACAGCGAAATTTTTGCCGTCTGTGCTCTTTGCCATCCGCTGCTGATGGCAAAATGCCCCTTTGCCGTCAGCCACCAAAAGCGGACGGCAACGCAGCTCTTTACCAGACCTTTCTTTGCCGTCCACGTTTGCCGTCCGTGGCGGACGGCAAATACCTTTGCCGTCCGCCATTCATGCCTTTGCCGTCCGCCGTGGCAGATGGCAAAGTAGTTGATTCCTGTAGTGCCAAACTAGTCTTCAAGCCGAGGATATTACGCGTTGTCAGAATAGTTCCACAGCTTTGGGTGTTTGACTTCGCAGACGAGTTCCATCCCTTCCGTTGGCCCCCGACTCCGAGGACATGCTAGGTTTTCGAGGTCTTCCTGTTTGCGTCTTTGATAATCAGGTAATGGAGGGTAATTTAATAAGACCTCTCTCCTTGGCATATTTTGGCAAGGTCGAGGCATACTTTAGCTTAGGCACGAAGGTGGGTCGTAAGAGGCTTGACCAGGTCAAAAACCCTGACAACTTTTCTTGGCCGAGAACCGAGGTGTCACCTCCCGTGGCAGAGTCAATCTGTCTAGTCAATAGTCGTCATTCAGGATACCGTGGCCCAAAGCCGTTTTTATTGGCACATCCCTTCAATGGAGAGATCATGCCTCCGGATTTCTAGTGGTGCCATCAATGCACCCACTTTGATATTTGTGCCCATAGGTTGTATAATGCATAGGGAAGCAGCGATTCGTTCCCTACGACCCCTATAAAAAGAGGGGAGCCGGTGAATACTTACATCCACTGGTATAGCTAGGTGCTATACAAACGGTTTTTAACCCCTTTCTGCGACAACATTTTAAACCGTCACCAACTGTGAAGGGGGGGGGGGGTCCTTCCCACACGACCCAGAAACCGTCGGGGATAGGGAGCCATGATACATACAGTTGTCCCTATAAAACTGTTTCTGATATCTTGAATATCCCAAATTCTCCATCCTTGCTACTCGTTTGTGCTCGCATTGCCATTGCAGTCGGTATTCTATGGTGCTATGTTTACGATGTGCGACCCATCACAAATACTTCACGATTATAGAACGTGTACGATAAGCAGACAATCGCGCACATTTACTTTTCCTTGACTATATGCGATTTGATGTAAGAGTGCACACACTTGTCCCTATAAAACTGTATGCGAAGCTTGGATATATCCCACACGATTCATCCGTCGTACCCACGTCGGATGAAGCACTATCGCACGCGTTCTTCTATGACCAAACATTTGCGATGCACACATCATCATAGACGGTCCATAATTGCCAAGCGTGTGTGATAAAGTGACTTTCGCAAACATTTAATAAGAAGAAACTATGTGCGATGCTATTGTTAATACCACGTTTTTTCTTGGCTAGTCGTGTGTGCAGTAAAGATTGATCGCACGCGTAATGGATCTGAGAAACGTGTCTGATCTCCACGTTTATCGCAGACGTTTTGCTTTCGTGAACTGTGTGCAGTGTAATCCATAATTTAGTTCCTACATTTAAAATCACAGATTTTGAATATGAAAGTAGGCAATCACTTATTTTGTATCGAACCATGTTTATTACAAATATAGGTTCAAGCACGAATGCAAAATTCAATGCAATGTACATATACTGAAGAACTACAGAAGCACCAAGTAAAGAAGGATGAACCACAGGTGTACTAAAGACTGTAAAGAGAGAGGTGAAAGACATTCTGGTTGCTGGAGAAGGTGAAGTGGAATGCCCATATTGTGCCCTCCTCCATGCGTAATGCGTGGATGACTCTAGGTCAACCCCTTGTGATGGTTGCCCGCCCATCCTTCACTGTCTTCATTAGGACTTCTCGATGCTCATTGTAGTCTAGATGAAATACTTTAACCTTCATTGCGTGTCCACCAATCATGTACTTTGCGAGGTAATCTTGAGTAAACTTCTTTGGGAACCACTGCAAATGAAAAAGATACAGACATTGTTGTCTAACAACTCATTATGGGCAGTAAAAAGAGAAGGCTACAGAGTTTGTACTTACATTCCTACAGCTCACTTTTGTGTTGGATAGAGCGTAAACAAATAATTTGCTTTCCACCGTTTGTATCTTTTTGCTAATAATCCTTATCAATTTCCTCACTTGATGCTTGTTCATGAATATCTCATTGGCCCATACGCAAAAAGGGTCGATGTATGGATCTTTGCCAATGTCATATGTACCTACAAGAAACAAGTCAATATTAGAAGCTAACAAGTGTGAAGGCCTGGATCTATATGCACTACATTATGGAACGACGGGGGGAGTATAAGCCGAGGGATGAAACTAACCTCGGCGGAAAATGCTGGCCACTCTCGTTGTTGTCCTGCATAGTGGTGGAAAGGCATGATAAGTACAACGATCTTAACATCAAGCAAATATAGCCAAGGTAAACAACATCATCTCCAAATGATAGCTTGAATGTGTTGATTTCAACATGTTGTTAAAGCGGATATAAAATGGAAGGGAATGTTACCTACAATAGGCTTAACAACCATCAAATGTTACAATTCAAACTGGTATTGTTGAAAATGAATAGAACGTAGCTCATGCTTAAACATCACACTGGATAAATGTGCAAAACTGAAATAAAGGGTATGTGTTAACTACACCAGGAATAATTGGAACCAAAAATAACCGTTCGAACTGGTATTGATGAATTCGAGTGGCATAGTCCTGACTTGCACAAAATGAACATCACATTGTGAATGAATGAAATAAACAAGACATAAATGATCAGTATAACAACCAAAGATAGCCATTGAAAACTGGACAGAGTCTCATTGCAACCAACCTAACAAGCAAATACAGATAAACAGGGCTGATCCTTCTTGTATCCGCGTCAGTATTTTCCCCAATGAGAAAGGGATGATGCAATACAACTAAGGTAGGTAGATTCCCTCAGTTATGAAACCAAGATTATGGAATCAAGCAACACTATGTAAACGGTACCTGCACACAAAGAACAAATACTTGCAACCCGACGCGAAAGAGGGGTTGTCAATCCCTCTCGGGTAGAAGATTGGTAAAGTGATAGATTGATAGATGCAAATAAATAAAGGAAATAAAATTCAGCGAGGTATTTTTGGGTTTTTGGTAATATAGATCTGAAAATAAAAGATGCAAATAAAAAGGCAAATAGCAATGTAGATCTGAAAATATATTATGAGAAAATAGACCCGGGGCCCATAGATTTCACTAGTGGCTTCTCTCGAGAAAACAACATATGGTGGGTAAACAAATTACTATTGGGCAATTGATAGAACCTCAAATAATTATGAAGATATCTAGGCAATGATCATTATATAGGCATCACGTCCAAGATTAATAGACCGACTCCTGCCTGCATGTACTACTATTACTCCACACATCGACCGCTATCCAGCATGCATCTAGTGTATTAAGTTCATGGAAAAATGGAGTAATGCAATAAGAATGATGACATGATGTAGACAAGATCTGTTCATGTAGAATAGACCCCATCTTGTTATCCTTAATGGAAACGATCAATACGTGTCTTGCTGCCCCTTCTGTCACTGGCAAAGAACACCGCATGACCGAACCCATCACAAAGCACCTCTTGCCATGGCAAGAAAAATTGGTCTAGTTGGCCTAACTAAACAAAAGATTCGAAGAATAAATACGAGGCTATAAGTAACCATGCATATAAGAGATCAAAGGAACTCAAATAACTTTCATGGATAAATAGATCTAATCATAAACTCAAAGTTCATCGGATCCCAACAAACACACCGCAAAAAGAGTTACATTAAATAGATCTCCAAGAGACCATTGTATTGACAATCAAAATGAGAGAATAATCCATCTAGCTACTGCCTACGGACCCACAGGTCTACAATGATGTAACGTACCAGATGTAACTTTCCATAATCGTAACTCCAACTCTTGCCATTTCCGGCCATGTGTTGTGATATTTCCTTCGTGGTTGGGTTTTTGTCTTTTTTTTGTTCATGTCATGCATTTCATCTCATAGCATCATGCGCATTGCATCGACATTTTTCTTAAAACTTGCATCCACTCGTATTTGCCGCTCCTCGCTTCTCTCTGTTGCGTTCGTTCACCGTTTGGAGACCAACCGTGTTTTCGTTTCCCTCTTGTCAAACCACCTAACCTCTCTGCACAACCACACACCCCCTCTTCCGCGCGTCCGAAAACTGCTCCAAACCCGAACCATGCTGTCGTGACCGACGAGTCCGGGTCATCCCCAAACATCCCTAATATATCTTTGGTTCATTGTTTGGACTCCTTAACCTATTTATTCTCGGCCGTCCGATCTAATCGGAGGGTCCAAGATCAGTCCCCCTACCTATTTAAATAGATCAACCCCTAACCCTACCCCTAGCCCTCCAAATCCATCCCCTCCCGATCCAACCACCAAGCGAAGCTGCCACCTTCATACTCGTTTTCCAGATCGGGCCAACCACAAGCTACCAAGCCATTGATCCACTGCATCCCTCGATTCCCCATCCAACCACCTGCCCAAGCGCTCCTCCACCTCACGATCCCGCCGCCACCAGCGAACCTCGCCGCCGACGAGCACCAGCAGGATCCCCGAGTTGTCCCACTCTCCTTCTTCCTCCCCTCTCTCTTTTATTCCTCGCTCTCTCTAATCTCTCCAGCCCTCGCTCTGCTTTGGGTTAACAGGAGCGATGCATGGAGCTCGTCCATGGCGCCCTAAGCATGGAGCTTTGCTCCGTTCGCTGGATCCATCCACCGCTGCCCTGAACTGAACCCCCCACGCCAAGATCCGGTGCTGCCCCACCGTCTTCGACCTTCCTCTGCATGCCCGCAAGGTCCACTGCCGCCTACGTTCGCGCCAAGTACTGCAGCTGTACGACGCCACCAAGAAGTCGTCGCCTCCGCCAAGTCCCTTGCCGGAGCGAACTCGTCCCCAAGTCCCGCAGCCGCTGATGCCATCACATCTTCTTCCCCTGCGCTGCTCGAGTGCGAGCCATGCCCGGCACTCAAGCCCGTGCTACACCTCTGTTTTGTTCGGACAGAGGATGTCGCCTCTGCCTTGACCGCTCGCCTCCTCTGCTTTGAGCTGCCTGCCGCGCCTCGTTCTCCTTCAAGACCGGCCGGATCCATCTTCCTACGCGTCAAGTCTACCGCCCGCTGCCGTCTTCCCGGCGAACCTCGCGTGACCCCCTGCCTCGTCCTCGTCTGCGAGCGACCGGAGCCGCGCCCAGTGCCCGCTTGGCCAGCGCCAAGTCCCTCTCCTGATGACCGCTCCACGCCTGCATCGCGTGCCCCAACGCCTCCTCCCTCGTCTCGATCTGGGCTTGGCCCATGGTGAGAAACCCTCCAGCGCCCCTTTGTTTTTCTTCTATTGGGCTTGCTCCAGTTTTAGATTCGGCCTGTGTAGTTTTTTTCCCAGTTCTGCGAATTTAGCTATTATTCCAGGGTCCGCAGTTTTGCAGAAAACCCCCTGTTCTTCATGCATTCAATAACTCACAAACCATGCATCGGATTAAAATGATTTAAACATGTAAAATGCTTAGAATTTCATCTAGTTTCATATTTTGCAACTTTCATCCATGTTTAAAATGTTTAAACTTGCTGTTTGTTTAAATTTGCTTAAATGCCATGTTAAAATGATTTATTTCATAATTAAATAACCGTAGTTCCAAATTAAATAAACTATATATGTAAATTGTCTAGAAAAATGCATAGATTAACTTGATGCACTTTGTTTTACTGTTTAACAACATTAAAATATGGTTTAGGGCAGAACAGTAGCAAATTCAAAATATGCACATGAGGATTTTCCGGATTGTTGTTTGAGTTTCCGGCCTCATTTAAACTTGCCTAATTAGTTAGTTTAATTATGCTTCACCTCTTGCCATGTTTAACAACATTTAATATTGTTGTGTACCTAAACGCGAGCGAACTAACTAACTCGAATGTGGTGTTTCGGCAATATGCAACTCATTGCATATTGAGCTCCACTTAATGTGTAGTATTGTTTGTGCACTTTACCATGCCATGCCTCTTTAAACCGGACATGCATCATACTTGGTTGTGCATCGTGCCATGCTTATGTGATGGTTGTTTACCATGTTGTTTGCTTCTTTCCGGTTTGCTTCTCTCATTAGCTTCGATTTCGTTCCGGAGTTGTGAGGATTCGTTCGTCTATGTCTGTTTGTCTTCTTCATGGACTCGTTCTTATCCTTGCGGGATTTCAGGCAAGATGACCATTACCCTCGATATCACTTCTATCTTTGCTTGCTGGTTGCTTCATTCTATCGCTATGTTGCTCTACCTATCACTTGTTTTCCATGCCTCTCATATTGCCATGTCAAGCCTCTAACCCACCTTTCCTAGCAAACCGTTGTTTGGCTAAGTTACCGCTTTTGCTCAGCCCTTCTTATAGTGTTGTTAGTTGCAGGTGAAGTTGAAGATTGCTCCATGAGGGACAGGATTATGTTGGGATACCACAATATCTCTTATTTAATTAATGCACCTATATACTTGGTAAAGGGTGGAAGGCTCGGCCTTATGCCTGGTGTTTTGTTCCACTCTTGCCGCCCTAGTTTCCTTCATACCGGTGTTATGTTCCTTGATTTTGCGTTCCTTACGCGGTTGGGTGATTTATGGGACCCCCTTGATAGTTCGCTTTGAATAAAACTCCTCCAGCAAGGCCCAACCTTGGTTTTACATTTTCCTAACAACCTATTACCCTTCCCTTGGGTCGGCCAACCCAAGGGTCATCTTTATTTTAACCCCCCCGGGCCAGTGCTTCTCTAAGTGTTGCTCCGAACCGGGCAGCCTACGGGGCCACCTCGGGGCAACTTGAGGGCTGGTTTTAGTCGTAGCTTGACCTACGTGCAACTCCTATCGGGATTGTCGACACATCGGGCGACTTTGCTGGTCTTGTTTTACCATTGTCGAAATGTCTTGTAAACCGGGATTCCGAGACTGATCGGGTCTTCCTGGGAGAAGGAATATCTTTCGTTGACCGTGAGAGCTTGTGATGGGCTAAGTTGGGACACCCCTGTAGGGTATAAACTTTTGAGAGCCGTGTCCGCGGTTATGTTGCAGATGAGAATTTGTTAATATCCGGTTGTAGAGAACTTGACACTTGACTTAATTAAAATGCATCAACCGCGTGTGTAGCCGTGATGGTCTCTTTTCGGCGGAGTCCGGGAAGTGAACACAGTCTTTGTGTTATGATTGTGCGTAAGTAGTTTCAGGATCACTTTTTGATCACTTCTAGCTTCTCGACCGTGCCGTTGCTTCTCTTCTCGCTCTTATTTGCGTATGATAGCCACCATATTTGCTTAGTGCTTGCTGCAACTCCACCTCATTACCACTTCCTACCCATAAGCTTAAATAGTCTTGATCTCGTGGGTTTTGAGATTGCTGAGTCCTCGTGACTCACCAGATACTATCACAACAGTTGCAAGTGTCGATGATACCAGTGCAGATGCAACCGAGCTCAGATGGGAGCTCAACGAAGATCTTGGTCGTTGCTATGTTTCGTTTCATGTTGATCAGTAGTGGAGCCCAGTTGGGACGATTGGGGATCTAGCAGTTGGGTTACCTTCTTTTCTTTTGGCTTCATCCGTAGTTAGACTATGCATGTGCTCTGATTGATGTATGAATTATATGTTCATTGTGTGAAGTGGCGATTGTAAGCCAACTCTTTATCCCATTCATGTTCATTACATGGGATTGTGTGAAGATGACCCTTCTTGCGACAAAACCACCATGCGGTTATGCCTCTAAGCCGTGCCTCAACATGTGGGAGATATAGCCGCATCGTGGGTGTGAGAAGTTGGCAATTAGAGCCATCCCCGACATAGGAGCCCCCTGCTTGATCAAATCGCTGACGTTGTTGAGTCTACAACAAAAAAGTTTTGAGTCTTAGAATTATATATATCGGAGAGTAGGATTCTTTTTACTCCTCACTCCCTTTGTTGCTCTGGTGAGGTCTCCTGACATAGATGTTTTGACTTTCCTCTCCTCAAATTTCACTAATTTTTTCAGTATCACGCGGGTATCTTGGGATCATTCTGATATTCTTGTGACGAGAATATTCTTCTTGGTGCCTCCTGACATTTAGGGGTTGTGGCAGTGTCCCGAGGAGTTGAGCTCCGAGGTGTTGTCATCATAATTTTATCGTTGCAGCTCTGGAATACATGAGTTTCGCCGACATCAAAAATCTCTTTTATGAAGCTAGTGGTAAGATAACCTTGACGCCACCCAGTACTGGGGAGTTCGGGAGTATTTCCATAGCTCGTATAACAGATGCTTTTTGAAGGTTGAGGTACACGATTTCCGGAGTTTTCTTGGTTATGTGTTGACAGATGGATACAGCTGGATTTATGGATTCTTAGTTTTGGGTGAGATATATATTGCTTCCCCTGTATCCCCAACACCTGATTGCATAACCAGAAAGTTTCGGGAGTTTTATAGGTGGGAATTCAAGTAGCTCCTAGAATATCTTTTCGAGAGATGCATGATATGGGATTGGGTAAATCTCTATCATATGTATTTGTTCCGGCTTATTCTGCAAGCCAATCCTTTGTTTTGTTTTATTTGTGGTATTCGAGTTGCTTCGAAGTCAAATCTTGTATCCATACCTTTCCTAAACGGTGTTCTCATATTGCTATGTGAATACTAATCCTTCTTGATCATCGAGGTTGTCATGTTAATTCTTATCCAACCGACGTGCTTCTCGTCAAATGGATCCGATCATTTCAACATTTTCGAGGTCAATTCTTAGTTTTCTCGACGGTGTTTGTTTCATCCGTCCCAAGTTGTCTTTGTTTTCCCGCCCTCCCACCCTGTTCTTCAAGGACTCAAATTTCTTAATCAAGTATCATTTTATTGATGGGAAGTCTCTCCATTCTTTTCCATCAATGCTCTTATCCGGTGATTCTCAGGAAGATACTAACGGAGCTTCAAGTTCATCATTCTTCATTCTCGTATTCTTTTCCGGTGGATTTAACTCAAGCTTTCGGTGTTGATCATATACTTTTCCTCGTTCGAATGCTATTCCATGCCGGTGCATCTCATAATCGCTCACCTCTCTCTCTTCATATCCGAAGTGCCGAGGATATCTCAGAAGATTTGTGTCACCATTATCAATCCATTCAAGCTATTTCGAGATTATTATCTCATTCAAGTCATTTTATTCAACCGGTGCAATCTCTCTGTAAAATCATTTCAACGGTGTTTCTCTTGAGTGGGCCCTAACCCACAGGTCTTTTCCCAGGATCTTACCTGACTCTTTTATTTTTTCTGGAGCTATTCTCAAATTCCTTTTGAAGTTTGATGTAAGAATGAACTTTCATCACTCACATGCCTTCTCCAAGGCCGCTTTCAAATTATTTTCATCTTTGGCTCAACCTTTCCTTTTTTAATCCTTCCGGAATGTCTCAACAATTCATGGTGGTGTTTCTCGTTGTCATTCTCGGATTTTGAAGACCGAAGAAGAGTTCCTCGTAAATCCTTACCCGTTCTACCAAAGATGCGTAGTTCAAGCTTGATGCCATCCTCTCGTACTTGTTTTTGATTGTGAGAATTCTTTTCATCCATCCAGAGCAATTAAGGAGTCTTTTCAGTTTCATTCTTCGGAGCCAATCATCTCAGAATTATTCATTCTCAGCGTTCAGCTCTCGTTCTCGAATTCTTCCGGTGCATCGTCCAAATATCCTCTAATCAGTTCATGATCTCTTCGTTCTCTTGTATCTAAATTCTCTCAAGCATCTTCATTCGTTTTCCAATTCTTCCCGGTGAATTGTGCCTTTTCTACGTTCATTTTCAATTCTTACGGTGGTTCGTTCAAGATTTCTCTTCCTTCATTATCGTATCAATTCATTCATTCTTTCGTTGTTTCAATCCCACCGGTGGTTCCATCAATACCTTCTCAAGGTTGCGCTATATCTCTCTTAATCCTTTCTAGAAGAATAAGTAGTATGCCAAATCCGTTGCTTGTCATCAATTTAAATTGATGAAGGATACGCATAATGTAATTCTTATCATTGTTTTATCCAGGTGATCTAGTTTCTTCTTCCCAGAGTTGTTCATCATGTCATTTTTCTCGGTTCGAGATGCTTCATCTTTTCTTTTACGGAGTTCCAAGTTTTCTCGGTTATATCGTTGCGAAGCTCCATCTAAATCATTGCAAGGCTTCACCTTGTGTTTTCAACTTCTCTTTCTTTCTATCGTCCTTTTATTACCGAAGTTCCTCAAGGAGGCTCTACATGGTGGTTCATCAAGGATTCCTTTCATTCTTCAATTGTTCTTCAAGATTTCTCTCGAAGTTATGACCCGCCAAGCTATACTCTAAAATAAACTTGGTGTTCAACACACATTTTGTTTTTTGGAGTTCAAGCATTCTTCATCTTGCATTCTGAAGTGCAATTCTCTCTATCTTATCTTTTGAGATGGTGTTATGTCACTCTTGACAATTTCCTTCATGTTTCATGATTCATATGTTGTCAAGAATGAGGTACTTTAAAGCCATCAATCTCTTTGTTGGAGTTATATTGGGATATATTTCACCTAAAGCCTTCCATTGGGAATGTTGCTATTTGTGGTGCGTATCTATGATCCAAGTTATCTCTCTATCATCTTGGTGGAAGAAGTTTTTCATCTCGTTGGTGTTATCAATTATATTATTTGTTTTCGTATTGGCAAAATTTCGCCTAAAATTTGAGAAGTTTTCCATAAGCCCACTACAAGCTTATTCGTTTAGTTGTTGGTTTTCCAATGACTCCATTATAACCTTCTTGGAAGGGTGCTTTCCAAGCTCATTTGTGGCAAAAGTTGGCTTTTTCTTCTCCATTCTGTTATTCCAATGATCTATCTTCTATTATTTCTTCCGGAGGCATTGTGATGTTGCTCTCTTCGTCCCATCATCTCAAATTGTGAGGATCGTGTTCTTTTCGTGCTTATCCATTTAACCAGAGTGTTGTGCTCTCTTCAAGTTCTTTCATCTTATCAAGTTTTGCCTCTCTTTTCAACCTGAGTGATGTCTGAAATCCTTCTTACCCATTATGCCATTCTTTCAATAGTTCCGGATGTAGTGTGTTGTTGATTTCATCAAGTATCATCCCATCTTGTCAAGTTCATGTTCTATTCCTTTCATGTTCAACCGGAGTGGTTTTGAATTCCTTCTTGTCCATTGTACTCGTCCTTCATAGCTTTGCATCCTCCAAGGTTCACATGGTGTTCCTTGTTTCTATTTTCTACTGCAGTGCTCTCAATTGTGTTCAACTCCGCTGTGTTCTTTATTTCAACTTTTCAACCTCTCAAGGTTCTTTGGTTTCACTCTTTTGTCGAAGAAGCAACTTAGTTTTACATCTTCTCTTCCTCTTCCGTTTCTCTCCAGTGCCATCCTAGATCTCGGGACGAGATCCTCTTATAGTGGTGGAGTGCTGTAATGCCCCGGATGTAACTTTCCATAATCGTAACTCCAACTCTTGCCATTTCCGGCTATGTGTTGTGATATTTCCTTCGTGGTTGGGTTTTTGTCTTTCATTTTATTTTTTTGTTCATGTCATGCATTTCATCTCATAGCATCACGCGCATTGAATCAGCATTGTTTTCTTAAAACTTGCATCTGCTCATATTTGCCGCTCCTCGCTTCTCTCCGTTGCGTTCGTTCACCGTTTGGAGACCAACTGTGTTTTCGTTTCCCTCTTGTCAAACCACCTAACCTCTCTGCACAACCACGCACCCCCTCTTGCGCGCGTCCGAAAACTGCTCCGATCCCGAACCGTGCTATCGTGACCGACGAGTCCGGATCATGCCCAAACATCCCTAATATATCTTTGGTTCATTGTTTGGACTCCTTAACCTATTTATTCTCGGTCGTCCGTTCTAATCGGAGGGTCCAAGATCTGCACCCTACCCATTTAAATAGATTAACCCCTAACCCTACCCCTAGCCCTCCAAATCCACCCCCTCCCGATCCAACCACCAAGCGAAGCTGCCACCTTCCTAGTCGTTTTCCATATCGGGCCAACCACAAGCTACCAAGCCATCGATCCACTGCCTCCCTCGATTCCCCATCCAACCACCCGCCCCGAGTGCTCCTCCACCTCATGATCCCGCCGCCACCAGTGAACCTCGCCGCCGGCGAGCACCAGCAGGATCCCCGAGCTGTCCCACTCTCCTTCTTCCTCCCCTCTCTCTTTTATTGCTTGCTCTCTCTAATCTCTCCAGCCCTCGCTCTGCTTTGGGTTAACAGGAGCGATGCATGGAGCTCGTCCATGGCGCCCGAAGCATGGAGCTTTGCTCCGTTCGCTGGATCCATCCACCGCTGCCCTGAACTGAACCCCCCACGCCAAGATCTGGTGCTGCCCCATCGTCTTCGACCTTCCTCTGCATGCCCGCAAGGTCCACTGCCGCCTACGTCCGCGCCAAGTACTGTAGCTGTACGACGCCACCAGGAAGTCATCGCCTCCGCCAAGTCCCTTGCCGGAGCGAACTCGTCCCCAAGTCCCGCAGCCGCTGATGCCATCACATCTTCTTCCCCTGCGCTGCTCGAGTGCGAGCCATGTCCGGCGCTCAAGCTCGTGCTGCACTGTCACACCCTAGCTCGTTCTTGCATTAGAGTGTTGCATCATGTCTATTCCATTCAACAGAAACTTGAAATGGGGATGACAGAACCCCCAGCCCCCTCTAAAAACTACTAGGGTTTACTAAAAATAATTTCAATGAACCTGAAATGCCCTTGTAAAAAGTCCATCCTTTTTGTCTTGGGTTAGAACCTCTGACAAAATGGGTTCATATTTTTCTAGGACACCTAAGGTCATTGGATTAAATCATTACCTATTTGCATTTGGGCATTTAAATGCTACAAAATATTTTAAATGCCCAAATAATTATGGAAATAAGTGTGGGCTGTTGGAAATATTCTGAACAGAGCCTATGATTATTTACAGGATTTATGAAAGTGTCTATGTATTTTTAGAAAAGCCCAACACTTATTGAAAAATAGAAAAACAGAAATAAAAAGAGAGAGAGAGGGAAACTCACCTGGCAGCCCACCAGCCGGCCCACCTAGCCGGCCCGGCCCAGCAGCCGCTCCAGCAAGCTGCTTGACTTGGCCAGGCAGGCAGGCAGGTGCTCGACGGCGGCTCCAGCGCGCGCCACGCAGCTGCTCGCCGCCCTGCTTCCCCCCCTCGCCGCCCTGCTGGCCTGGACGACCTCCACGTCGCGCCCCGACCCCTCTGGACACGCCCATTCTCCCCCTACCTCGTGATGCTAGTGGCCCACCTATAGTGCGCCATTAGTAGCCAAAACAGGTGCACCACTAGCAGGCCTTTTCCTAGTAGTGCGGTCCTCACGAGGCTGCTCCCTCTAGTTGCCCTCACGAGGCTGGTCCTGCCAGTGATCCTCACGAGGCTGGTCGCGCTACTCCTCACGACGGTCGCGTCCATCCCAGCGTCCTCCATCTCGGCCACCTCCGCAACCGTAGCCTCGATCATTGCACTCGAGGCGTCGACCGAGGCGCCCATCACGGACAGCCCTGAGGTCCTGGCAGTCGCTGATGTTGTGGCTGTAGACGTTGTGGAAGGCTCAGAATGGTTGCTTTCCCTTGGATGACTCGGGGTGGTCGCAGCCGTGCTTGGTCTCTGGCTCTGCTCCAAGCACGGCTGGCCCCTTGCGCTCGTGTCCTTGGTCTTGGTCTTCTTTTCTTCTGGATCAGCATCAGGGAGCTCAAGGAGGGAGAGGCGTCCCTCCTCAGTCCTTGCACACTTGTTCGCCATGTTGAACATCTCCAAAGCGGTGCAGAGGTCCTCATGGATGGCTAGCTCCTCCTTCATCTTTACATCACGGACACCATCGGTGAACGCGGAGACGATGGCCTTGTCAGACACCTCGGAATCTTGAGGCGGATGTTGTTGAAGCACTGGATATACTTATGCAGGGTCTCTCCAGGCTGCTGCCTGACGCGGCGCAGGTCACCCGCGGCCGCCGGACGGTCGCGAGTGCCCTGGAAGTTGGCGATGAAGCGGCTGCGCATCTCCTCCCCAGAAGAAACCGACCCCTCGGTCAAGTTCAGGAGCCAAGAACACGCGCCATCCTTGAGGGCCATCGGGAACCAGTTTGCCATGATCTTCTCATCGCCGTTGGCCGCCTCGATGCTCAGCTCGTAGAGCTGTAGGAACTCGATGGGGTCTGTGGTGTCGTCGTAGCGTGGAGGCAGGTCGGGCTTGAACTTGCTCGGCCAAACGATGTTGCGGAGCTCCGCAGTGAATGCGCGGCGCCCTGCCATGGCCACCGGAGGTCGTCGAGGGTGTAGAACATGGTCCTGGTGCACGCGCTCCGCCACCTCCTGTGGCGGCGCGCGAGCCTAGTGCTGGGGCGCTGGAAGCAGGCATGTTTCTCCCTGGGGACGTTGCACCACCTGGCAGCTCATGTCATCCGAGCCAGCGCCGGGCGCTGCGGATCGCGCCATGGAGCCATACGCCTTGGCTCGATGATGGCGCCCCGGGCCGGTGGCGGAGGTGGAGCCACGTGCGTGACGTTGCCTGCTGTAGGTGGTTGCTGAGGTAGCGAGTGAGCCGGCCCGTCGGAGCCCCCGTGCGTGACGCTGATGAGCTCGGCGATCCGCTTGAGCCACTCCTCGTAGAGATCACCCACGAGACGGTAGCGAAGGAGCTCCCGCGCCATGAGCAGAGCGGCCTGCGCGTCCACCTGGCCACGACGCGCGTGGGAGAACGAAGCTGCTGGGGTTAGTGATGGAGTGGTGGTGCAGCCATCACGGTGCACCAACGGGTGCAGCGGTGAAGCTTGCTGCTCGTGGCCGGCAGGGCCCCTGGCAGCGTTGGCCACTGGAGAAGGAGCACGGCGGGCACAGCCCTCACCCGCCGGAGCCGTCTGAGCGACGCGGGCGGCGACCGCGGCCTGACGCTCGGCGCGAGCCCTACGGGCGTCGGCCATGGAGATGTCGGAGCGGAGATGGATCGAACGACGGAAGAGAGGATTCGATGCACCCCTACCTGGCATGCGAAATGTCGGATTTCAGGATCCAGCAACCCTTGAGAGGTTCAAACTCTGGGGTGCGTGCAGAGATCTCAACCTGCCCACCCTGCCTGCTCGCGATCTTCCCTAGCCTAATGTGCAAAGCTCAAAGAGACACAAAGACATAGAGATTTATACTGGTTTGGGCCACCGTTGTGGTGTAATACCCTAATCCAGTGTAGTGTGGTGGATTGCCTCGTGGGGCTATGGATGAACTAGTACAAGGATGAACAAGCCTTAGGAGGTGAGGTGTTCTTGAGCTAGTGTGGTGTTCTACTTGTTCTGATTTCGGTCCCTCTCTATGGTGGTGGCTAAGTCCTATATATAGTGGCCTTGGTCCTCTTCCCAAATATGAGCAGGAAGGGATCCCACAACGGCGGGATTTGAAAGGGGACAAGTAGTACAGTCTATCCTGACAAAAGTAGTCTTCGCCTGCGAAAAGCCTCTGGTCGTGACGCTGCGGTGGGCTCGGTGATGACCTCCGTCCTGCCGTCCTGGCGGTCTTGGTCTTGTTGCACCAGAATGGAAACCTTTGGCTGATTCCTCGGCACTCGGTGCTTGTGGCTTGCCTCCTTTGCACCGAAGAGGAAACCTGTGCTCTGTACCCGCATGGCGCCCGCCTGGCCTTGGTCATCATGGCTCACATCAGTTGGGCCTCATGACGTAGCTGCATAGAACTCTCCACCCCTCAGGAGCCCTCCTGAGAAGGCCACTCCTTCAGGGGTCTTGGCGTCATCCGCCTCGCGAGGCTTGGCCCATCGTTGGGGTCTTGTGGTGTTGGTGTTGAAGCTGGGCCGTACCAGGCCGTTGATGGAGCCACGTGGTGGCCGCAGGCAGGCAGGACTGGATACCCCCAAGTCCAGGACGCCGACATATAATATTTCTTATATATCGGTGCGGTTCCATGCACCAAGTCAATTGCAAACTCGAGTTCTTTGTCTGGTAGCATTCCAGGTAATTCCTCAGGAAATACATCTGGATACTCACTAACCACATGAATCGATTCCACTTCTTCCGCCACAGCTGTGAAAACCATATCCTTCTTGGATATGCTTCTGGGGGCATAAAAACTTGTGGTGCGACCTTCCTGATTTGCCATGGTGACTTCTCTGGTCGCACAGTTGATGCATACTTGGTATTGGGTTAACCAATTCATTCCCAGAATAATATCCAATTTGTCAGATTCGATGACTACCAGGGATGTTGGAAACTTGACTCCCTTGATCTCAATTTCCAAATTACGGCAGACCAGATTGGTTCGGAGCACCGATCCCGGGGATTGTACCATCATACTCTTTCCCATGATCGAGCAAGGAAATTTGTTTTGGGAAACAAAACTCCGTGAAATAAAAGAGTGGGAAGCCCAGAGTCAAACAAAATTATTGCAGGTATGCTATTAACAAGAAACATACCAATGACGACTTCCGGGTCTTCTTGGGCTTCGTTGGTGGAGATGTGATGGATTTGACCTTGGATGGCCCTCGGGACGGAATATGGCTCCAGGTGGTTGACTTGCAGACGGAATTGAGCTGTTGGCTTGCTGTTCTTGGGACATTGTCTGGTGTAATGTCTGGTTTGTCCATAGTTGAAGCAGGAATTGTTGCGCTAGCATTCTTCACGTACCGGACTGGTCACGACATTCTTGACTTGAGTGGTGGTCTTGTTGAAATTTTGTTGCTAGTTCGGTTTGTACTCAACCCGAGTCTGTTGCCAAGTACGAGCCTTCTTCACTGGTTGCATATCCTTCTTAGACTCGAATTTGCGCTTGAGGTCATTATTAGCGGGCCTGCTGTCATGCATGAGCTTGTGTTCCCTTTCTGCGATGAGGGCCTTGTTCACCAGAGTTTAGAAGTCCGGAAAATCAAACATATTGAGAGTGCATCTGAGGTGCTGGTTCAGTCCTCCAAGAAATTTTTCGGCCTTCCTTTCTTTTGTGGCCACATCATAGAGAGAATAGCGGGCCAAATGGTTGAACTTATTCAGGTACTCACTTACTGACATGCTTCCTTGAGTGAGAGCGAGGAACTCGCGCTGCTTGATCTTCATAATTCCGGTGAGAATATGATACTTGCGGAAATGATCCTTGAATTTGGTCCAAGTAATTTCCTCGTCCGCGGGCCACATAGCCTTAGCATTATCCCACCATATAGCGGCAACTCCTTCGAGATAATCCATTGCAAACGGAACCTTGTCTCATTCTTCAGTGCGAGCAATTTCTAGTTTCTTCTCAATAGTCCTCAACCAATCATCGGCTTCCAACGGATCAATAACCTGACTGAAACTGGGAGGCTTGGTCCTCTGAAAATCTGACAGTTTGGAGTAGTGACCATTCTGATTTCCATTCTGTCCAACCATAACTTGCACACTTTTTAATAGCTCCATCAGATCGTTGTTCCTTCTTTCTTCAAACATTCACATGATTTGCTCAGTGGAGGGTGGATGTGGCGGTGGAGGCAGTGGTGGCTGGTACGGCTCGGGGAATGTCCAGCCTATCTTGCGGAGCGATGAACAGGGACATCCTCACAAGCTTGGTCGTTGCTGCCTCCATGCGTCATCCTATTATTTATTTTCCGAATGCAAAGCAACCGTGATGAGAAATATCCAAGAATGGGAGGAAAATCCAGTGACAATCCCAGAAAAACACAGCGAAAAGAAACCAAGGAGAATAAAAAGGTTCCAACATAATTATACATAGACACAGCATAAAAGATAAATATCATGACAGGTTCACTACCCTCATACATGAAACTAAACATCATGACGCGTACTATTACATCCATACATCATACTCATGATGAAGGTGATACTCTAGCGATCTACTGCTCGACTGGTGTTGTGGGCTCCTCTCCTGAGCTAGCTCAGACCCTGAACTGATAGTGGAGACCTCCGGGTTAAAAGAGACGCGACGGCGCTGCGTCGAGGACTCTCCCTTAGGGGCAGGTGCAGGATGGGATCTAAGCATAGGAGTTGCAGGAGTAGCGACAAGGGAAGCCCACGCAGCAGGGTCACTGCGAGGGGTTACTGCCAAAGGGTTGGTGGTACCCTGAGTGGTCACCAGGGTAATAGAGGCTGGAGGAACGCATGGAGTGAAACCGATAGTAGGTGGAAGGTACATATACCGAGCGGCGGCAAGGGCTATCCGGGCTCGGGTTAGCTCTCGTGCTAACTCATAGATCAAGAGATAACTGGAAGTGATATAGAGAGAAAGGTGGCTAGAAGGACGATTGCACGCCGGATCCATAAGAGGAAAGCGGATACGCCAATTCTCGTGCAGAGATGGGTAGTAATAGAAACCTGGTTGGGTGTGCATGCGAACCTCGTTGTAGCGCAAGTCTACAAGAGCCTCGATTGCAGCAAACTGGACCGCTTGAGATGGCGTAGAAGCGAAACCACCCTTAGAAGAACGAGTGTATGCGCCGGAAGGGGAACTATGGTGTAGAGTGACCTCAGCATAATACTCATACAACGAACCGGCCAGATGCTCCCGATACACCTGATACACTGGATCAGCACCCTCTGGGTAGAGTTGTCACCACACGTCCTGAAGCAGGTGCGGTGATGTGTACGGAGTTGGCTCAGGATGGTACAAGATCGGAATCACAACCAACAAACGGTTAGTAATAACAATAGATAAACATGCATGCAATGCAGCAATCAACTTCTGTGACTACCAGCACTCAAGCGAAACTATCTACCATTCAATTAACGCATTAACGGTCTAGCGTGTCATACAATCAGCGCGGCTCTGATACCAAGCATTGTGGCACCCCGGCTCAGAGCAACCGGTTTACCTTGCATTGCCAGGCCAGAGATCAAGTCTTCTGGCAACACACAACAATATGGTACAGAAAAAACCGCTTATTGATGCTAGCGGATACATAAGTCTGATATTACATCTAGATAAGAGGCCAAGTGGCACACATAGCGCGACTGGACGGTATGTACATTATTTAATGAACATGAAGGGGCCTCGATCACGTAATCTACGCGACAGTGGAATGACGATGAAGTGGAACTCCATAGCACAAAGACACTGACGTGGACACGATCTAGATGCGGGAAGCTCTCTAATTCGATATGACTTGCCTGAGATCTGGCATGACGTGCCAGGTAAGTACATTGAATGTACTTGCAAGCTCACAACAAACATAAGCATAGCGACAAACAATATCATGACAATTAATTAGGTTAATGCAATGCCAGTAATGCTACTGATGCGGTGAAACCAACATGTGCACCGAGTCCTTCAGACTCGCTTACCAGACGGGTTACCTCGTAATCGAACCGTGATCATACCTGGATCACAACTGAAGCCAATCACTTACGATCATCACATGATCCCACAAATCATCATAAAGCCAGTGCCAACAATAAATACTTAGTGTGCCAGATTCATTATAAATGTTGATCCATGGTGTGACTTACTCCCGAGTTGTGTCCATAACCGAGGACGCGGTTATCGATAGATTATATACACTCTACAGAGGTAGCGCACTTTACCCACACCAAGGAACCCATGGCCTCACACTCCCATTCGGGTGGACCAACGGCGTTCTGACTAAACCCTTCCCTTGCCATGACACTCTCCCAGCGACTCCGACCAACTCCATCTCAGGGCTAAGTCATGGGTGGCCCCGTGCCTACCAAAGGCATCAACTACCGTCGTGGCAAAACGGTCCCAAACGGGTACAAGGGACAATAAAAACAAATGGGCACACAAGGTTATGTCTGCTTACCGGGCCAGGGTACCGCACGCCCATAACCTTCCTTCGTTGGAGGCACCGGCAAGAGGCACGACAAAGGACCGAATCAAGACCGCACACAAAGGTAAATGTGGTCACACTGAGGAAAACCCAATTTAGTGGCACGATGAATTGATCAACATTATATTCAAGTTGGATTATTATCAGGTTTAACTTGCAAGTAAACTCACTACAAGTCATACGATGCCATGATCATGCCAGTATTCGATATGCAAAGCATGCAACTCACAAGAACATATCAACATCATCAAACATGATTTTCTTGCACTACTCATCATGAAACTTTACTGGCTCTACTACACTAGTTATTACCATGCATCATTTTGGTTAACTTATCATTTATATGAAAATCCAATTATCAAAAAGAAACTACCATTATTTGTCAAAGCAATGCCATAAGTTAAAACTTTACTCTACTTGACCAAACTAGTTCATGCATTCAACTAGTAACTTAAACAAGCATTTCAAGCATGACAAAGCAACTAGCATTAAACATTATTTATTTAACTAATTTAAATGCATGAAAATAGCTCATATTTAAGTAGGAAAATCATAGATATTGAAGTGACACCATCCAAATGTTGGTGTGGCTTGCCTTAGTGCAGAGGAGGTTCACACTCCTCCTGGATATCTTCAAGACAAGTCTCTCCCTCTGAAAATATTTAAAAACCACAAAACAAAATATCAAGAACCATTCTAAAAATCACCAGAAATTCTAGGCAGCAAGGAAAAATCCACACTTTGGTGTGCTGCTAGAGCTCTCTGAAACAAACACAATGCAAAAAGAATCAACTCATTTGGACTTATAGGATAAAAGTTATCACTGGTCAAAGTTTGGGTCAAAATTTTGAATTTATTTGAATAAAACAGAAAACCTGGGGGGGGACGTCGATCGTGTAAAGGCAGAATTCGCCTCTAGTCGTACTGCTTTGGGTGCGAGTGGAGAGGCTGACAACGGGCCCCACCAGTCAGGAGAGAGAGGGGGAGAGAGGAAACAGAGCACGGCGGTGCTCCGCCAGAGCTCACGCTGGCGAGGAGTGGTTCTCGGGCGAAACCTGAGGGATAGAAGTGAAGAGCGGGTCACGACGCGCCTGCCTGTAACCGTGGCTCGTCGGGGGGATGACCGAAGCTGCTCGCAATCAAGCTCGCAAGCGGTAGTGGCGGTTGGGACTTGCCGGAGAGGAAGAAGGCGACGACGAGGGGTGACTCTAGGGGCTCAACTACTTCCCGACGACACCAGTGGACCTTCAATGACGCGCCTGAGGGGTTGGTTGAGCTCAAGGGGCTCTAGAGCAGGGTGGATGGGCTGCGTGGATCGCCGGCGAGCTCTGGTCGAGGACGGCGGCCAGAGGCCTTCCCGGCCGGGCTGCGGCTGTGCTACGTGGTCGTGGTGGTTGAGAGGTGCGGTGTGAGCCTTCCGAGCGGAAGGAGGGGCTCCATTTATAGCCGGTGGGGGAGGTGGATACGTGGCACCGCCAGAGCACTCTGGAAGATGGCGAGCAACAACGAAGGGCGCCAACGAGGGGGAGAAGAGCTCAGCGATCACGTGGGGAGCTGTCCATGCTCGCAGACGAGCACAGGAAGCAGGGGGAGAAGAACATAGGGGCACAGGTGCACTGTGGCTTTTGGCCGCAGCGTGCCCCTGCTCACTTCGGTGACTCCGGCGTCGGCGAGCGCCAGGGAGAGGTCAAGGGTGAAGAGTCGAAGCTGGTGGCGCGATGCAGCAGTCGTCGGCGAGCTCTGGCTCGAGCACGCGCCGAACAGAAGCACTGGCGCGACGCTGAGCGCGTGCCAGAGCCCGTGTGCACACGCGGTCACCATGCTGGCATGGTCAAAACGACGCCCATGCTCGGCCAAACCTTGTATGGGCTATTGTTCATGCAGTGTTAAGTCTAGGGAGGTGGAGAACTGACTGCCAGGCCGACCAGAAGTGACTCGTGCTTGCTGGCAAGTTTCTGGTCAGAAACATGGTCGCCATGTTTGGAGGGCTTCTTGAAGGCCATTAGGGCTGATCTCCTGGGGTTAAGGTTTACTTAGGAGGGTAATGAGGCTCAAGAAAAACCAGGTCCATTGGATCAAGGAAAAATACACTTGCTGCACAAAGTGCATTTTTGGGCTAGAAGAGAAATGATTTTCTGTAGCAAAAATATTACAAAAATTCATGCAATATTTTTGTTCAGGGAGGTGGCCCAAGATTCAAAGAATATTTAGGAATTATCTCAAGATTTTTGGAGCAATAAAAATGAGGGTTGCTTTGGAGCACTAGTTTCTGAAATGAGTTTCACAAGAGAAAATGAATATTTTTCTTTTATTAAAAATATTCATTGGGACATTTTGGGGTTTTTCACACAAATGAGATTGAATGAGTGGTAGATGGGTCACTCGGGTGAATGTCAAGGGCATGACCAAGTGATAAGTCCATTTGAATTGATTCAAAAACTCAAATCCAAGGCAAAGGCAAATCAAGTCCGGAAAAAGAGAGAAGGCAAAAATCCAGGCTGTCACATCTGGGTACCCTGGTTCCCAGAACGCCGACAGTCTCCCCCGGGCCCAAGGCACGCTCAAACTTGGCTTCAAAGCAAAGCCAAAGGGCAAGGGCGAAGCACCGTGGGCCCTCATCACCTGCGGGCCAGGCCGACGCGTGGCGCTTGATGGGACATGGGCATCTCCACTTCCCCACCCCGCCTCAGCAACTGCCCGACTTGACAACTGACTGGCGCATGTGGAAAGGCCATCGCCTAGGATGTGAGAGGCTGGCGATTAGCCTTCCTCCAGCTATAAATGGGGAAAAGGAGGCGGAGGCCCTAGCCCATCTCCATCTCCTTGCTGCTCGCTCCTTCTTCTGCTTCACCGCGCCGCCGTCCTGCCAAAGCATCCATGGCGCTAGTGAGGAGGTTCTCCACCGTGGAGAAGGGGAAGGCCCCCAAGGAGGGACCAGGCACACTTCCTCCCAAGAGGGGCTGCTATCGTCCCCGCAAGCGCGCCGTGACGCCAGTGGTGGCTCCTCGAGGGCATGGGCACACCCCCTCGAGGGCTGGCACCACCTCCAGCAGTCGTGGGGCACCCCCTCCCGCAGCGTGGGCTGCCGCGGCCGGGGTGGCCGCAGCCAAGGAGGGAGTCATATGGCAGCCATTCATCCACCATGCACGCGGTCCCATTCGATCAATGCGTTCTTAGAGTTTGTGGTGTGGGCGGAGAGGTCTGCAGGCGTCTGGTTCCAGCTCCCGCACTTCTTCGCAGGGCGTTGCCAGCCGGGGGACCTGGCGGCCTGTGGCTACAGGCCAATGGTTGCTGCAGGACGGCCTCATGGGTGGAGGTTGAGTCCACCCCGCCGGCAGTGTGTTCCTGAACTATGGGTGGCAGTCATTCGCTCGTGCACGCGGCCTACAAGGGAGGTGTACCCTCCATTTCAGGCACGACGGCACCGCGACCCTTTAGGTCAGGGTCTTCGGGGTGGACGGCAGGCGCTCGGGGTTCTGCCCGAAGAGTGACAGCGGCGACGATGACATCCACCCCTCCGAGAACGACGGCCGGAGGGGCGATAGCTTCTCTGGCGGTGAACTTTCCCTTGGCGATGGTCGCGATGCCTCCAGCAGCGGCGGCTCCTCCTCTGGGGAGAGCACGAGTGATAGCGACTACGACGAGCCACTATGCCGCCGAGCTCGGACCAGGGAGGGCGACAAGCCGCCTCGCCGCCGTGCCCCAGTGAAGCAAGAGGAGGACTCTGACTGAGTGCGAGCGTTGCTGGAGCCGGGTCCCGGGAGCCGTGGTGGTCTTGCGGCCGCTTTTTCTTCTCTCTTTTTCCTCCATCAAAAAATTAGAAGGCCCTGTCGGGGCATGTAATGACTCATGGCGCTTGCGCCGTTATATTATCATTTTTATATTGCGTCATGACATCCTGTTACTGCTAATTGACGGGTTCTTGCTAATCGTGATTGGGATGACTTAGCTTAGCGTGCTTGTGGTAGATTCCCTTGCCGTGAGAGTGTGCTTCTTCGGCGCTTGTACCTCCTGTGCGCCCCTCGTTCCAGAGAGGCCTTACCAGGGGTTTCCCTCTTGAGGATTCGAAGGTCCTCAGGCCTCGGGAGGCACCCGGTGGCTGCGGGGTTAGGGGACCTCTGGAGGTGCCGTGCCCCGCGTGAGCCCCCGAGCGTGGATCGTTGGCGCACGGTGTCGCGATGCCTGGAGGCATGGACTCATTGTCGGTGTACTAGAGTAGGGGTACCCCAGTATCCCGAACTTGTGCACGGGCAGTCACAGCGCCCCGCGGCAAGGCTTGCCGGGTGACCGCCAAGGTCCTCCGTTGGTTCCTTTGGAGCCATTGAAGAAGAAAGTGTTTAAGCCGAGAAGACAAGGCCCCGGCAAGAGGAGCTTGCCAGGAAGGTCAAGGCCCCGGCAAGAGGAGCTTGCCGGGAAGGCCAACCAGGACATTTCAAGGAACTTGCCGCGACGCGCCTCGCGTCCCGGCAAGGCCCGGTGGGCGACAAGCTTCCGGACGCGACAAGACAACGATCGCGGCAAGGCGCTTGCCGTGGCAAAGCTACCACTTTGCACCCGCGCTCCAGCACATCCACCAACGTGTCGCCCTGGGGCCTTTCCAGGCGCGCGTTGCAGGAAGCTGTGTGGCTAGCGGTGCGAGGTGGCAAGCGGAGATGACAAGATGGCCATCATGGCAAGCAGTGGCGCCCCTAACGGTCACTTTTCTGCACTGTTTGGGCGACACAGACGGGCATTTAATGCCTTTGTCCCCTGCCGTCAGGGTTAGGTAGCATGCACTGTGCAAGTAGGTGTACCAACCACCCCTTTTCCATTTTTACCCTTGCATGCATTGCCACCTGTTGGTGACCCCTTGAGCATATAAAAGGAGGCCCATGCGCAACGTAGAGGGGGTTCGAAACCAGAAAGCACTCACGCTCGGTCTCGTTAGCAGCTGAGGTGTATTGTAGCATTCAGCGCTCCCGAGCAAGAACACAATACAATCCGACAAACAGCAGTAGGAGTATTATCTCTCCGGAGAGCTCCGAAGCTGGGTAAACCACCCGTGTGCTTCGCCTCGATCCACTCTTCGTGCGACCTCCGCCCCCTGCCGGACCGAAAAGGGGCCCTGTCCCATAGGTGTTCGTTCCCACGACATCTTTGGCGCGCCAGGTGGGGGACGTTGAGGTTGTGTGAACCTGATCCGGCGTTCACGCGAGCTAGATCTTCGTCATCTTCATCGACATGCCACCGAAGAAGAAGGCTTCGGAGGTGGCTGCTCCGTCCACGTCAATCCCACCACCACCAGAGCAGACAGGTGGTGGGGTAGACGCCGGCGGAGAAACAGGCGCCGACGAGGGAGCTCACGCTGCTGCTAGGTCCAAGGACAAGGCCGCGCAAACCTCGGCGTCCGTACATGCACCGCGCCCATCTCAGGAGGCGCGGGACCGACAGCGTCATGGTGCTCGCAGTACCATACGCGCGTTGGAACAAGGCCAAGCTGGTGGATCTCGGGGCGCTCAAGACCAGCATGCACGCCAGCATGCTGGCACGAGCGAGATACGGTCGCCTGGACGGGGTACTGCTCCTTCCAACCCAGTTGGAAGTCCGAGCATATCCCGCTCCTCGCACCGTTCACCGCCACCACCAAAGACTCCAGAAGAAGCGTTGGCCTGAGCCCAACTGCTCCTGGATTACCCTCCAACGGCAGACAAGATCGACGATTGGAGGGCCACCATTCAGAGCCTCATCGGCTTCACCAACGGCGACACTCCACGGCAGCCGGATGCATCACAGCCGCGGCAAGATTGCCGGGCGCGAGCCGATGGCGACAAGACCGGTGGGGATGCAACCACCGTGCACTCTCCACCCCGAAGGCCAAGATCGCCGACTCGCCGGGTCGACCTCAACGGAGACTCCACTGCGTCATCAGATCCACGAGCCCGTCGCGATCAGCGCCAAGTTCTCCACGAACGACAGCAAGAAGACGCTCGTACTCGCATCAAGTGCCAAAGAGAAGCGCGGCGTCAATCAGACCAGCGCGCTGGGCCCGCTGTCGACATGCATGCGCCAGGGGAACTAGGTGACTTGCCGTACACGGTAGGTTGCCCTGCGTTTACTCATGAGCTGCGGCAAGTCCAGTGGCCAAGTACGAAGAACTTCAAGCCAGATGTACCAGAGAAGTACGACGGCAAGTTGCATCCGTCGGAGTTCCTCAGCATCTACACCATCGCGGTGCAGGCTGCCGGGGGGTGCAACGACAAGATCCTCGCCAACTACTTCCCGCTGGTGCTCAAGCCCAATGTCAGGTCCTGGCTCATGCACTTGCCGGACAACTCCATATCCTCCTGGGAAGATCTGTGCCATCAGTTTGTCGGCGCCTTTACAGGCAGCCACAAGCCTCATGGCCAAGAGAGCGATCTTCGTCTGCTCGCCCAGAAGGAAGGAGAGCCCCTGCGCAAGTACATTCAGAGATTCAGCCAAGTACAGCGCAACATCCCAGATGTCCACCCTACCGCGGTCATCAGCGCGTTCCATCAGAACGTGCGAAACCGCAGGATGCGGGAGGAGATGGCGATGTGCAAGATCAGGGACGTCAGTGAGCTATATGCTCTGGCCGACAAGTGTGCGCATGCTGAGGAGGGGAGGAAGCTCCCTAGAGAGAATGCAGGAGCAGGAGGATCTGACAGTGAGGATGCCGCCCCGGCAAGGAAAAACCGGCGGCGGAACAACAGGAAGAAGAAAGGCAAAGATGTGCTAGTCGTTGAGCAGTCCGGCAACAGAGGTGGCGCCAAGGAAGCTGAAGCTGTGGCGGCCGCCGACAAGCAGGACGGCTCCGGCAAGCAGTATTGCAAGATCCACCGCACCAAGGGCCATGATCTCCAGAGTTGCAAGAAAGTCGAGCAGCTTGTTGAGCAGCAGAAGGCTGAGTATGAGCGGCGCGACAAGGAGAAGGCCCAAGAAGGTGCTGGAGGATCCGGCAAGAAGCGTCCCGGTCGAGGAGGACGCCGCGGCAAGGCCAAGCAGCGACAAGGAGACAGGCCTCCCCGCGGCCGCGACAAGGATGAGGATGACGACGAAGATGAAGACATGGATGATGATGAGGCCGATGAGCAAGTGTTCCAGAAAGCCACAGAGGTCTTGTGCATTGACGGCGGTGCTTCTCTGCATACTTCACACCGCCAGCTCAAACAGTGGGTGCGGGAAGTCAATGCGGCAGAACCGCCCGTCGAGTCACGCAAGCCTCTGAAGTGGTCCAGCACGCCTATCATCTTTGATATTGAGGACCACCCTGATCGCATAACTGCGGTCGGGTGCTTGCCGATGTTGGTTTCACCAACTATCCGCAACCTCAAGGTCACAAAGATGCTAGTTGACGGCGGGGCCGGCTTGAACCTGATCTCCTCCGCGGTACTCCAGAAACTCCAGATCGCTGACAGCAACCTTGAAGAAACCGGCACATTCCAAGGAATCAACCCAGGAAGGAGCAAGCCGAAAGGGAAGATCACGTTGCCGGTAACATTTGGCAGCGAGTTGAACTTCAGGACTGAGAGGGTCACTTTTGACGTTGCTGATTTCCCGTTGCCTTACAATGGGATACTCGGCCGTCCAGCACTCGCCAAGTTCATGGCAGCCTCTCACTATGCATACAACGTACTGAAGATGCCAGGTCCGATAAGCGTCATCTCTGTCCCTGGCGACAAGAAGGATGCCCTTATCTGCACCAACAAGATTTACTGGGAAGCAGCAGCCGCAGCAGATCGCAAGAGACTTGCTGCTGAAGCTCCTGGGAGGAAGAAGAAGACCAAGTCCGGCAAGAGCTCTGATGCCCACTCCGGCAAGCGCACCTCTTCGGAGTGCTGCGCTACCGTCGAGGACGCACCATCGAGCTCCACCGGCAAGTGTAAGAAGACGATGACAGCTTCACCAGAGACAAAGAAGGTGTCCGCCGAGGAGGACGTCACTGGTGGTACCTTCACCATCAGTACCACGCTCGACCCTAAATAGGAAAGTGCGCTCGTTGCTTTCCTGTGGGTGAACGTCGACGTGTTTGCATGGCAACCGTCTGACATCCTCGGTGTTCCTAGGAAAGTAATCGAGCACCATCTTGCTGTTTGTCCTCATGCGCGGCCCGTCAAGCAGAAAGTCAGGAAACAAGCAGTGGAGCGCCAAGAATTCATTGTAGAAGAAATCAAGAAACTGGAAGCAGCAGGCCTTGTCAGAGGGGTGCTCCATCCTACGTGGTTGGCCAATCCTGTAGTCGTGCGCAAGGCAAACAGGAAATGGAGGCTTTGTATCGACTTTACCGATGTTAATAAAGCTTGTCCCAAAGACCCATTTCCCTTGCCGCTCATTGACCAGATTGTTGACTCCACGGCCGGATGTGACTTGCTTTCATTTCTTGATGCATACTCAGGATACCATCAGATCTTCATGGCAGAAGAAGATGAGGAGAAGACCACATTCATCACTCCATGTGGCACATACTGTTTCATACGGATGCCTTTCGGTTTGAAGAATGCTGGTTCAACATTTGCAAGAGTAGTACATGATGCTTTTGAGCCACAAATACACAGAAATGTAGAAGCCTACATGGATGACATAGTGGTCAAGAGCAAGGACAAAGCAACTCTGATTCAAGATTTATATGAAACCTTCACAAATCTGCGCAAGATCAACCTCAAGTTTAACCCCGAGAAGTGTGTGTTTGGAGTCCCCTCCGGCAAGCTTCTCGGGTTCTTCGTGTCTCAACGGGGAATTGAAGCCAATCCCGACAAGATCAAGGCCATTGAGCAGATTGAAGCACCAAAGCGCGTCAAGGATGTACGAAGGCTTGCCGGTTGCGTGGCTGCTCTCAGCAGGTTTATCTCTAAGTCTGCTGAACGCGCCCTGCCTTTTTTCAAAATATTGAAAAAGGCAGGTCCAATGAAATGGACTCCGGAAGCGGAGGCTGCGCTGCAGGACTTGAAGAGATACCTGTCCTCCACTCCAATACTTGTCGCACCTAAGCCACAAGAGGAGTTGCTGCTGTATATAGCGGCAACCAATCAAGTGGTTAGTGCTGCGTTAGTAGCGGAGAGGGAGGAGGATGATGAGTCGGCAACCGTGGCAGATGCGTCCAGCGACAAGCAGAGGGCTTCGCCGGCAAGCTCTGGTCCCGACAAGGGTGGATCTGCGTAGGCGCATGAGGAGATGCAGAAGAAAATGGTGCAGCGCCCAGTTTACTTTGTCAGTTCCCTTCTGCAGGGGGCTAGGTCAAGGTACTCTGGTGTGCAAAAATTGCTTTTCGGCCTTCTCATGGCCTCGAGAAAGCTGCGCCATTACTTCCAAGCACATGAGATCACAGTTGTCACTCGTTTTCCGCTGAAGAGGATACTGCAGAATCCAGAAGCAACAGGTAGGATTGTCGAGTGGGCACTGGAACTGTCAAGCTTTGGCCTCAAGTTTGAGAGCACTTCAACTATCCAGAGCCGGGCATTGGCAAAATTCATAGTAGAGTGGACGCCAACGCCAGATGAATAAATTCCAGAAACGAGCATCCCCGTCAAGGAGGCAAGCAAAGAGTGGCTCATGTACTTTGACGGTGCCTTCTCGCTGCAAGGCGCCGGTGCGGGCGTGCTGCTTGTCGCACCCACCGGAGAGCACCTCAAGTACGTAGTCCAGATGCACTTTCCCAAGGAGCAAGCAACAAACAATACTGCAGAGTATGAAGGTTTGCTTGCCGGTCTCCGGATCGCAGCAGACCTTGGGATCAAGAAGCTCATTGTCAGGGGTGACTCGCAGCTTGTCGTCCGCCAAGTGAACAAGAATTATCAGAGTCCATTGATGGAAGCTTAGGTTGACGAAGTGAGAAAGTTAGAAGAGCACTTTGATGGCCTGCAGATGGAACATGTCCCAAGGGCTCAAAACGACATTGCCGATGGCCTGTCAAAGTGCGCTGCACTAAAGTTACCTGTGGAACCAGGGATCTTTGTGCTCAAACTGACTCAACCATCCGTGACGCCATCAACTGGACAGAGCAAGAAGAGGAAGTTGATTTCTGGTGACTACTTTCCGGCAGAGCTTCCCGAAGCCGCCGCCAAGAAGGTCCCCAAGATCAACACCAAAGGTGCTGAGGAGCAGTCTGCTCCGGCAAGCCATAGGGTTTGTTCCGTTGAAGCAGACGCTCCCGATAAGTTTTGCTCCGGCAAGCTTGCCGGGGAACGTCAAGCTCCGGCTGAGCCGCAGGTTCTCGCCGTAGAAGCGGATGTTCCCGCAGCAGCGTATGTGCCTTTAGTCCTTGTTGTCGAGCCGCAAGCTCCAGCATGGGCATAACAGATTGTCCGTTTCCTTCAGACAGGAGAACTTCCCGAAGAGCAAGAAGAAGCGGAAAGAGTAGCCCGGCAGTCAAGTATGTACCAGTTTGTCGACGACACGCTGTACAAAAGGAGACTCAACGGTGTGAAATTGAAGTGCATTTCCCGGGAAGACGGACAAGAGCTGTTGGCGGAGATACATGGAGGCATATGTGATCACCACATTGGCGCAAGAGCACTTGCCGGCAAGGCTTTCTGGCAAGGTTTCTTTTGGCCGACAGCCCTCCAGGATGCGACTGCACAAGTAACCAAGTGTGAAGCGTGCCAGTCCCATTCCAAGCAGATACACCAACCAGCTCAAGCTCTCCAGACGATCCCTTTATCCTGGCCATTTTCGGTCTGGGGGCTCGACATCCTCGGCCCCTTTCCCCGAGCTGTCGGGGGCTTTGAGTACTTGTACATCGCAATCGACAAGTTCACAAAGTGGCCGGAAGTGGAAGCAGTGAGGAAGGTGACGGCACAGTCAGCAGTCAAGTTCTTTAGGTCAATTGTTTGCCGTTTCGGGGTCCCTAACAGGATCATCACCGACAACGGCACGCAATTCACGAGCCGCACCTTCATGCAGTACGTCCAAGATCTTGGCGCCAAGGTCTGCTTCGCTTCTGTTGCTCACCCGAGAAGCAACGGTCAAGCAGAGAGGGCGAATGCTGAAGTGCTGCGCGGACTCAAGACCAGGACTTTCGACAGGCTGCACAAGTGCGGAAAGAACTGGATTGAGGAGCTGTCGGTGGTTCTTTGGTCGATCAGGACGACGCCAAATCGAGCCACTGGCCAGACACCTTTCGCTCTAGTCTATGGAGCAGAGGCAGTTCTCCCCACGGAACTCGTATACGGGTCGCCTCGAGTGCTCGCTTATGATGAGTTTGAGCAAGAGCAGCTGCGACAAGACGACGCGCTGCTCCTTGAGGAAGACCGTCTTCAGGCTGCTGTACAAGCTGCTCGCTACCAGCAAGCTTTGCGCCGCTACCATAGCCGCAAAGTTAGTGCCAGAAGTCTCGAGGAAGGCGACCTTGTTCTTCGGAGCGTTCAGTCCGCCAAGAATTCCAACAAGTTGACGCCGAAGTGGGAAGGCCCTTACCGGGTGAAACGAGTCACTAGGCTCGGCGCTGTCTGCCTTGAGACCGAAGATGGCTTTCCGGTGAGCAACTCCTGGAACATTGAGCATCTTCGTAAGTTTTACCCGTAAGGCACGGTTGCCGGAACCTGTCCCGGCAACCACCTTTTGTACAAGTCTTGCCGCTGTTGCATGTAATCCTTTGTACAAAGCCGGGCGCAGATCCCGTGCATAAATAAAGCTCATGTACCCCACACATTTTGTCAATTTCATGCTTTCTATTTGTTGCATGCATTATCTGACACTTTGTGCAGCACCTACCCCCGGTAAGCAATAACGAGCCATAAGGCTCCATATCCTTATTTTCTCTTCTTTCTTTTTCTCAAAGAAAGGGAAGGTTCCCTCGCCCACAAGTTTGCCGGGAGGGAAGGAGAAGATAATGGTGTGGACCAGGCGTCGTTCAAGAAAGTTTCGCCTTACCGGGAATAAAACGACAGAAAAGCTAAGTTGCCAAAGTTTGAGCAATCAGTTTTAAAATTTTTAAAGTTATCTTCCTTGAACGACCGTGCTTTGTATGGAAAACCTGTGCGCGGAGGAACCAACTCGCAGCTAGTTGCGCCCTTACTTTGTTTCGAGTCCGCTCAACAATTTAAGTGTGCTGCGACTAGTTGCGACAAGGTTTCTTGTTGGTAGCGGCACCACCAGCAGGCTGCTGACGTTCCGCGCTCAGCACTCGCGGCTAAGGTGCCTACGCCGGCAAGTTCCCTAAAAGCGTAGGGCAAAAACATACAAAGGAAGGAATCAAGTAAATGAAATAACATAGCAGTCGATACCCAAAATAAAGGTATATTACAAGATAACTTGTCACAGCTCTAATAAATTATTCCCGTAACATGACTAGCAGCGACAAGGAAAGGAAGAAACGGGCGGCCTAATCTACACGGCCACCATCAACCCTCTTGACCTCGTTCACCTTGTCCACAATGGGTGCGACAAGGGCCTTGAGCGCTTCCAGATCAGCATCCGCCGGCAGCTTGTTGAGGACATTGGTGAGGTTGAGGCCTGGGTTGCGGAAGGCCACCTTCACCAACACCTTTTCCAGAACTCTGGCGCAGATCGTGCGCGACTCGTCGGCCAGCTGCTTTGGAATCTTCTCTCGAAGCCGCTGGAGAGCCGTCGCCACGCCCTTGAAGAACAAAGTGAGCTTGGCGCTAGGCTGGAGGTTCTCGTTGGAGGAGTACCCGAGATCCTCCACCCCCAGCTGCACCAGCTCCTCGTCGATGACTGCAGCGATGTTCACGAGGCCCTCTGTCCAGAGCTCCACCGTCTCCCTAAAGGTGTTCTGGGTTTCGGCGGCCCTCATCAGCAGCGCTTCGTTGCCCTTGATTTCCTCCTTCAAGGCCACCTCCCGCTCCTTGGCGCCGTCCGGCGTCTGAGTCAAAGTGGCCAGCTTCAACTCAAGATCAGCGTTGGAGTCCTTGGCGGCGCTCAGCTCCTTGCCCTTCTCGACGAGGCGACCCTGCAGCTCACCATGGGCGAGGGCGTCCTTCTCGCGCTCACGCTTGAGCTCAGCAAGCTCTTCGCCGCTCGCCTTGAGATCGGCCTCCAGCTGCGCCACCTTTGTCTCCAGCTCTTTCTTGGCGGCCTCAGCAGCTGCGGCCGTGTCCTTTGCTTCCTTGAGAGCCACGCCAAACGTTTGCTCGCGCGCGGCAAGATCCTCCTCGTGGCTGTCAAGGTTAACCTTCCGCTGCGACAGCTCGCCTTCCCGCGCAAACAGCTCCTCAGCGGCAAGCCGCTGCTGCTCTTCGGCTTCAGCCTTCTCGAGAAGGAAGGCTTTCCGCGCCTCGACGAGCTGCGCCCGCTCCTCTGCAATGGACCAGAGAGCTTCCTGATTGCGTTCCCGGAGCTCCTCCGTGCGCTTCTCAATGTCTGCTCCCACCCGCGCGACAAGCGCTTCCCGGGATTCCACCTTGGCTTGTCGGGCGTGGTAGAGCGACACCAGCTTCCGGAGCAGCTGCTCCTCCTTAGACTCGCCGCTGCTGCTGCTCGGCGCGTCAACCAGTGTCAGCCCAGCAGAGGCGAGCACTTCTCCATCAAAGGTCTCTCCTTCAACCGGCGCCCTGGAGCTTGAAGCCCAGGGGAGCTTGATGAAGACACCGTCGCCGGCCTTCAAGTAGGCGCCGGGCTGGGGATCTTCGGAGCCTGACGCTACATCAGCGGCGGAGGAATCGGCGGTCGGCGTAGCGCCTTGCGCTCCTGCGGCCTCAGGGTCGTCAGTACGATCGCCGGACCCCTCGCCAGTTCCTGCGCCAGCAGCTTTGGCGGCCTCTTCGCCGGCAGGATCATCAGTGCCGGCCTCTTCTTCGGTGGTGGCGGCGTCGTCAGTGTTGCTGCGCGCGTTCTCCTCGCCGGTGGCCTCAGTCTCCATCGGCTCTGTGGAAGGTGGATCCGAAGGCCGGAAGAGGAAGAAAAGTCAAGCAAATATTCAAAAAGAAAATCAAAAGAAGAACCCAAGGGAGACTTCAGGCAAGAGGGTTACCTGTACTGGGATCCACAGTCATGGGCTCCACCACCGGGGGGTCGCTGGTGCTGCCCCTTGCTGGAAACTCCTCCCTTGCCGGGGATTTCTCCCTTGCCGGAGAATGCTCCCTTGCCGGGGAATCCTCCCTTGGCGGTGTAGTTGAAGCAGATGGCACGTCGGAGGCGGTTTCTGAGCCCTCATGGTGAAGCTGTCCCGCTCCTACACAAACAAACCAACAGTCAAATGTCAGCAAAGGAAAGAACACCCATGCGCGCCCAACAGCGGGAAGTAAACTGTATACTTACGCTGGGGGCTGCGCTGGGGGCTGCTTCGGGGAGTAGTTGCCGGGTCCGGCAAGGTGGTCTCGGGCGCACCCCCTGCCGTCGCGGTGGGCTCGTCCTCGATGATAACCACCGGAACCTTGGCTCTCTTCGCCGCTCTCTGGGACAGGGTCCTGAAAAGGAACAAGGTTCAGAGTAAAGCAGATCAGATACAAGACAAAAACAGCAAGAATTGAAGAACTACAAGTATAACAAGGATTCTCACTCTTCTTCTTCCTCGTCGGAGCTGAGCGCGGAGAGGTCGAAGTCCGGCCCACCCTCGGCGCGACGAGGCGGAGGAGTTGGATCCCTTGGCCGCTTGGCGGGGGCAGCGGCGGTGGTCCGGGAAGATCCCGCTCCAGTTTCCGCAGCGGTGCGAGGCGCTCCCGCGGTAACATTGCTTGTCGCGGCGGAGCGTGTCGCGCGGCGCGACGGCTGCTGACCCGTCTGCCGCCCTGCTACATCCCCGGCCTTGCGGAGACGCCTTCTTGGTGGAGCTGGGGGCTGCGCTGTGGGCTCCGCTTGCGGCAAGCTACCTGGAGACGGCGGGCCGCTCGCACCCTCGGCGGGCTCGCTCGACTCGGCGTCAGGCGCGGAAAGCTCTTCCTCGCCGTCAAGCCACTCTCGCTCGGCAAGGCTTGCCGCCTCTGCTGCCTCTGCCTCCTCCATGATGAACCCAAACTCGCCAGCGGCAGCGGCTGCCGCCGCCTCTTCCGCCCTGGTGGCGATGCACTGCATCTCCTCCTCGGTGGTGTCACGGGTGAGGCTCTTCTGTTCATTGGCGTGGACTGCCACCTCCACCAAGCCGTCGAAGAACTGCTGCACGACATCGTCTGCGGGCTCCTGCCAAGTGGGGACAATCCCATGCGAGTCGCACAACGGCATCATTGCACGGATGCGGTCGAGCGAGGAGTTGTTGCACAGCGGGGCGACACCTGCCGGCAACCTGAACCATTCGGGATGCTGAGGGTCGTGCTTGAACAACTCCTTGAGCATCGCCTCTAGCTCCATGACGGTGAAATTGAAGTTGAGGCCCGGACGCAGCCTCATGATGTCCGCCGGACCCCCGAATTCCCAGGCGGGTCTCCTCCTCTCTTGCAGGGGGGCGATCCGACGGCGAAGAAAGTTTGCGCCAACAGCGCCTACAGTGAGCCCGGCAAGCCTGAGGCGCAAGATCCGGGTGGTGGCAATCTTCAGCTTGTCGTCTTCCGCGGCCAAGCTGCTCCAATCGCCACCGCGCACTACTGGGACTTGGCGCTGGGCGGTGAATGGCTGCGGGTTCTCCTCAATGATCCAGCACCATTCCGCTCTCCACTCCTCCCATTTGCTGCAGAGCTCCCCCTCCAGATAAGCCTCCTTCTTGCCGGCTCTCGAGATCCAGGCGATCCCGCCGGATAAAGGCTCTCCTCTCTCGACCCGGGGCATGAAGTAGTGGCGGAAAAGGACTACATTTGGGTGGACTCCGACAAAGTTTTCGCAGAGAGGTGCGAAAACTGCCATGGTCAGAACGGCATTGGGGGTGAAATCAAGGAGGTGGAACCCGTAGGTATTCATGATATCATAGAAGAATTCGGAGAAGGGCGGGCAGAGCCCGCAGTAGAAGAACAACACGAAGAAGGGGTATCCGTTTGGAGCCCGTTTCGAAGCGGCAGCGGAGAGTACCTTCGTGCGCGGATGCGCTCGCGTCTCCGTCGACCAGAAGAGGTAGTACCACTCCCTCAGCTCCGTCGCGGCGAGCTCGGAGGGGAAGGTTGCCCGCTCCTTTTGCAGCGCCTCGACCGACTTCACACCCTTCCCGGCTTTCGGAGCCATGGCGGAGGTGGTGGGGGAGATCGACGGTGTTGATGGCGACGGCGGCGATGGGGGGCGGAGCGCTGCTCTCTTTCGGCTTTGGAAGCGGAGGGTGCGGCGGAGATTTCTGAGATGGGAACAATGACTGGTGAGATGGGGGAACTGCCCCTGTTTCCCCTGCTTATAAAGAGGAGGAGGTGAACGTTACGCTTTTTCCAAATAAAGAACCACCCACGATCTCTCCCACGATGCCGCGTTCGACGCGTGCCGTTACGGGAGGGCGCGGTGGGTACGGAGTGAGATTCGGCATAACCAAGGCCCGCACGTGCCCGTGCCCTGTTTTGGGCCTGGCCCAACAGCGCTCGGCACCGTGTGTGGCCCAGGCCCGGGGGCTCCTGTCGGTGTACTAGAGTAGGGGTACCCCAGTATCCCGAACTTGTGCACGGGCAGTCGCAGCGCCCCGCGGCAAGGCTTGCCGGGTGACCGCCAAGGTCCTCCGTTGGTTCCTTTGGAGCCATTCAAGAACAAAGTGTTTAAGCCGAGAAGACAAGGCCCCGGCAAGAGGAGCTTGCCGGGAAGGTCAAGGCCCCGGCAAGAGGAGCTTGCCGGGAAGGCCAACCAGGACATTTCAAGGAACTTGCCGCGACGCGCCTCGCGTCCCGGCAAGGCCCGGTGGGCGACAAGCTTCCGGACGCGACAAGACAACGACCGCGGCAAGGCGCTTGCCGCGGCAAAGCTACCACTTTGCACCCGCGCTCCAGCACATCCACCAACGTGTCGCCCTGGGGCCTTTCCAGGCGCGCGTGGCAGGAAGCTGTGCGGCTAGCGGTGCAAGGTGGCAAGCGGAGATGACAATATGGCCATCGTGGCAAGCGGTGGCGCCCCTAACGGTCACTTTTCTGCACTGTTTGGGCGATGCAGACGGGCATTTAATGCCTTTGTCCCCTGCCGTCAGGGTTAGGTAGGATGCACTGTGCAAGTAGGTGTACCAACCACCCCTTTTCCATTTTTACCCTTGCATGCGTTGCCACCTGTTGGTGACCCCTTGAGCATATAAAAGGAGGCCCATGCGCAACGTAGAGGGGGTTCGAAGCCAGAAAGCACTCATGCTCGGTCTTGTTAGCAGCTGAGGTGTACTGTAGCATTCAACGCTCCTGAGCAAGAACACAATACAATCCGACAAGCAGCAGTAGGAGTATTATCTCTCCGGAGAGCTCCGAAGCTGGGTAAACCGCCCGTGTGCTTCGCCTCGATCCGCTCTTCGTGCGACCTCCGCCCCCCGCCGGACCGAAAAGGGGCCCTGCCCCATAGGTGTTCGTTCCCACGACACTCAGGAGGCGTGCATGCCCGTTGGCTCATTTGAGGGTGCTGCGCGAGGATTAAGACACGAAAGGCTAGGATACCAAGGCTTTGGCGAGGTGTGTTCACGGGCGGGTCCACGCATACACACCGTGCCTAGCCCCCGCGTGCCAGACACGCGAGGAAGAGCGACGGACAACTATCACTCTCCTTAAAACGAGGTCTAAAATAACAAATGTTGTGAGGAGAAAAAAATTCCCAACCCTCTCGAATAGGGATGCGAGAACTTCAAATTTCATTCCAAGAAGCGGCAAATCAGGTACATAAAGCAAGCAAAAGAACAGCCGCGTCCGGCACCTACACTAGTCTTCTGGTCTTGCCGCCAGCGCAGAGCATGGGGCTTCCACTAGGACGTGGGTGGGAGCCCCCGTGAGGCACCAGGGGTGGCACTCAGGAGACTCCGGGGCAAGTACAGCCCCACTCGTTATTACATGAGAGTGTCATCGGTGGAGACTCGAGAGGCGCATGGCGCTTGATGGTCACGAATAGAACCTCCGGAGGTGCTAGATGTTACAGGCATTCTGGATGGGAACCCCATCCTGTGTCTCGAGGAATGCGGCGCCAGGCCTGGAGACATAGGCGATCCTGAACGGGCCCTCCCACATAGGCGTGACCTTGTGAAGCCCCTCCCTGGAGAGCACTCGTCTCAGGACGAGGTCTCCCACCTCAAGGTTCCTGAAGCGGATGCTACAGCAGTGATACCGCCACAACACCTGCTGGTACCTCGTGGCACAGAGTGTGGCTTGGCGGCAACCCTTCTCCCCGAGCACAAGGTCCATCCCCACGAGGCGTCCTGGCGTGCTTCGTCAAACGCCAAGACCCACAGGGAGTGATGTTTGACCTCATGAGGGAGGACCGCCTTAGCTCCATACACGAGGAAGAACGGGGTCTCGCCGGTGGGCTTAGTCGCGGTGGTGCAGATGGACCACATTACCGACTGAAGCTCATCGAGCCAGCCCCTGCCGCAGGCCTCGAGTTTCTTCTTGAAGCTACTTGCCTTAAAGCCCCTCAGGACCTCCGCGTTGGCGCATTTGTCCTGGCCCTTACTCCGTGGGTGCACCACCGAAGCGTAGCATATCTACGTTCCAAGGTTAGCACAATATGTTTTAAAGAGCTTGCTCATGAACTGAGAGCCATTGTCAGTGATGATACGGTTGGGGATTCCAAAGTGGCTCACAAGGCCCTTGATGAACTTGACGGCTGAGCCAGCTGGGATGGTGCGCACGGGCTCCACCTCCGCCCACTTGGTGAACTTGTCGATGGCGACGTAGAGGTAGCGGTAGCCCTCGACCGCTTGAGGAAACGAGCCTAGGATATCCAGCCCCCTAGACCACAAACGGCCACGAGAGCGGGATGGTATGGAGCCCCTGAGCGGGCTGGTAAATCTATTTGGCATGGAATTGACAGGCCTCACAGGATTTCACCAGCTCAGTGGCATTGCTGTGTGCCATGGGCCAGTAGAAACCACTGTGGAATGCCTTGCCCATGAGGGTACGCAACGAAGAGTGGTGCCCACAATCCCCACCATGGATGCCAGCCAATAGCTCTCACCCCCGCTCCTTGGAGATGCACTGCAGTGAGATGTCGTTCGAGCGTCTTTGGTAGAGCTCACCTCCTATAGGTAGTAAGCGGTGTCCTGACGCGCCGTGCACTATGCGTCTTCCTCCTTCTCCGGCAGGGTACCTCGGAGAAGGTACACCTTGAGCTCCTCGGTCCAGCATCCGTCCTAAGGTTCGAGCGCCAGGAGCAGGCGGGCTCCTGAGGTCAGGCCACATGCTGGCGCGGCCGAGGAAGGGGCTAGGGTGGTCCCTCCCTAAGCAGCGGGGGGTGGGGGCGATGGCTTGAAGAGCCGTTCCTCGAAGACGCCAGGCTTCTAGGGTTCGCGCCGGGACGCCCTCTTGGCGATGTCGTCCACCTCCTTGTTCGTGCCCCATGGTACATGCTGCAATTCCAAGCCCAAGAATCGTTTTTCAATTTTGCATACTTCTTCTAGGTACACCTCCATGTGTTCATCCTTGGGCTTGTATTCCTTGTTGGAGAAGTTGACAAGGAGCTGAGAATCGCCCTTGATGGTGAGTCGCCTGACCCCTAGGTCCGCCGCGGCCCTGATGCCGGTGATCAAGCCCTCATACTCTGCAATGTTGTTGGAGACCTTCCCGCCATGCTAGAAGTAGAGTTGCATGGCGTATTAGAGTTTGTCCTGGGGCGGCGAGATGAGTACGGCTCCGGCCCCCGCGCCCTAGCGCGCGAACACGCCATCAAAGTACAAGACCCAGCCATTGGGCGCCTCATCCTGGTGTGAGGGAGCGGTCCTCACCTGCTCCCTGGTCAGGGGCGTCAGTCCATTCCACCACAAAGTCAACAAGGGTCACGCCCTTGATGACCCTGGTGGTGCTGAACTCCAGTTGGAATGCTTGCAGCTCGATGTTCCATTCGGCAACACTCCCTGCGGCATTGGGGCTGCGGAGCACCCTCTCCAAAGGGAACGCGGAGACGACCTTGATGGGATGGACTTGGAAATAATGTCTCAATTTCTTGGAGGCGACAAGGAGCGCGAGCAGGAGCTTCTGAGGCATGGGGTAGCACGCACGCGCGTCGTGCAACACCATGCTGATGAAGTACATGGGGTGCTCCACGAGGGAAGTGGTGTCAATGATGTCTAGCCCTACTTGCGATGGGCGGGGCCTCGGGAGTCTTGCCATCTCACAAAGTAGTCGGGGCCTCAGGAACGACGTCCTGAGGTGGCGATGGCACGGCCACGCAGAGGGTGCTACGCTGCACACCCGCATCTGAGTGCTCCTCCCGGACCGCCACGAGCACTGCGCTGGCCAAATGGGGTGCGGCGGCCAAGTAAAGCACTAGGGCCTCAAGAGGGCGGGGCGCCACCATCACCGGCGGGCTGGTGAGGTACCTCTTGAGGTCTTGCAAGGCCGCCTCGGCCTCCGGAGTCTATTCGAACGGGCCCTTCTTTTTCATCGGCTTGAAGAACAGGAGGGCGCGCTCGCCAAGCTTGGAGATGAAGTGCCCCAACAAAGTTACGCAACCCGCGAGCTTTGCATCTCCTTGAGGGTCTGCGGCAGGCTCATCCTCTCTATCGCCTTGATCTTCTCTGGGTTAGCCTCAATCCCTCTGTGTGACACCAGGAAACCCAGCAGCTTGTCAGACGGGACGCCGAACACGCACTTCTCTGGATTGAGGCGCGGGTTCACCTTGCGCAAGTTGGCAAACGTCTCTTCCAAATCTTCGACAATGGTCCTTGCTTCCTATGACTTGACCACTGCTATGTCTTGAGCTTGCGTTGGTTTTCCTTGAAGAGGAAAGGGTGATGCAGCAATAGTAGCGTAAGTATTTCCCTCAGTTTGTAAAAACCAAGGTATCAATCCAGTAGGAGGATCCTCAAAAGTCCCATGCACCTACACAAACAAACAAAGAACTCGCAACCAACGCAATAAAGGGGTTGTCAATCCCTTCACGGCCACTTGTGAAAGTGAGATCTAATAAAGATAGTATGATAAGATAAATATAATTTTGGTATTTTATAATATAGATGCAAAAATTAAAGATGCAAAGAGAAGTAGATTGGAAGCAAATATGATAAGAGATAGACCCGGGGGCCATAGGTTTCACTAGTGGCTTCTCTCAAGATAGCATAAGTATTACGGTGGGTGAACAAATTACTGTCGAGCAATTGATAGAATAGCGAATAATTATGAGGTTATCTAGGCATGATCATGTATATAGGCATCACGTCCGCAACAAGTAGACCGACTCTTGCCTGCATCTACTACTATTACTCCACACATCGACCGACTCCTGCCTGCATCTAGAGTATAAAGTTCATAAGAACAGAGTAACGCTTTAAGCAAGATGACATGATGTAGAGGGATAAACTCAAGCAATATGATATAAACCCCATCTTTTTATCCTCGATGGCAACAATACAATACGTGCCTTGCAACCCTTTCTTTCACTAGGTAAGGACACCGCAAGATTGAACCCAAAGCTAAGCACTTCTCCCATGGCAAGAAAGATCAATCTAGTAGGCCAAACCAAACTGATAATTCGAAGAGACTTGCAAAGATAACTCAATCATACATAAAAGAATTCAGAGAAGGTTCAAATATTATTCATAGATAAACTTGATCATAAACCCACAATTCATCGGATCTCGACAAACACACCGCCAAAAGAGTTTACATTGAATAGATCTCCACAAGAGAGGGGAGAACATTGTATTGAGATCCAAAAAGAGAGAAGAAGCCATCTAGATAATAACTATGGAACCGTAGGTCTGTGGTAAACTACTCACAACTCATCGAAGGGGCAAGGATGTTGATGTAGAAGCCCTCCATGGCTGATTCCCCCTCCGGCAGAGTGCCGGCGAAGGCTCCAAGATGAGATCTCGTGGATCCAGAAGGTTACGGTGGTGGAAATTGTGTATCATCTTTCTCCTGGATGTTTTCGGGGTACGTAGTATTATATAGGAGGAAGAAGTACGTCGGTGGCCGCCCGAGGGGCCCACGAGATAGGGGGCGCGCCCTATAGGGGGGGGGCCCTCCTATCTCGTGGAGGCCTTGGCTGCTTCTTGACTTGCACTCCAAGTCCTCTGGATCACGTTCGTTCCAAAAATCACGCTCCCGAAGGTTTCATTCCGTTTGGACTCCGTTTGATATTCCTTTTCTTCCAAATACTGAAATAGGCAAAAAATAGCAATACGGGCTGGGCCTCCGGTTAGTAGGTTAGTCCCAAAAATGCTATAAATGTGTAAAATAAAGCCCATAAACATCCAAAAGGGGTAATATAATAGCATGGAACAATCAAAAATTATAGATACATTGTAGACGTATCAAGCATCCCCAAGCTTAATTCCTGCTCGTCCTCGAGGAGGTAAATGATAAAAAAGAAATTTTTGATGTGGAAGGCTACCTAGCATAATTCTCAATGTAATTTTATTTATTGTGGCATGAATGTTCAGATCCAAATGATTCAAAATAAAAGCTCATATTGATAAAAGAAATAGTAACACTTCAAGCATACTAATCAAAGTAATCATGTCTTCTCAAAATAACATGGCAAAAGAAAGTTCATCCCTACAAAATCATATAGTTAGGCTATGCTTCATTTTCGTCACACAAAGTTGTTCCCAACTTCTATACCCCCGATGACAAGCCAAGCAATTGTTTCATACTTAAATAATCTCAAACTTTTTCAATCTTCACGCAATAAATGAGCGTGAGCCATGGATATAGCACTATGGGTGGAATAGAATATGATGATGGGGATTGTGTGGAGAACACAAAAAAGGAGAAAGTCTCACATTGACGAGGATAATCAACGGGCTATGGAGATGCCCATCAATTGATGTCAGCACGAGGAGTAGGGATTGCCATGCAACGGATGCACTAGAGCTATGAATGAATGCTCAACAAAAGAAAACTAGTGGGTGTGCATCCAACTTGCTTGCTCACGAAGACCTAGGGTATTTGAGGAAGCCCATCGTAGGAATATACAAACCGAGTTATATAATGAAAAATTCCCACTAGTATGAAAAAGAAAACTAATGAGACTCACTATATGAAAAACATGGTGCTACTTTCAAGCACAATATATGAGACTTACTACATGAAGAACAAGGTGCTACTTCGAAGCACAAGTGTGGAAAAAGAGATAGTAACATTGCCCCTTTTATTTATTTTCTTTTTTTATCTTTTTTTTCTTTTCTTTTTCTTTTGGACCTTTCTTTTTTTGGCCTTTCTTTTTTTTCTTTTTGGGCAATGCTCTAATAATGATGATCATCACACTTTTATTGATTACAACATACGAATTACAATCGAAACTAGAACAAGATATGACTCTATATGAATGCCTCCGGCGGTGTACCAGGATGGTGCAATCAATCAAGAGTGATATGTATGAAAAATAATGCATGGTGGCTTTGCCACAAATACAATGTCAACTACATGATCATGCAATGGCAATATGACAAAAGGAAAGTATGTCATGATGATGATAAACGGAACGTTGGAAAGTTGCATGGAAATATATCTCGGAATGGCTATGGAAATGCCATAATAGGTAGGTATGGTGGCTGTTTTGAGGAAGATATAAGGAGGTTTATGTGTGATAGAGCGTATTGTATCACAGGGTTTGGATGCACCGCCGAAGTTTGCACCAACTCTCAAGGTGAGAAAGGGCACTGCATGGTACCGAAGAGGCTAGCAATGGCGGAAAGGTAAAAGTGCGTATAATCCATGGACTCAACATTAGTCAAAAGAACTCATATACTTATTGCAAAAATTTATAAGTCATCAAAAATCAAGTACTACGCGCATGCTCCTAGGGGGATAGATTGGTAGGAAAAGACCATCGCTCGTCCCCGACCGCCACTCATAAGGATGCACAAGCCAGGTACACTTCATGTTTCAAATTTGTTACACAACTTTAACCATACGTGCATGCTACGGGACTTGCTAACTTCAACACAAGTATTCTTCAAATTCATAATCACCAAACTAGCATGACTTTAATATCACTACCTCCATATCTCAAAACAATTATCAAGTACCAAATTGATCATAGCATCCAATTCACTTCCTATGATAGTTTTTATTATACCCAACTTGGATGCCTACCATTCTCGGACAAATTTTATAACCATAGCAAATACCATGCTGTTCTAAAAGACTCTCAAAAAGATATAAGTTAAGCATGAGAGACAAGTATCTTCTACAAAAATAAGCAACCGCCGTGCTCTAAAAGATATAAGTGAAGCACTAGAGCAAAAACTATCAAGCTCAAAAGATATAAGTGAAGCACATAGAGTATTCTAGCAAATTCTAATCAAATAGGCTTCTCCCAAAAGGTGTGTACAGCAAGGATGATTGTGGTAAACTAAAAAGCAAAGACTAATATAATACACGACGCTCCAAGCAAAACACATATCATGTGGCGAATAAAAATATAGCTCCAAGTAAAGTTACCAATGGACGAAGACGAAAGAGGGGATGACTTCCCCGGGCATCCCCAAGCTTAGGCTTTTGGCTATCCTTGAATATCTTGGGGTGCAATGGTCATCCCCAAGCTTAGGCTCTTGCCACTCCTTATTCCATAGTCCATAAAAGCTTTACCCAAAACTTGAAAACTTCACAACACAAAACTCAATAGGAAATCTTATAAGCTCCGTTAGTGAAAGAAAACAAAACCACCACATAAGGTACTGTAATGAACTCATTATTTATTTATTTTGGTGTTAAACCTACTGTAATCCAACTTCTCTATGGTGTATAAACTAATTTACTAGCCATAGATGCATCGAAATAAGCAAACAACACACGAAAAACAGAATCTGTCAAAAACAGAACAGTCTGTAGCAATCTGTAACTAACGCAAACTTATGGAACTCTAAAAATCCTACCAAAATAGGAATTCCTGGACAATTTGTCTATTGATCAGCAGCAAAAATAATCAACGAAAAATCACGTTTCTGTGATTTAACAAAACTAAATTCATGCGCGCAATGTTTCTGTTTTTCAGCAGAATCAAATTAACTATCATCATAGGTTCTCCTATAGGTTCTACTTGGCACAAACACTAATTAAAAGATAAAAACACATCTAAAAAGAAGGTAGATGCAATATTTATTACTAAACAGTAACAAAAACAAAAAACATAAATAAAATTGGGTTGCCTCCCAACTAGCGCTATCGTTTAACACCCCTAGCTAGGCATAAAAGCGAAGATAGATCTAACGAGTGCCATCTTTGGCACTACACTCATAAGTAGCTTGCATGATAGATTCATAAGGTAATTTGACTTTATTTCTTGGAAAGTGCTCCATGCCTTTCTTTAATGGAAATTGGAATCTAATATTCCCTTCCTTCATATCAATAATCGCGCCAATCGTTCTAAGGAAAGGTCTACCAAGAATAATAGGGCAAGAAAGATTGCAATCTATATCAAGAACGATAAAATCTATGGGCACCAAATTTTTATTTGCAACAATGAGAACATCATTGATCCTTCCCATTGGCTTTTTAATAGTGGAATCCGCAAGGTGCAAATTTAAAGAGCAATCATCAAGATCATGGAAACCTAGAATATCACATAAAATTTTCGGAATTGTGGAAACACTAGCACCCAAATCACACAAAGCAAAACACTCATGATCTTTAATTCTAATCTTTATAGTAGGTTCCCACTCATCATTAAGTTTTGTAGGTATAGAAACTTCCAAATTAAGTTTTTCATCATAAGATTGCATCAAGGCATCAACAATATGTTTGGTAAAAGCTTTATTTTGACTATAAGCATTAGGAGAATTAACAACGGATTGCAACAAGGAAATACAACCTTCTAAAGAACAATTATCATAATCAAATTCCTTGAAATCCTAGATAGTGGGTTCAATACTATTTAAAGTCGTGGCCTCTCCAATCCCACATTTACCAAATTTAGCATCAAGATCTAAAAACTCCAAATTCTTGGGACGCCTTCTAGGTAAATTGACTCATCATCAGTCCCATAATTATCAAGATTCATAATGCAAAACATAGATCTAATAGGAGACGCATCAATAACTTTAAGATCTTCATCATTATTTTCATGGAAACTAGAAGAACACGCCTTTACAAAGCAATATTTCTTAGTACGCAATCTAGCGGTTCTTTGCTTGCACTCATCAATGGAAACTCTCATGGATTTGAGAGACTCATTGATATGATGCTTAGGAGGAGAACATCTAAGTTTAATAGAATCAACATCAAGCGAAAGTCTATCAACGTTCCTAGCCAAATCATCAACTTTGAGCAATCTTTCTTCAAGCAAAGCATTAAAATTCTTTTGAGAAATCATAAATTCTTTCACACTATTCTCAAAATCAGAGGGCATCTTATTAAAATTACCATAAGAATTATTGTAGGAATTTCCATAATTATTAGAGGGATTACTAGGGAGCAGTCTAGCATTAAAGTTTCCTCTATAAGCATTGTTTTGAAAACTATTCCTACCAACAAAATTCACATCCATAGATTCATTATTATTCTCAATCAAAGTAGACAAAGGCCTATCATTGGGATCAAGAGGAGTATTTTTAGTAGCAAAAAACTTCATAAGTTCATCCATCTTTCAACTCAAAACATTGATTTCTTCTATAGCATGCACTTTTTACTAGAAGATCTTTTGGTGTGCCATTGAGAATAATTAGCCATAATATTATCAAGAAGTTTTGTAGCATCTCCTAACGTGATTTCCATAAACGTGCCTCCCGTGGCCGAATCTAAGTGATTTCTAGAAGCAAAGTTCAAACCGGCATAAAAATTTTGTATGATCATCCATAAATTCAAACCATAAGTAGGGCAATTGCGACTCATCAATTTCATTCTTTCCCAAGATTAGGCAACATGCTCATGATCAAGTTGTTTAAAATTCATAATATCGTTCCTAAGAGTGATAATCTTAGCGGGAGGAAAATACTTAGAGATAAAAGCATCTTTGCACTTGTTCCAAGAATCAATAGTATTTTTAGGCAAAGACGAAAACCAAACTTTAGCACGATCTCTAAGTGAAAACGGAAATAACTTCAATTTAACAATATCGTTATCCGTATCTTTCTTCTTTTGCATATCACACAAATCAACAAAGTTGTTTAGATGAGTAGCGGCATCTTCACTAGGAAGACCGGCGAATTGATCTTTCATAATAAGATTCAGCAAAGCAGTATTGATTTCAAAAGACTCAACTTCATTAAGAGGAGCAATCGGAGTACTAACGAAATCATTATTATTGGTATTCGAGAAATCATACAAATTGGTATTATCTTGCGCCATGGTAACAAGTAATCCAACACACAAGCAAACAGAAAAAGGCAAGCGAAAAAGAGAGGAGGAGGTTGGGAAAGAGAGGGCGAATAAAACGGCAAGGGTGAAGTGGGGGAGAGGAAAACGAGAGGCAAATGGCAAATAATGTAAATGCGAGGGATATGAGTTTGTGATGGGTACTTGGTATGTCTTGACTTGAGTGAAGACCTCCCCGGCAACGGCGCCAGAAATCCTTCTTGCTATGTCTTGAGCTTGCGTTGGTTTTCCTTGAAGAGAAAAGGGTGATGCAACAATAGTAGCATAAGTATTTCCATCAGTTTTTGAGAACCAAGGTATCAATCCAGTAGGAGGCTCCTCAAAAGTCCCACACACCTACACAAACAAACAAAGAACTCGCAACCAACGCAATAAAGGGGTTGTCAATCCCTTCACGCCACTTGCGAAAGTGAGATCTAATAAAGATAGTATGATAAGATAAATATATTTTTGGTATTTTATAATATAGATGCAAAAAGTAAAGATGCAAATAAAAGTAGATTGGAAGCAAATATGATAAGAGATAGGGGGCGCGCCCTATAGGGGGGGGCTCCTATCTCGTGGGAGCTTTGGCAGCTTCTTGGCTTGCACTCCAAGTCCTCTGGATCACGTTCGTTCCAAAAATCGTGCTCTCGAAGGTTTCATTCCGTTTGGACTCCGTTTGATATTCTTTTTCTTTGAAATACTAAAATAGGCAAAAAAAACAGCAATATGGCCTGGGCCTCCGGTTAGTAGGTTAGTCCCAAAAATGATATAAATGTGTAAAATAAAGCCCATAAACATCCAAAAAGGGTAATATAATAGCATGGAACAATCAAAAATTATAGATACGTTGGAGACGTATCAAGCATCCCCAAGCTTAATTCCTGCTCGTCCTCGAGTAGGTAAATGATAAAAAGAGAATTTTTGATGTGGAATGCTACCTAGCATAATTCATAATGTAATTTTCTTTATTGTGGCATGAATGTTTAGATCCAAATGATTCAAAATAAAAGTTCATATTGATAAAAGAAATAGTAACACTTCAAGCATACTAATCAAAGTAATCATGTCTTCTCAAAATAACATGGCAAAAGAAAGTTCATCCCTACAAAATCATATAGTTAGGCTATGCTTCATTTTCGTCACACAAAGATGTTCCCAACTTCTATACCCCCGATGACAAGCGAAGCAATTGTTTCATACTTAAATAATCTCCAACTTTTTCAACCTTCACGCAATACATGAGCGTGAGCCATGGATATAGCACTATGGTGGAATAGAATATGATGATGGGGATTGTGTGGAGAACACAAAAAAGCAGAAAGTCTCACATTGACGAGGATAATCAACGGGCTATGGAGATGCCCATCAATTGATGTCAACATGAGGAGTAGGGATTGCCATGCAATGGATGCACTAGAGCTATAAATGAATGCTCAACAAAAGAAAACTAGTGGGTGTGCATCCAACTTGCTTCCTCACAAAGACCTAGGGCATTTGAGGAAGCCCATCGTAGGAATATACAAGCCAAGTTCTATAATGAAAAAATCCCAGTAGTATGAAAAAGACAACTTATGAGACTCACTATATGAAAAACATGGTGGTACTTTAAAGCACAATATATGAGACTCACTACATGAAGAACAAGGTACTACTTTGAAGCACAAGTGTGGAAAAAGAGATAGTAACATTGCCCCTTTTTATTTTTTTTATTTTTTTCTTTCTTTTCTTTTTTTCTTTTTTTCTTTTTTTTGGGCCTTTATTTTTTTACTTTGTGGCCTTCCTTATTTTGTTTCTTTTTTTTCTTTGGGCAATGTTCTAATAATGATGATCATCACACTTCTATTGATTACAACATAAGAATTACAACTCGAAACTAGAACAAGATATGACTCTATATGAATGCCTCCGGATGTGTACCAGGATGGTGCAATGAATCAAGAGTGACATGTATGAAAAATAATGCATGGTGGCTTTGCCACAAATACGATGTCAACTACATGATCACACAATGGCGATATGACAAAAGTAAAGTATGTCATGATGATGATGAACGGAACGGTGGAAAGTTGCATGGCAATATATCTCGGAATGGATATGGAAATGCCATAATAGGTAGGTATGGTGGCTGTTTTGAGGAAGATATAAGTAGGTTTATGTGTGATAGAGCATATCGTATCACGGGGTTTGGATGCACCGCCGAAGTTCGCACCAACTCTCAAGGTGAGAAAGGGCAATGCACGGTACCGAAGAGGCTAGCAAAGGCGGAAATGTAAAAGTGCGTATAATTCATGTACTCAACATTAGTCAAAAGAACTCATATACTTATTGCAAAAATTTAGAAGTCATCAAAAACCAAGTACTACGTGCATGCTCCTAGGGGGATAGATTGGTAGGAAAAGACCATCGCTCGTCCCCGACCGCCACTCATAAGGATGCACAAGCCAGGTACACTTCATGTTTCAAATTTGTTACACAACTTTAACCATACGTGCATGCTACGGGACTTGCTAACTTCAACACAAGCATTCTTTAAATTCATAATCACCCAACTAGCATGACTTTAATATCACCACCTCCATATCTCAAAACAATTATCAAGTATCAAACTGATCATAGCATCCAATTCACTTCCTATGATAGTTTTTATTATACCCAACTTGGATGCCTACCATTCTAGGACCAATTTTATAACCATAGCAAATACCATGATGTTCTAAAAGACTCTCAAAAATATATAAGTGAAGCATGAGAGACTAATAATTTCTTCAAAATTAAGACACCACCGTGCTCTAAAAGATATAAGTGAAGCACTAGATCAAAAACTATCAAGCTCAAAAGATATAAGTGAAGCACATAGAGTATTCTAGCAAATTCTAATAAAATAGGCTTCTCCCTAAATGTGTGTACAGAGAGGATGATTGTGGTAAAATAAAAAGCAAAGACTAATATAATACACGACGCTCCAAGCAAAACACATATCATGTGGCGAATAAAAATATAGCTCCAAGTAAAGTTACCAATGAACGAAGACGAAAGAGGGGATGCCTTCCCGGTGCATCCCCAAGCTTAGGCTTTTGGCTATTATTGAATATCTTGGGGTGCCTTGGGCATCCCCAAGCTTGGCCTCTTGCCACCCTTTATTCCATAGTCCATAAAGGCTTTACCCAAAACTTGAAAACTTCACAACACAAAACTCAACAGGAAATCTTATAAGCTCCGTTAGTGAAAGAAAACAAAACCACCACATAAGGTACTGCAATGAACTCATTCTTTATTTATTTTGGTGTTAAACCAACTGTATTCCAACTTCTCTATGGTTTATAAACTATTCTACTAGCCATAGATGCATCAAAATAAGCAAATAACACACGAAAAACAGAATCTGTCAAAAACAGAACAGTCAGTAGCAATCTGTAACTAACACAAACTTCTGGAACTCTAAAATTACTACCAAAATAGGAAGTCCTGGAAATTGTGTTTATTGAACAGCAGCAGAAAGAATCAACGCAAAAGCACATTTCTGTGATTAACAAAATTATATTCGTGGAAGCAAAGTTTCTGTTTTCCAGCAGAATCAAATCAACTATCATCGTAGGTTATCCTATAGGTTCTACTTGGCACAAACACTAATTAAAAGATAAAAACACATCTAAACAGAAGGTAGATGCAAGATTTATTACTAAACAGGAAACAAAACAAAAACATAAAGAAAATTGGGTTGCCTCCCAACTAGCGCTATCGTTTAACGCCCCTAGCTAGGCATAAAAGCGAAGATAGATCTAACGAGTGCCATCTTTGGCACTAATTTCATAAGTAGCCCGCATGATAGATTCATAAGGTAATTTGACTTTCTTTCTTGGAAAGTGCTCCATGCCTTTCTTTAATGGAAATTGGAATCCAATATTCCCTTCCTTCATATCAATAATCACGCCAATCGTTCTAAGGAAAGGTCTACCAAGAATAATAGGGCAAGAAAGATTGCAATCTATATCAAGAACGATAAAATCCACGGGCACCAAATTTATATTTGCAACAATTAGAACATCATTGATCCTTCCCATTGGCTTTTTAATGGTGGAATCCGCAAGGTGCAAATTTAAAGAGCAATCATCAAGATCATGGAAACCTAGAATATCACATAAAGTTTTCGGAATCGTGGAAACACTAGCACCCAAATCACACAAAGCAAAACATTCATAACCTTTAATTCTAATCTTTATAGTAGGTTCCCACTCATCATTAAGTTTTGTAGGTATAGAAACTTCCAAATTAAATTTTTCATCATAATATTGCATCAAGGCATCAATGATATGTTTGGTAAAAGCTTTATTTTGACTATAAGCATGAGGAGAATTAACAACGGATTGCAACAAGGAAATACAACCTTTTAAAGAGCAATTATCATAATCAAATTCCTTGAAATCCGAGATAGTAGGTTCAATGTTATTAGAAGTTGAGGACTCTCCAATCTCACTTTTACCAAATTTAGCATCAAGGTCTAAAGACTCCGAATTCTTGGGATGCCTTCTAGGCGAAATTGATTCATCATCAATCCCATAATCATCAAAATTCATATTGCAAAACATAGATCTAATAGGAGACGCATCAATAACTTTAAGATTATTTTCATCTAACTTTTCTGGTTTAGCGGCCATCTTATTGACTAAGGTGGCTTGCTTATCAGAAATTTTGGCTATAGCATTTTCAAGCCGGGTAATTTGAGCATTAACACCATAAAATTCTTTATTCATATCATCAAGCTCTTTGTTCATAAACCCCCAAAAACCTTTTTATTCCTTAAGCTCTTTTCTAAAGAAATTATTATGCTCAAATTGCAAATTCATAAAGCTTCTAATATTTGATTCAATCTCTTCCATCTTTCTGAGAAGGTGGCCAGGACCCTTAGGCGAGGCCATAAGGACAAACAGGCACACAAACAAGCAGAAAAAGGCAAGCGAAAAAGAGAGGAGTAGATTGGGAAAGAGAGGGCGAATAAAACGACAAGGGTGAAGTGGGGGAGAGGAAAACGAGAGGCAAATGGCAAATAATGTAAATGCGAGGGAGATGGGTTTGTGATGGGTACTTGGTGTGTCTTGACTTGAGAGAAGACCTCCCCGGCAACGGCGCCAGAAATCGCACGTTGGCAGGAGGTCGAATCTTGACTTGACTTGGTGGAAGCCTCCCCGGCAACGGCGCCAGAAATCCTTCTTGCTACGTCTTGAGCTTGCGTTGGTTTTCCTCGAAGAGGAAAGGGTGATGCAGCGATAGTAGCGTAAGTATTTCCCTCAGTTTTTGAGAACCAAGGTATCAATCCAGTAGGAGGCTCCTCAAAAGTCCCACGCACCTACACAAACAAACAAAGAACTCGCAACCAACGCAATAAAGGGGTTGTCAATCCCTTCATGGCCACTTGTGAAAGTGAGATCTAATAAAGATAGTATGATAAGATAAATATATTTTTGGTATTTTATAATATAGATGCAAAAAGTAAAGATGCAAATAAAAGTAGATTGAAAGCAGATATGATAAGAGATAGACCCGAGGGCCATAGGTTTCACTAGTCGCTTCTCTCAAGATAGCATAAGTATTACGGTGGGTGAACAAATTACTGTCGAGCAATTGATAGAAAAGCGCATAGTTATGAGATTATCTAGGCATGATCATGTATATAGGCATCACGTCCATAACAAGTAGACCGACTCCTGCCTACATCTACTACTATTACTCCACACATCGACTGACTCCTGCCTGCATCTAGAGTATTAAGTTCATAAGAACAGAGTAACGCATTAGGCAAGATGACATGATGTAGAGGGATAAACTCAAGCAATATGATATAAACCCCATCTTGTTATCCTCCATGGCAACTATACAATAAGTGCCTTGCAACCCTTTCTGTCACTGGGTAAGGACACCGCAAGATTGAACCCAAAGCTAAGCACTTCTCCCATGGCAAGAAAGATCAATCTAGTAGGCCAAACCAAACTGATAATTCGAAGAGACTTGCAAAGATAACTCAATCATACATAAAAGAATTCAGAGAAGATTCAAATATTGTTCATAGATAAACTTGATCATAAACCCACAATTCATCGGATCTCGACAAACACACCGCAAAAAGAGTTTACATCGAATAGATCTCCACAAGAGAGGGGAGAACATTGTATTGAGATCCAAAAAGAGAGAAGAAGCCATCTAGCTAATAACTATGGACCCGTAGGTCTGTGGTAAACTACTCACAACTCATCGAAGGGGCAAGGATGTTGATGTAGAAGCCCTCCATGGTTGATTCCCCCTCTGGCAGAGTGCCGACGAAGGCTCCAAGATGAGATCTCGTGGATACAGAAGGTTACGGTGGTGGAAATTGTGTTTCATCGTTCTCCTGGATGTTTTCGGGGTACGTAGGTATATATAGGAGGAAGAAGTACGTCGGTGGCCGCCCGAGGGGCCCACGAGACAGGGGGGCGCACCCTATAGGGGGGCGCCCTCCTATCTCGTGGGAGCCTCGGCAACTTCTTGGCTTGCACTCCAAGTCCTCTGGATCACGTTCGTTCTAGAAATCACGCTCCCGATGGTTTCATTCCGTTTGGACTCCATTTGATATTTCTTTTCTTCGAAATACTGAAATAGGCAAAAAAACAGCAATATGGGTTTTGCCTCCGGTTAGTAGGCTAGTCCCAAAAATGATATAAATGTGTAAAATAAAGCCCACAAACATCCAAAAGGGGTAATATAATAGCATGGAACAATCAAAAATTATAGATACGTTGGAGACATATCAATATGCAAGAGGCAAAGAAATCTATGAAGGAAAAAGGGTATTAAAGCAGAGGATGTTAAAATTTTACCACCTATCTAAGAAATACATGGGCTTGAAACACCACCACCACCTAAGGTGGTAGAGGTAAATTCTTTATTAAAATTTGATGAAGGTGATATTCCTTATAATAAATATCCTAGTCAATGCCTTTATGAGTTTGATAATTACATTAGAAAGCAAGATCACTTCAATGCAAATGTCATGAAACAATTGAAATACAATTCTGATATGATTGCTCACTTGAGTGACTTGTTATTTATAATATCAAATGATGTTAGAGGTGTAGGAAAGCATGCATCTATGGTTCAAACTCATTTAAAACAAGTTGCTAAATCTCAAAGGGAGTTGCTTGACGAAATGAATAATAGTATCAATGATCATGCTGTTACAGTAATGACTAGAGGAGGTAAAATGACTCAGGAACCACTTTATCCCGAGGGACACACAAAAAGAATTGAACAAGACTCTCAAAGAGTTAACACCAATGCACCTAGTATTTCTAAAAAGAAAAAGAAGAAGAAGAATGATAGGAGTTTGCATGCCTCTAGTGAACCTGAAGTAGAAAAACCTCCTAATAATGATAATGAAGTCTCTATCTCTGATGCTGAAACTCAATCTGGTAGTGAACACTCACCTTATGATAATGAAAAAGACAATGATGAGTTTCATGAAGATACTCAACCAAATAATAAAGAACCGGATAATGATGTTGAAATAGAACCAATTGTCGATCTTGATAACCCACAACCCAATAATAAAAGATATGATAAAAGAGACTTTGTTGCTAGAAACATGGTAAGGAAAGAGAACCGTGGGTTCAAAAACCTATGCCCTTTCCACCTAAGTCAACCAAAAAGAAAGATGATGAAGAATTTGAATGCTTTGCTGAAATGCTGAGGCCAGTCTTTTTGCGTACACGCTTGACTGATATCTTAAAAATGCCTCCTTATGCAAAGTACATGAAAGACATCATCACCATTACGAGAAAAATACCAGAAGCTGAAATCTCCACCATGCTTGCTAATTATACGTGTAAGGGTGGAGTACCTAAAAAACTTGGAGATCCAGGAATACCAACTATACCTTGCCCATCAAAAGAAATTATGTGAAAACTGCTTTATGTGATTTAGGAGCCGGTGTTAGTGTCATGCCTTTGTCTCTTTATAAAAGACTTTATTTGAATAAACTCACACCTACTAAAATATCTTTGCAAATGGTTGACAAATAACTGCCATACCTATTGGTATTTGTGAGGATGTGCCCGTTGTTGTTGCTAATGTTACTATCTTAACTGACTTTGTTATACTTGAGATGTCCGAGGACGACAACGTGTCGATTATCCTTGGTAGACCCTTCTTGAATACTACAGGGGCTGTTATTGATTGCAATAAAAGCAAGGTCACTTTTCATATCAATGGTAATGAACATACGGTGCACTTTCTGAAGAAACAGTTCCAAGTGAATGGTATTAATGTTATTGAAAAATCTCCGACAATCACTATTGGAAGTTTTGAACTACCTCTACCTACTGCTAAAAATAAATATGAAATGCTTATTGTTGGCGACATTCATATCCCCATTGAGGTAACTTAGTGTTTTAGGGAAGTTCTTCAGTTTCATGCTAATCGGAAATGGTTGTTAATAAGAGTTGATCAACCTTATTAATGAATCATTTTTGAGAGGTATGAAGTTGATGAATTTAGTGAGCACTACCTTCAGTCCTTACCATTTGTTTTCTGTTTTTATTAGTTATAAAATAAAATGCCATGCTTTGCCCGTTTTCTGAGTTTTCCGTGCAATAAAACATGACCCAAAAATAAAAGTTCTCGGAATGCTCTGAAAATTTAATATGATTTTTTCTAATATTTAAGAATTTTTAGTGCAAATAACATCAGAGGGAGGTGCTCCAGGTGGGCACAACCCGCATGGGCGCGCCAGCACCCCCAGGTGTGCCCTAGTGGGTTGTGGTCCCCAGGTGGGCCCTTGACTTATCTCTTCGTCCCACATCATCACCCACCTCCAAAAAAAATCACCATTGCTCTCTCTCTCTCTCTCTCTCTCTCTCTCTCTCTCTCTCTCTCTCTCTCTCTCTCTCTCGTGTTCTTGCTCTCAAACCCGCGGATTTCGATCTATTTGCTCGAAGCTCCATTTTCGAAACTGTTTTGGGGGATTGTTGCTTGGTATGTGACTCCTCCATTGGTCCAATTAGTTTTTGCTCTAGTGGTTTCTATTTAGAATAATTAGTTGCTCTTGGTGCTGGTGTAGATGAGCATGCATGTTGAATTCTTAGAGTTCTAAGTAGTTTGAATGCTTGATATGGCCTCTATGCATCCCTATGAGTAGTTGCTATCAATCTTGTGAAGTTCTGTTGAGAAAAAAATTGTGAACTAAAAATTTCAGAATTTTGTTCGTAGGAAAAGGATGAGTATCTTTAGGAAGTTTGCTTACAAGAAGAACTCCAAGGGAGTTATTGGGGATTCATCTGACAGTGATCTCCGCACCCGGAGAATGGCATAGGTACGACCATTCGATTGTCCGCATAACCCATTCATGGAGGGAGCCGGAATCCGTCAAGAGTTTGCACAATATGCTGCGAATGTTGGCCTCACCGACTTCATCGCAGCTGAATGTGAACAGTATCGTCTCCTCATAAATTCCTTTGTGCAAGGTTTTCATTTCTTAGTAGAATAATCCTCCTAAAATGCAGTTTAACTTATATGATGAACCCCATCAGACACTGCTTACTGAATTTTGTGACATATGCTTGCTCCCTTATGATGGTAGTTTAGTAGAGCCTAGGCCCGCGAAGTTTGATGGTTTTTACCATACTCTGACAGTGGGGGATGAGAGAGGGGTATCGGGTGTCAATGCCACTAGCTTACAATTTCCGATTATACATTATTTTGCTCTATTAATTACGAAGTGTTTGCTTACGAGAGAGAAGGTAGGTACACTCAATGCTCCAGACTTTGCTGTTTTACGTCATGCACTTTACGGTGACAACACTTATACCTTGGGAGCTATTGTGGCACATCGCCTGCACATTAACAGATCCAAGGGTAAAATACATGGTGGTATTTATGCTACTCGCTTGGTGAGTCACTTTAACATTCAGATACGCCAGTATGATTACCCTTTACCCAAGGTTTATTTAGATCGATCGGCTATGGCACACCATCACTTTATTGGTAGCGAGAACACCACTATGGATTTTCCATATAACTCATTCTTTAGTAAGATTACACGTGATATTATTCCATTGCCTGCACCTTCTTTGTTTGATCCTATTGCCAGGGGTGGATACAGGATTATGCCCGAGGACATTGTCACCTACCAAAACAACCTAGTTGTGGCACAGGAGGAGCCTCAATAGTGGGACCCTCAGGTGCCCGCTCCCCAGCACTTCAACATAGGGCCCCATGTTTTCTTCGAGTGGTGATTACCAAGTTAGGCCAAAAGCGTAAGCTTGGGGGAGTACATATTTCCACCGACATTACTTTCATGTTCACACATTTCATTCCAGTTGTCGGTGTCCACACTTTTTCATTGTATTATCCATGCTACATTTATTTTCTCGCCTTCTTCTTGTGTGTTTGAAAAACTTTGAGGAAATACAAAAAAATATTTCCTGCTTCTTTTTGATTTTTCTTTCTAGTGTAGTTAGTTGTAGTATTTAAAAAGAAAAGCCAAAAGATTTCCTTGTTCTTCTTCTGCTTGTTGGGAGCTCTCCTGTGTAAATAGTTTTTCTCGTTTTTGTTTTTCTTTCTTTAATTGGTTTCCTTTCTAGATAAAAACCAAAAACTCCAAAAATATTCCAGTGTGTTTCTCTAAATTTCTTTTTCTTTTTTTAGTCGTATCGAGGAGAAGACCACGATGAAAATGTTCAGTGGCTCTCATATGCATTATTGTTGATCTAACACAGAGCCCATATTACCTTGTTTTATTCTTTTTAAATAAAATTGTTTGCAGATCCCAGCTTAGTCCACGACACTCTTGCACTATCGTTATTTTCGTACCGTCCGATCGTGCAAATGAAAGGCAATAAGACGATATTTGATGAACTGGCTGTGGCAGAGAGAAACGGGTATGAACTCAACTTGTTCTGCTTTTGTAAATATGTTTAACCTAGTATCCATGATTCAGCCTATTATGATCAAACATGTTTGCAATGACAATTAGAGATTATAGTTTCTCATGCCATGCTTAAGTAGCTAGGAGTGGATAATGATTTATCTTGGATGTCAACATTGAGTTAAAATGATTGTGATGTAGTATGATGATATAGTATCCTCCTCTGAATGTTTGAGTGGCTTGACTTGGCACATCTTCATGCATATAGTTGAATCAAAACCAACATAGCCTCTATGATATCTATGTTCATGGTGTTCATATCCTACTCATGCTAGTTTCCAATGTTACTTATGCATAATGCATGTTCATGCCTATTTTCGCTCTCTAGTTGGCCGCTTCTCAACCTAATTGCTAGCCTTCGCCTGTACTAAGTGGGACTTCTACTTGTGCATCAAAACCATGAAACCCAAAGTTATTCCACATGAGTCCACCATACCTACCTATATGCGGTATTACCCTGCCGTCCTAAGTAAATTTGCATGCGACACCTCTAAGAACTTCAAATAAATATCCTTTTTTGTATGCCTGGATTGTTCATAGAGCGACAGGAGGTAGTCAGTATATTCCATGCTAAGCGGGTTATTCTCACAATGAGTGTTTATTCACTCGTCCTTGCATGAGAGGGTCGGTGATAGGGATTCCCAGTCCCAAACTCAAATTGCAAATAATTAAACAAAACTCCCCCTGGACTGTTGTTGGTATGGATGACACCCGTTGTTTCGGACAAGCCGTGGAGTGTTATTGTTAGTGGAGGGGGAGTGAACCTTTACTTTTATCGCTTGGGAACCGCCACTAATGTGTTTAGCATGCATGGAAGATACAGATAACTAATGGTCACGAAGTAAACAAGAAGGGTGCATTTCTCAAATTTTCATTTACCTCTGTTTTAAAAACATGAACTCTGGCACCTCTGCAAATCACTGCTTCCCTCTATGAAGGGACTATCTATTTACTTTTATGTAGTGTCATCACGTTCTCAAATAAGCTCCAGAACCTGAGAGCACTATTGCCACCCTCATGCATTGTGTATAGCTAATGTTGGGTGCATCATGACTGGATCTTTTCTACCATGAATTACAATGTTGAGTCACTGCTTGAACTTTGAAGGTGCTCTGCATTTATGTTTTGCGGTCTCAGAAAGGGCTAGCGAGATACCACTATTGTCATGTTATATCATGGTAGTTTTGACAAAGTGTTGTAGTTTGAGATATCTTATTATTGCTCGCTAGTTGATTATGTCATTGATATGAGTTAATATAATTTTTAAGAGTTATTGTCGACTTGGTTAGTTATAATCTTTGCTGAAAACTTGGGTGCTACTTAGGCTTCTTTATGTAAACAGGAGCAAAAGAGTTCATAAAAGTTTTTCTTTTTCACTTTCAATTTATCAACTGAATTGCTTGAGGACAAGCAAAGGTTTAAGCTTGGGGAGTTGATACGTCGCCAACGTATCTACTTTTCCTAATGCTTTTCCTCTTGCTTTGGACTCTAATTTTCATGATTTGAATGAACCTAACCCGGATTGATGTTGTTTTTAGCAGAACTACCATGGTGTTGTTTTTTCTGCATAAATAAGAGTTCTCGGATTGGAATGAAACTTTGCGAGGAATTTTTATACAATAGAAGAGAATTTCTAGAGCCAAGAACCACCGGAGGGGGCACCTGGGTGGGCACAACCAATCAGGACGCGCCCGCCTCCAGGTTCGCCCAGGTGGGTTGTCCCCACCTGGTGGCCCTGTAGACTCCAACCCTGATACTATAAAATCACATATTCGGAGAAAAAATCAGGGAGAGAATTATCGCGTTCACAAGACAGAGCCGCCTCCACCTCATGTTCTTCATCGGGAGGCCAGATCTGGAGTCCGTTTGGGCCTCTGCAGAGGGGGATCTTCGATCTTTGTCATCACCAACCCTTCTCCATCTCCAATTCCATGATGCTCCCCGCCGGGAGTGAGTAATTCCTTTGTAGGCTCGCTGGTCAGTGAGGAGTTGGGTGAGATTCATCATGTAATCAAGTTAGTTTTGTTAGGGCTTGATCCCCAGTATCCATTATGTTATGAGATTGATGTTGCTATGACTTTTCCATGCTTAATGCTTGTCACTTTGGGCCCAGATGCCATGATTTCAGATCTGAACCGTTTATGTTATCACCATTATATCTATGTTCTTGATCCGATCTTGAAAGTTATAGTCATCTACTACGTGTTATGATCCAGCAAACCTGGAGTGACAGAAGTCGGGACATTCCCAGTGATGACCGTGTTTTAATGATTTGTTCCGGTTCTCTATTAAAAGGAGGCCTTAATATCCCTTAGTTTGCGATAGGACCCCGCTGCCACGAGAGGATAGGACAAAAGATGTCATGCAAGTTCTTTCCATAAGCATGTATGACTATTTACGGAATAGATGCCTACATTATATTTATGAACTAGAGCTAGTGCCGTATCGCTCTAGGCTATGACTGTGATATGATGAATATCATCCAACGAATTCATCGATCCAATGCCTACGAATTTCTTTCATATTGTTCTTGCTAAGTTACTACTGCTACTGTTACTATTGCACTTGCTACAAATTCATTGCTATCACTATCACCGTTTTTTTTCACAGAAAGACTGTAAGGGAGGCCCCTACAGTATAATTGGTGCAACAAACCCAAATTGCAAGTTGTAAGTGCATCTAGTGCCACCCCTAGTTGGTTTCAGAGTATTGACGACAAACTTGGTTGAGGGACTAATGTGATTGTGAGAATTGCAGGATAACACAGGTAGTAGTCCCATAATGATTCAGTTTACCTACCAGAGATGACCCCTAAAATGTGTGAAGACATTGTAGACAATTGTGGTCTGTGGAGATATTCACATTGAAGTCTATGACAAGAGAATACATCGCATGAAGAGTATGGAGTGCGAAGACATAGTTGTTTCGTAGATTCCTTTTCTTCTTTGTTGAGTCATAGGAACCACAGTACTGTTAAGTGGGGTCCAAGTTAACAAAGTCAGAGTGACTGAAGTGATGCTCAACCAAATCCTATGTCTTCGAGCGAAGACAATGAGAGCAAATCTTATCCAGAGCTGGATGAGTCAGCTTTACTTGTAGCCCAAGTCAAGCTGCCGCGTGTGTTTGAAATCTGACCGTTGGACATGTGTCAGTTCCTTAGTGACCCAGGGTCATTTTGGACAAACCAGGTCGGGTTGCCTACTGGCTATAAATAGCCCACCCCCTACACCATAAATTGGTGGCTGCTCAGATTTAGCACATGACTTTTGTCGTTTGAGGGCAACCCACCTCTGAAGCCTTTGAGAGAGTAATCCTTGTGAGGACAAAGCCCAAAACACCCAAAGCCAAAGAATGTTGGGCATCACTGAAGTCTTTCTGTCCACGTGATCTGAAGACTTATTACACTTGAGGACTGTGAATCCTCCAGCCGGTTAGGAGTCGCATTCTGAGCATCCAAGAGTCATTGTGGATTGCCGGTGAACAAAGTCTGTGAAGGTTTGGAAGTCTCCCTTGAAGACTTACCAGAGTGATTGGGCGAGGACTAAGTGTTCTTAGCTCAAGGGGAATAAGGTGAAGACGCGGTATTCTAAGTTGAATCTCAGCCTCTCTAACCAGACGTATAGTTGTCACAGCAACTGGAACTAGTCCAACAAATCCCTTGTCCTCTCCGAGCAACTGGTTCTATCCTTCCTCTCTCTCTTTTTTTACAGTTTGTCTTCGTGAAGTCTTTGCCCGTTTGCCTGATCTGATTGACTTCACGTGTGAAGACTATTTACTATTTGGCTTCATACTATCTTCCATCCTGATCCATACTACCTAGCTGTTGATAGTCTTCGTGCTTTCACTACATTGCTTACTTAACTATGGCTTGTCTAGTGTAGTCTACCTTCCGCTGCATATCAATAGGCTCATTTCTATCGTTTGTCTTGAAAGCACCCACATTTTGAAGACTTCCATAAAAATCTCCTATTCACCCCCCTCTAGTCAAATACTAGCACTTTCAATTAGTATTAGAGCGAGGTGCTCCCTTATTCTGTGTGATTCGGTTTAACCACTTGGAGTTTAGCTATGTCGACTACAAGGATAATCAAGGTCTCTGCTGCTGCCCTGTTTTCGATGGCACTGATTACCCCTACTGGAATAATAAGATGCATATGCATCTTGAAGCCATTGACGTCGATCTCTAGTATGTCGTCAAGAACGGCGTTCCCAAGGCCGGTGAAGGTGTTACTCCTGCTGATGTCAAGAAGTTCATCCAACTGGACTCAACTGCCAAGAACATCATCTGTGGTCACCTGACCAAAGGGCAGTATGGTCGTGTGAGTGCTCTGGAAACTGCGAAGCTAGTCTGGGACTGGCTCTTCAAGGTCAACGAAGGCGTCTCAACACAGAGAGATTCAAGGATCAGTGTTCTTCGCAATCTCTTCAACCTCATCAAGAGAAATGACAATGACAATGTCCATCTCACATTTGATCACCTCACTGATATCACAAATGAGCTTCATGCACTCGGTGCCACTGAGATCACCAAGCACGAAAACATTGATAAGTCTCCAACGTATCTATAATTTTTTATTGTTCCATGCTATTATACTACCCGTTTTGGAGGTTTATGGGCTTTAATTTACACTTTCATATCATTTTTGGGACTAACCTACTAACCAGAGGCCTAGCCCGTATTGATGTTCTTTTGCCTATTTCAGTGTTTCGAAGAAAAGGAATACCAAACGGAGTCCAAACGGAATGAAACCTTCGGGGGCGATCTTTTTGGAACAAACGTGATCCAGAGGACTTGGAGTGCAAGTCAAGAAGCAATCGAGGAGGCCATGAGGGTGGAGGGCGCCCCCCTACTAGGCGTGCCCCCTATCTCGTGGGCCCCTCGGGCGTCCACCGACCTACTTCTTCCTCCTATATATACCCACGTACCCTGAGAACATCAGAGGCGACCACGAAAAACTATTTCCACCACCATAACCTTCTGTATCCGCGAGATCCCATCTTGGAGCCTTCGTCGGTGCTCCGCCGGAGGGGGAATCGATCATGGAGGGCTTCTACATCAACACCATAGCCTCTCCGATGAGTTGTGAGTAGTTTACCATAGACCTTCGGGTCCATAGTTATTAGCTTGATGGCTTTTTCTCTCTCTTTAAATCTCAATACCATGTTCTCCTCGATCTTCTTGGAGATCTATTCGATGTAACTCTTTTTGCGGTATGTTTGTCGAGATCCGATGAATTGTGGGTTTATGATCAAGTTTATCTATGAGAAATATTTGAATCTCCTCTGAATTCTTTTATGTGTGGTTAAGTTATCTTTGCAAGTCTCTTCGAATTATTAGTTTGGTTTGGCCTACTAGATTGATCTTTCTTGCAATGGGAGAAGTGCTTAGCTTTGGGTTCAATCTTGCGGTGTCCTTTCCCAGTGACAGCAGGGGCAGCAAGGCACGTATTGTATTGTTGCCATTGAGGATAAAAAGATGGGGTTTATATCATATTGCATGAGTTTATCCCTCTACATCATGTCATCTTTCTTAATGCGTTACTCTGTTCTTTATGAACTTAATACTCTAGATGCATGCTGGATAGCGGTCGATGTGTGGAGTAATAGTAGTAGATGCAGGCAGGAGTCGGTCTACTTGTCACGGACGTGATGCCTATATACATGATCATGCCTAGATAATCTAATAATTATTCGCTTTTCTATCAATTGCTCGACAGTAATTTGTTCACCTACCGTAATACTTATGCTATCTTGAGAGAAGCCACTAGTGAAACCTATGGCCCCCGGGTCTATCTTTTATAATATAAGCTTTCAATCTACTTTTATTTGCATCTTTACTTTTCCAATCCATATTATAAAATACCAAAAATATATTTATCTTATCATATTATCTCTATCAGATCTCACTTTCGCAAGTGGCCGTGAAGGGATTGACAACCCCTTTATTGCGTTGGTTGGGAGTTCTTGTTTGTTTGTGTAGGTGCGTGGGACTTTTGAGGAGCCTCCTACTGGATTGATACCTTGGTTCTCAAAAACTGAGGGAAATACTTACACTACTATTGCTGCATCAACCTTTCCTCTTCAAGGAAAACCAACGCAAGCTCAAGACGTAGCAAGAAGGATTTCTGGCGCCGTTGCCGGGGAGGTCTTCGCTCAAGGCAAGACATACCAAGTACCCATCACAAACTCATCTCCATCGCATTTACATTATTTGCCATTTGCCTCTCTTTTTCCTCTCCCCCACTTCACCCTTGCCGTTTTATTCACCCTCTCTTTCCCAATCTCCTGTCTCTTTTGTTTGCCTTTTTGTTTTCTTGTGTGTTGTGTTGGATTACTTGTCGCGATGGGGCAAGATAATACCAAATCATGTGATTTCTCCAATACCAATAATAATGATTTCCTTAGTACTCTGATTGCTCCTCTTAATGATGTTGAGTCTTGTGAAATCAATACTGCTTTGCTGAATCTTGTTATGAAAGATCAATTCTCCGGCCTTCCTAGTGAAGATGCCGCTACCCATCTAAACAACTTTGTTGATTTGTGTGAGATGCAAAAGAAGAAAAATACGGATAATGATATTGTTAAGTTGAAGTTATTTCCGTTTTCACTTAGAGATCGTGCTAAAGTTTGGTTTTTGTCTTTGCCTAAGAATAGTATTGATTCATGGAACAAGTGCAAAGATGATTTTATCTCTAAGTATTTTCCTCCCGCTAAGATCATCACTCTTAGGAACGATATTATGAATTTTAAGCAACTTGATCATGAGCATGTTTCCTAATCTTAGGAAAGAATGAAATTGATGATTCGCAATTGCCCTACTCATGGTTTGAATTTATGGATGATCATACAAACTTTTTATGCCAGATTGAATTTTGCTTCTAGAAATCTTTTAGATTCGGCCGCGGGAGGCACGTTTATGGAAATCACCTTAGGAGAAGCTACAAAACTCCTTGATAATATTATGGCTAATTATTCTCAATGGCACACCGAAAGATCTACTAGTAAAAAAGTGCATGCTATAGAAGAAATTAATCTTTTGAGTGGAAAGATGGATGAACTTATGACATTGTTTGCTACTAAGAGTGCTCCTATTGATCCCAATGATATGCCTTTGTCTACTTTGATTGAGAATAATAATGAATCTATGGATGTGAATTTTGTTTGTAGGAACAATTTTGGAAACAATGCTTATAGAGGAAACTTTAATCCTAGACCGTTCCCTAGTAATTCCTCTAATAATTATGGAAATTCCTACAATAATTCTTATGGTAATTTTAATAAGATGCCCTCTAATTTTTAGAATAGTGTTAAAGAATTTATGATCTCTCAAAAGAATTTTAATGCCTTACTTGAAGGAAAATTGCTCAAAGTTGATGATTTGGTTAGGAACGTTAATAGGCTCTCGCTTGATGTTGATTCTTTGAAACTTAGATCTACTCCTCCTAAGCATGATATCAATGAGTCTCCAAAAGCTATGAGAATTTCAGTTGATGAGTGCAAAGAAAGAACCGCTAGATTGTGTGCTAAGAAAGATTGCTTTATAAAGGCGTGTTCTTCTAGTTTCCATGAAAATAATGATGAAGATCTTAAAGTTATTGATGTGTCCCCTATTAGATCTTTGTTTTGCAATATGAATCTTAATAATGATGGGACTGGAGATGAGTCAACTTTAGTTAAAAGGCGTCCCAATGATTCAGAGTTTTTAGATCTTGATGCTAAATTTGGTAAAAGTGGGATTGGAGAGGTCAAGACTTTAAATAGCATTGAACCCACTATCTTGGATTTAAAGGAATTTAATTATGATAATTGTTCTTTAGAAGATTGTATTTCCTTGTTGCAATCCGTTGAGAATTCTTCTCATGCTTATAGTCAAAATAAAGCTTTTACCAAACATATTGTTGATGCCTTGATGCAATCTTTTGATGAAAAACTTAATTTGGAAGTTTATATACCTAGATAAATTTATGATGAGTGGGAACCTCCTATAAAGATTAAAATTAAAGATCATGAGTGTTATGCTTTATGTGATTTGGATGCTAGTGTTTCCACGATTCCAAAAACTTTGTGATATTCTAGGTTTCCATGATCTTGATGATTTCTCTTTAAATATGCACCTTGCGGATTCCACCATTAAAAATCCAATGGGAAGGATCAATGATGTTCTCATTGTTGCAAATAGGAATTGGTGCCCGTAGATTTTATCGTTCTTGATATATAATGCAATCTTTCTTGCACTATTATTCTTGGTAGACCTTTCCTTAGAACGATTGGTGCGATTATTGATATGAAGGAAGGGGATATTAGATTCAAATTTCCATTAAGGAAAGGCATGGAGCACTTTCCAATAAAGAAAGTTAAATTACCTTATGAATCCATCATGCGGGCTACTTATGAATTGGGTGCCAAAGAAGGCACTACTTAGATCTGCCCTCGCTTTTATGCCTAGCTAGGGGCGTTAAACGACGCAAGTTGGGAGGCAACCCAATTTTATTTGTGTTTTTTGTTTTTTTTCTGTTTAGTAATAAATTTTGCATCTACCTTCTGTTTAGATTTGTTTTACATTTTATTTATTGTTTGTGCCAAGTAGAACCTATAGGATAACCTATGGTGATAGTTAATTTGATTCTGCTGAAAAACAGAAACTTTGCGTGCACGAAAATAATTTTAGTAATTCACAGAAACGTGATTTTGCGTTGATTCTTTTTGCTGTAGATCAATAGACAAAAAATGCCCAGGACTTCCTATTTTGGTAGGATTGTTAGAGTCCCAGAAGTATTCGAGAGTTACAGATTGCTACAGACTGTTCTGTTTTTGACAGATTCTGTTTTTCGTGTGTTGTTTGCTTATTTTGATGCATCTATGGCTAGTATGTAAGGGTATGAACCATAGAAAATTTGAAATACAGTAGGTTTAGCACCAATATAAATAAAGAATGAGTTCATTACAGTACCTTATGTGGTGGTTTTTCTTTCTTTCACTAACGGAGCTTATGAGATTTCCTATTGAGTTTTGTGTTGTGAAGTTTTCAAGTTTTGGGTAAAGATTAGATGGGCTATGGAATAAGGAGTGGAAAATCCTAAGCTTGGGGATGCCCATGGAACCCCAAGATATTCAAGAATAGACAAAATCCTAAGCTTGGGGATGCCCCCGGAAGGCATCCCCTCTTTCGTCTTCGTTTATCGGTAACTTTACTTGGTGCTATATTTTTATTCGCCACATGATATGTGTTTTGCTTGGAGCGTCTTGTATAATATTAGTATTTACTTTTTAGTTTACCACAATCATCCTTGCTGTACACACCTTTTGGGAGAAACCCACTTGATTAGAATTTATTAGAATACTCTATGCGCTTCACTTATATCTTTTCAGCTAGATAGTTTTTGCTCTAGTGCTTCACTTATATCTTTTAGAGCACGGCGGTGGCTTAATTTTGAAGAAATTGTTGATCTCTCATGCTTCACTTATATTATTTTGAGAGTCTTTTAGAACATCATGGTATTTGCTATGGTTATAAATTTGGTCCTAGAATGATGAGCATCCAAGTTGGGTATAATAAAAACTATCATAGAAAGTGCATAAAACACTAGGATCAATTTGATGCTTGATAATTGTTTTGAGATATAGAGGTGGTAATGTTAGAGTCATGCTAGTGGGTAATTATGAAATTGAGAAATACTTGTGTTGAAGTTGGCAAGTCCCGTAGCATGCACGTATGGTAAAAGTTGTGTGACAAATTGGTTGCATGAGGTGCTCTTTTGATTGTCTTACTTATGAGTGGAGGTCGGGATTGCGCGATGGTTAACTCCTACCAACCCTTCCCCTAGGAGCATGCGTAGTAGTACTTTGCTTCGAGGGCAAGTAGACTTTTGCAATACGTATATGAGCTCTTTATGACTAATGTGAGTCCATGGATATACGCACACTCACCCTTCCACTTTGCTAGCCTCTATTGTGCCGCGCAATTTTCGCCGGTATCATGCACCCATTATTTACCTTCCTCAAAACAGCCACCATACCTACCTATTATGGCATTTCCATAGCCATTCGGAGATATATTGCCATGCAACTTTCCACCGTTCCGTTATTATGACACGCTCCATCATTGTCATATTGCTTTTGCATGATCATGTAGTTGACATTGTATTTGTGGCAAGGCCACCCTCATAATTTTCATACATGTCACTCTTGATTCATTGCATATCCCGGTACACCGCCGGAGGCATTCATATAGAGTCATATTTTGTTCTAAGTGTTGAGTTGTAATTCTCGAGTTGTAAATTAATATAAGTTTGATGATCTTAATTATTAAAGCATTGTCCCAAGTGAGGAAAGGATGATGAAGACTATGATTCCCCCACAAGTCGGGATGAGACTTCGGACTTCAAATAGAAAAACGGAAGAAAAAAAGAGGCCAAAGAGCCCACCAAATAAAAAAAAGAAAGGCCAAATAAAAAATTAAAAAAATGAGAGAAAAAGAGAGAAGGGACAATGCTACTATCTCTTTTCCACATGTGTGCTTCGAAATAGCACCATGATCTTCATGATAGAGAGTCTCTTGTGTTGTCACTTTCATATACTAGTGGGAAATTTTCATTATAGAACTTGGCTTGTATATTCCAATGATGGGCTTCCTCAAAATGCCCTAGGTCTTCGTGAGCAAGCGAGTTGGATGCACACCCACTAGTTTTCTTTTGTTGAGCATTCCTGTATAGCTCTAGTGCATCCGTTGCATGGCAATCCCTACTCACTCACATTGATATCTATTGATGGGCATCTCCATAGCCCGTTGATACGCCTAGTTGATGTGAGACTATCTTCTCCCTTTTAGTCCTCACAACCACCACCATTTACCACCATCGTGCTATGTCCATGGCTTACGCTCATGTATTGCGTAAGAGTTGAAAAAGCTGAAGCGCGTTAAAAAGTATGAACCAATTGCTTGGCTGAAACCGGGTTATGCATGATGGGAGTATTTTGTGTAATTAAAATGAAGCCTGGCCTAACTATATGATTTTGTAGGGATAAGCTTTCTTTGGCTATGCTATTTTGATACGACATGATTATTTTTTAGTATGCTTCGAAGTATTACTATTTTTTATGTTTTATAAGTTTTTATCTTGAATCATTTGGATCTGAACAATCATGCCACAATAAAGAAAATTACACTGAGAATTATGCTAGGTAGCATTCCACATCAAAATTTTTGTTTTTATCATTTACCTACTCGAGGACGAGCAGGAATTAAGCTTGGGGATGCTTGATACGTCTCCAACGTATCTATAATTTTTTATTGTTCCATGCTATTATATTTACCCGTTTTGGATGTTTATGGGCTTTACTTTACACTTTTATATCATTTTTGGGACTAACCTACTAATCGGAGGCCCAGCCCGTATTGCTGTTTTTTTGCCTATTTTAGTGTTTTGAAAAAAAGGAATACCAAATGGAGTCTGTCGTGGAATTAACATGTCAGATGTCCTGGCGGAAGGACTTAGTCGTGGAGCCATCGCAACGAGATTAGCTTAAAGGGGTTAAAACAGAACAAAGGACACGGGAAGTTTATACTGGTTCGGCCCCTTGCGGTGAAGGTAAAAGCCTACTCTAGTTGTTGTGGGATTGATTGATCTCGATGAGCAGGGAGCGAATCCGCTTTACCTATCTCTCGAGCTGTTGTTTCTTGTTCCTGAACCGCCGCCGGGGCGTTCCTTTATATACACACGTTGACGCCCGGTCGGTTTACAGAATCCCGAGGCCGGCTCATACAAGTGTCTGGCTCGGTTTCTTCCTTTCCCTAACTTACAATACAAGTTATATATCTATGGCGGTTTACTACTATGGGCCCTAATCCGCCGTTGGGCTCTGGGCCTCTAAGCCTCTATAGTTAAAGCGCCATAGCCTTCATCTTCATGGGCTCTTGTACAGGACTCCTTGTGAGTGTAATCTGGCCCCTCCTGGGCGGTTTACACCCAGTAGTCATATCCCCTACAGAGTCCAAATGGAATGAAACCTTCGGGGGCGATCTTTTTGGAACGAACGTGATCCAGAGGACTTGGAGTGCAAGTCAAAAAGCAATCGAGGAGGCCATGAGGGTGGAGGGCGCCCCCCCTACTGTAGTGCGCCCCCTATCTCATGGGCCCCTCGGGCGTCCACCGACCTACTTCTTCCTCCTATATATACCCACGTACCCCGAGAACATTAGAGGCAACCACAAAAAACTATTTCCACCACCATAACCTTCTGTATCCGCGAGATCCCATCTTGGAGCCTTCGTCGGTGCTCCGCCGGAGGGGGAATCGATCACGGAGGGCTTCTACATCAACACCATAGCCTCTCCGATGAGTTGTGAGTAGTTTACCACAGACCTTCGGGTCCATAGTTATTAGCTAGATGGCTTTTTCTCTCTCTTTGAATCTCAATACCATGTTCTCCTCAATCTTCTTGGAGATCTATTCGATGTAACTCTTTTTGCGGTGTGTTTGTCGAGATCCGATGAATTTTGGGTTTATGATCAAGTTTATCTATGAGAAATATTTGAATCTCCTCTGAATTATTTTATGTGTGGTTAAGTTATCTTTGCAAGTCTCTTCGAATTATCAGTTTGGTTTGGCCTACTAGATTGATCTTTCTTGCAATGGGAGAAGTGCTAGCTTTGGGTTCAATCTTGCGGTGTCCTTTCCCAGTGACAGCAGGGGCAGCAAGGCACGTATTGTATTGTTGCCATCGAGGATAAAAAGATGGGGTTTATATCATATTGCATGAGTTTATCCCTCTACATCATGTCATCTTTCTGAATGCGTTACTCTGTTCTTTATGAACTTAATACTCTAGATGCATGCTGGATAGCGGTCGATGTGTGGAGTAATAGTAGTAGATGCAGGAAGGAGTCAGTCTAGTTGTCACGGACGTGATGCCTATATACATGATCATGCCTAGATAATCTCATAATTATTCGCTTTTATATCAATTTCTCGACAGTAATTTGTTCACCCACCATAATACTTATGCTATCTTGAGAGAAGCCACTAGTGAAACCTATGGCCCCCGGGTCTATCTTTTATCATATAAGCTCAATCTACTTTTATTTGCATCTTTACTTTTCCAATCCATATTATAAAATACCAAAAGTATATTTATCTTATCATATTATCTCTATCAGATCTCACTTTCGCAAGTGGCCGTGAAGGGATTGACAACCCCTTTATTGCGTTCGTTGCGAGTTCTTGTTTGTCTGTGTAGGTGCGTGGGACTTTTGAGGAGCCACCTACTGGATTGATACCTTGGTTCTCAAAAACTGAGGGAAATACTTACGCTACTATTGCTGCATCACCCTTTCCTCTTCAAGGAAAACCAACGCAAGCTCAAGACGTAGCAATCGTCAAGACACTTCTAAGATCTCTTGACAACTCATTTGACACCCTGGCCCTGATGATTCAAGAGTGCCCAGACTTCAAAACTCTCGATCCGTCTAACATACTTGAGAGGCTCAACACACATGAGTTCCAGCTATCTGAGAAAAGAGATATCTATGGCCCCAACTATGGCCTTACTCGCGCTTTGAAGGCGAAGGTTGTCTCCTCATCTGAAGAAGAATCTGACTACAGTTCTGGGGATCCTGAAGATATTGGAAAGGAGCTTGCTATGCTTGTGAAGAAGTTCCAGAAGTTCGCCAAGAAGAAAGACTTCAGAAAGTCTTCAAGATCCAGCTCAATAAATGATGAAGCTTCCTCTCGTAATCACAAGAAGAGAACCTGCCACAAGTGCAAGAAACCTGGTCACTACATCTCTGAGTGTCCACAGTGGGACAATGAAAGTGCAACTATCCCTGGGTGGTTTTGGTAATTCCTAACAACATATATCTCATTGAGCTAATTCTATTTCAAGATAACTATTTCATGAAAGCTCAATGATTGGCATGGCATGGATGAGAAAAGTGGATCCCTCAAAATGCTAAGGACAAAAGTATTGGCTCAAGCTCAAAGCACGAGACTCTACATTTTCTATTTTACTGATCCAAGGTCACATTGAGTCTATAGGAAAATCCAATACTATCAAGGAGGGATGAGGTGTTGCTTAATGGCTTTCTTGCTCAAAATGCTTAGTGATATGCTCCAAAGCCCTCAACTACTTTCTCACATCCACATATGACCTAAACCCAAAGTCCAACTCGTCCCCACCGATTCTTTCTATCCGGCGCCACCGAGTTCAGATGTCATAGCCACTGCCACAAACCCTAGGCAAATCGGTCTCACCGATAGGGATCTTGGTCTCACTGAGATGGGATTGTAATCTCTCTATTTCCCTTCGTAACGTTTCGGTCAAACCGAGATGAGCGATTGGTCCCACCGAGATTGCAATGCAAACTCTCTGTTTCCCTTTTGTAACATTTCGGTCCAACCGAGATGAGCGAATCGGTCCCACCGAGTTTGCCTGACCAACCCTCTGTGTGTCCATTACCAAAATTGGTCTCACCGAGTTTGTGTAATCGGTCTAACCGAGATTACGTTATGCCCTAACCCTAACCATATTGGTCCCACCGAGTTGCATGTCGGTCCCACCGAAAATCCTAACGGTCACATTATTTGATAAATTGGTCTGACCGAGTTTGACGATTCAGTCCCACTGAGATTGGCAAGTTGTGTGTAACGGTTAGATTTTGTGTGGAGGCCATATATACCCCTCCACCCACTCTTCATTCGTTGAGAGAGCCATCAGAATATGCCTACACTTCCAACATACATTTTCTGAGAGAGAACCACCTACTCATGTGTTGAGACCAAGATATTCCGTTCCTACCATATGAATCTTGATCTCTAGCCTTCCCCAAGTTGCTTTCCACTGAAATCTTCTTTCCACCAAATCCAAATCCTGTGAGAGAGAGTTGAGTGTTGGGGAGACTATCATTTGAAGCACAAGAGCAAGGAGTTCATCATCAACACACCATTTGTTACTTCTTGGAGAGTGGTGTCTCCTAGATTGGCTAGGTGTCACTTGGGAGCCTCCGACAAGATTGTGGAGTTGAACCAAGGAGTTTGTAAGGGCAAGGAGATCGCCTACTTCGTGAAGATCTACCCTAGTGAGGCAAGTCCTTCGTGGGAGACGGCCATGGTGGGATAGACAAGGTTGCTTCTTTGTGGACCCTTTGTGGGTGGAGCCCTCCGTGGACTCGCGCAGTCGTTACCCTTCGTGGGTTGAAGTCTCCATCAACGTGGATGTGCGATAGCACCACCTATCGGAACCACGACAAAAACATCAGTGTCTCCAATTGCATTTGCCTTGTCAAACTCCTCCCCTTTACCTTCGTATGCAATTGTTTTACATTCCGCTGCTATACTCTTAGAATTGCATGTGTAGGTTGATTGCTTGACTTGTGCTAAGTTGCTAAAATCTGCCAAGAACTAAAATTTAGAAAAGGCTAGATTTTTACTTGGTTAAGTAGTCTAATCACCCCCCTCTGGACATACTTTCGATCCTACAAGTGGTATCAGAGCTTTGGTCTCCATTTGCTTTGATCTCCATAGCTTTTGGTGGTCATAGCCTTGGTTTCACAACCTAGGAGAGTATGGCATCTAGCAAGGGAAATTACCACCGTAGAGGTCCTTATTTTGATGGTACTAATTTTGCTAGTTGGAAGCATCAGATGAAAATGCATATTCTTGGACATAACCCCATCGTTTGGGCTATTGTGTGTATTGGCTTGCAAGGTGAATTCTTTGATGGGAGAGAACCGAACTGTAAAGCTACCGCGGAAGAGTTGAAGATGCTAAAATACAACACTCAAGCTTGTGATATCCTCTTCAACGGATTGTGCCTCGAAGAATTCAACAAAATTAGCCGTCTTGACAATGCAAAGGAAATTTGGGATACTTTGATTGATATGCATGAAGGTACCAACTCCGTCAAGGAATCCAAGTTGGATGTGCTTCAAAGTCAGCTTGACAAGTTCAAGATGAAGGATGGTGAAGGTGTCGCTGAAATGTACTCTAGGCTTGCTCTTATCACAAATGAGATTGCCGGCTTAGGAAGTGAAGAGATGACCGACAAATTCATCATCAAGAAGATCCTAAGAGCTTTGGATGGAAAATATGATACCGTGTGCACATTGATCCAAATGATGCCCAACTACAAAGATCTCAAGCCAACGGAAGTCACTGGAAGAATTGTTGCTCGTGAGATGTCACTCAAGGATAAGGAGGAGCTCCACAACAAGTCAAGTGGTGCTTACAAAGCCTCATGTGAAGCTCCCACATCATCAAGTGAGAAACAAACCTTCAATGAAGAATTGAGCCTAATGGTGAAGAACTTCAACAAGTTCTACAGGAGTATGAGCACGGAAAGAAGCTCCAAGTCAAGGTCATACAATGACAAAAGATCTTCTAGTCATGAGCGTAATTGCTACAATTGTGGAAGACCCGGACACTATTCTAATGAGTGTACGACACCCTACAAAAGAAGAGAAGATTCTCCAAAAAGAAGAAGTAGAAGAGAAGAATCACCATCAAGAGAGAGAAGGAGTAGAGATGATCGTTATGAATGAATAACATCCCGGAGAAGCAAGGATTCGGAAAGGAAGGACAAGTCATCAAGGATCTACACAAAACGAAGACATCAAGCTCATGTTGGTGAATGGGTATCCGACTCCGACTCCAACAATCACTCCGAGAGAAGCTATCACTCCGACTCTGAATATACTCAAGATGAAGGTGTTGCCGGTCTAGCACTTGTGTCTACCAACTCCTACGACATATTTGATTCACCAAATGAAGGACTTGGAAGATGCTTCATGGCTAAAGGCCCAAAGGTAACACACCCCGAGTATGTTGATTTCAATAGTGATGAAGATGACTTGCTAGGTGATCATGATTCACTTGTTGACAACTCTAGTGATGAATACTATGATGAAACGTCAATTAATCATGCTAATCAAGATAAAACGAATGACAATGATAAGGAGAAGATTGAGCTCCTAACTAAAGAACTAAACACTCTTAAGTTAGCTCATGAAACTATCTTAGGAGATCATCGAGAACTTTTAAGGACTCATGAGAAGTTACGCTTTGAAAAGCTCAACCTTGAGCAAGAGCATGAGTTGTTAAAGGCAATCAATGATGATGTTTGCAAGAAAAGTTCTTCTTACACACTACACCACAACACTACATTCCCAACAACCAGGTTAGTGGGGAATACAACTTCTTCCAACAGACAGTCAGTCGGGAAAAACTATTGCCGACCAACATTGTCTGTTGGGTAAAGTCCAGACGGGAAAACCCTTTCCCGACCGACATAGCTTTCCCGACCGGCTGCTTGATGGCTATGGAATATCTTTCCCGACCAACAGCCTGTTGGGCCTACCATGGGCCTTTCCCGACCAACAGTCTGTTGGGGCAGCCACGGGCCTTTCCCGACCGACTATTGGATAGGGCATTCTTTCCCATCCAACAGTCTGTTGGGCCTAGCATTAGGCTTTCCCAACCGACTATCAGACGGGGTTTGTTTTGCCAACCAACAATCAGATGGGGTTTTCTTTTGCCGAAAAACAGTTCATCAACATTTGTTTAGCCAACCACAACTTCAATTAATGTATGGTACTGATTGTCACATACATATAGTTCATGTGCTCTAAGCATAATCAACCAAACACCAAACGTCAAGCTCACATCGGGAGCACCAAACTTTTTTTATTTCATTAACTAATTGGCACATACATACACTTCAATCTGTTCTAAACAAAACCACTGAGACACCATACATCAGGTTTACAAAAGGACAGCCAAAAGATGCAACTATGAGACATTAGTTGTACAAAATGAAAGCTAAAACATCTAGTTGACGTGGATCGTTGGCTTCATGGTTCCCTGTGAGTGTAGTCCTTCTGTTTGCTTCCTGCAAAAGTTAGCCAATTCTCAATTATAATACACTATTAGGAACTATACTACAGCACCAAACTGCCAAATATACAGGATCATCGCATTCTCAAAAATATAAATATTAATAAATACAGAGAATTCAATAATCATGTGTTAACACTAATGTTGATCCTCGGTTGAGATTGTTAGCACTAATCTCAATATTTTGTATCCGCGTACTTACTTTGCTTTCGTTATGCATGTAACATAGATGGTCTAGGAGTATCTAGTTGTCGAAGCTTAAATCGAGTGGGCGGAGGAGGCGAGATACCGGGCTGTCGTGCGATGCGGTGCGCATGGTGAGATGCTGATGGCGGCGTGAAGCCGCGGTGCTGTGCGATGCAGCACGCCGTGTGAAGCGGCAAGGCGCTTGACGACTGGAATGGCTGGACAAATATCGGCTAGAGGAGAATAGGCAAGTTAGTTAGTTTGTTAGCTGCATGGCTGCTGACCAGGTGTGTGGCCGTTGAGTGGAGCTGCGCAAGTGGACATGCATGCATGTAGGGATTACCAAGTGCATGAGTTAGTTGTGTGAGTGGGCGTGAGTTAGTGCCTAGACGTGATGTTAGTGGCCGGATATGGCGCCTGAGTGGTGCGTGAAGGTCAGCTTCCTATATATATATAAGTTACAATGAAAAAAGAGAAAAGAGGCTGAGAGGGCTCGAGGAAAAGGCAAGGCAAAGCTAGTTTCCTCCATGGTGAAGTGTGTGTTTTCTGCCCTGGTGTGTGTGTCCTTGTGTTATTGAGAGAAGATAGGAACCACAAGAGAGATGTGAGAGGAAGAAGAGGTGCTGCGGGAGGCAGCGCCAACAGAGATCACCCCAGCCAGCCCACCATCTCCATAAGGAGTTGATAGGTCAGCAAAGGCGTTTGTTTCTTCTCTTTAAAAATAAGATAAATTACTCTATTGGCATAGGCAAAAAAATTGGAGTGCGCATGATCTTGAGGTAGCAGAAGAGTTTAAAGCATCTATTTGTGTTTATACAATTAGTTCTGTATTATATAAATAATTGATTCTTCTGCATTTGTATTATTGTCAGCATCTCATTCTGAACAGACTACAATTTGTGAAACCATTCTCATTGCAAAATTGCCAAAAACTAATAAGAAAACACAACCTTCTTTTTAAAGGGACCTGCTTATCCACTAACTACAGTTACCTGGATAATTTTAGCATTCAAATTTGTAGCATTACCAAGCTTGGGTTGAATAAATAATTTTATATCAATTTAATTCAAAAGGATCAATCTAAAATAGTATGCATATTAAGAAGCTACATCAGTTTGCGATGAACATCATTCCTATCCGCAGCAAGAGTTTTCAATGTGCACAAACCTTGACAAATGATGTCCGGCTTGCCGCTCGCCAGACCAGGATGTGCGCCACTCAAAATTCCTGAACAATAGTGGTTGCTAATCAATCGAAACAGGAGAAACAAGGATTCAGGCTAACGAGCTGAAGCAGGATAAAAGATGCACCAAAACAAGCTAGAAACGATGTAAACACGTCAGCGTGCATCCTTACGAAAGGGGCACGTAGGAAGATCTCTTTATAATATGTTATGCATGTATGGATAATCATCATTCAAGTAGAGCCAACATTACACTTCTGCAACTTCTACAGCAATAATGACATTATATATTACATCACCTCTATGAAATTTACTGCTGCTGAGCAAAAAAGGATTACATAATACATTTGATAGTGAGAGATTTCTTTTTACCAAAACGAATAAGAGAAAAGAATGGCGCTGAACTAAACAAAGGGCAGTGACCATAAGTTGAGTAATATTGTTAAACACGACAATCAACAAAACTCATTGGAATAAGATTTAAATTACATGGTCTAATAAGATCTCCTTATCTCGATGAATCTCAAACTAGGATTTCGATATCTCAGTAAATCTTAGATTCAGAGTTTCTAAAAGCTGCAATAATGCTTTACAAATTAGAGCTTACCTAAAAGTAAAGAATATCTTGCCCAGAAGCCGAGGTAGGGACTCATTGAGTATGAGTATGACTATAAACTGCAAACTGTACGCTAGCTCTAATCTTGGTTGAAAGTAGCCAATTCTGAAGGCATCAGACTGTCAGCACCTGCAACATCTCAAGTATATGAATACCATTTTTGCGAAAATCATGTACTAACATTAAACATCAATGTTGAATTTACACAACCATACTGTCAGCAACAAAGGCATGAATGAAACAAAAAGAATGTGGCCTATCTAATAATAGTAGGAAGAGCAACATAAATCCATATTCTCCTTGCAATGTGGCTTATCTAATAAAAATACGAAGAGCGAAATAAATCTATGTTCTCCCAGCATTCTATGGTGCATGTTTTGCCTTGTTTGTGATCAGAAGAATATGGAGGCTACTGTGAAAGTCAAGCTGTGCCTAACAAATCAACATTCCAAGTTTCAGGCAGGATATGAACCAAGAAAATACTGATTTTCTATACATACATCACACTCGTGGTGATTTTCGCGAAGAGGTGCAAGCTGTTGGCAGCGTCGAATGGCTTGGGCTCCGAGTCCAGCACCGCTGCGGCAGCCTCCCACTCCGTCTAAGTGTATGGGATGCAAAGAAGAATCCTGGGAAAATATGGGATACATGAACTATTCTGGAAGTTACAGAACTACTGAATCAAATTTAAAGAGAAAATAAAACTGTAAAATCTATAGAAGCATGACTGTATAAATACAAACTGCTAGATATGTATTTTATCTTCATTCCAGAAAAACTGAACTAAGTTTAATATAGTCTTATGTTTGCCAGAATTCTACAATGCTTAAATAAAAGTCTGAAACATTAGTATGATTATTTGGACCTTTTGTGGAACCTGAAGCTAGTTCTCAGGGTTGTCCCTCGTCTCAAAGCACATATATGTGGATACATTTTTCTATATATATAAAGTAATGATTTTTCATATGATGAATACCCTTGTATTGACCATCAGGCACACATAGCATAATATAGTCTGGCAAGGGTTTAAACATCACAAACTACAACTCACAAGCTCCAAAGTTCACAAATCAATCACAACCAGTTCATAAAACAGTAGCTAATTAAGGTTTCCTGCAACACTACTGAAAGGAATACCTGTAGCATAGATTTTTCTTTTCAGTAATAGCATCAAGCTTGTTCTTCTCAAGTTCTCATATCCAGAAATCACACGAGATGTACCTCTTAGACTGCATTTCCGGCTACCCCATTAGCAGATAGAGCCCCTGTTTTTGATGCTCTGCTTGTTGCTTGAGCTCGAGCTCACATCCAAAACGCTGCTTGCTGGATAGAAGTACTATTCCAAGTCATGGCTGATCTGAACGGAAAAGGGAAAAGCAAATAAATCAACTAACGGCAGCACCGATTGGGGACGGGCGGAGAGGGGGAGGAGAGTAAAAAGAACATTCACCACCGGCGGGAGGGGAATCACCAGCAGTCAACGACCAGATCCTTCTTCGAACGAACCGGCGAGCGCAGATGGGAGGAAGCCCATGGCATGGCCACGGTGGTGGCGGTCCCTGGGTGACGACTGATGAGAGGGGGCGCGAGTGCTCTCTCTCGCAGGTGACCCACCTCTCCCTCCCTCCCTCCCTCCCTCTCTCAGCCCTGGATCTGAGAGGGATGGCGGCGTCCACCATCGCGCCTTGGCCTCTCCCCGAACTGCAGCGAAGGGTTAGTAGTGTTCGGGGCCTAAGCAGTGGGGGTGCAGGAGGATGAAGGAGACAGGTGACGGCGTGCTAGAGACGGCGGGGGTCGGCGGCGTGCGGGCGGCGGCGGAGGGAGCGCGTGAGAGGATTTAGGTTTGGGGGATTTGGAATTGGTCGTGGCACTTGTCGAAGGCCGAATGAAAAAATAGGATGGAGGCTTGGCGCTAAGTTTTTGGCCCGCGCGCGCAAAGACGGGCCGGCCCAATTGGCAATGAATAGTCGGTCGGCATTAATCCCCGACCAACAGTCTGATGAAGATATAAGCTTTTCCGACCGATTGTCCAACGTGAAACATCCAAGTATTGCCGACAGACAGTTGGACACAATACATCAGTATTACCGACCAACAGTTAGATAGAAGTTTTCCCGACCAACAGTCTGTTGGCAAAATTGACTTTTCCCGACACACATCGGTAGGCAAATCTAGTGCGTGGTGTAGTGACATTGCCAAGCGTTTACTCTTATCTACTTACATGCTTCAAGTCAAGTATAGTAACAAGAACAAGAAAGATTCTTCCTCTAGCAGTAACAATAATCATGCTAAATCCAATGTTGTTGCTTCTAGTAGTTCTCTTGATTCCACTAATGATTCTCTTAGCCAAGTTACACTTGAGCAAGCAAATAGCCTATTGAAGGGAATTATAGAGAAAGGTGTTTACAAGAGCCTTACCGGGAGTAAGCAATTCGAGGAAATTGCACGCAAGCAAGGAAGGCACCGAAAGAACCAAGGTGTTGGTTTTGAACAAAAGTTCAATGCCAATGGAGTTGAGTGGGAAGAAGATCAATACCCCAAGATGAAGTTTGTTCCTCAACAAGAGAAGTATGGTCCTACTTCTTTCAAAGGAACACAAGCTCAAAATGATCTTCCACCACAAGACCACAAGCAAAAAGGCAAGGACAAGATTCAAGAGGAGATTGATGCATTTGAAGAAGCTCCTAAGGCCTTGGTCAAGTGGGTTCCCAATACTACATCAAGTTCTACTTCATCAAGTTCGACTACAACTCAAAGGATTCCCATCAAGATGATGTGGATCCCGAAGAAGAAGAACTAGAGAGTTCTTGAGGGTGACTCTGCCAACATATTTCACTCTTATCATTTTGGCGAGGACACGTGCAATCAACTTCCACATCTTGCACTAGTTCAAGGAGTCACAAACCCTCTTGTTGGTAAGACAAGGGACAAGGTAACCTAATGCTTTCATGGACATCATCTTGCATATGCATCACTCTATGTCTATGGATATCCTTATTTGTTCCTTGTGGGACTAACCCGTGTAGGTATTGAAAGTGCAACTCACTCCAACGGATTGCTCCAAATCATCTACATCAACATTGAGCATCCACATCTTCAACATCTACATGAAGTCATCATCGACAAAACCCAAGGTTAGTTCATCCCTCTTAGGGGGGATCTCACATCTACGGGGAGCTTTACTCTAAGAATTGAGCTAAAGCAACTACAATGGTGTGAACACAACAATGCTTTATGTAAAAGTGGTAACCCCACTTGTGCTTAAATGATGAGTATGACCTATGATTAAATGTTCTCATTTGACTCCTAAGTCAATATACTCATATATATATATATATATGACCTAGTCATCGCCAATTGCTTGATAGATGCTAGTATTGCATGTGCATGCTTTGTCACATATTTCATTTGCCATTTTATTGTGTGAGCATGCTGGTTGCATATTTTACTCATCCGAGGACATCCACTTGTTGTTTTGATTGTTTGGTTTCTCTTTCTTTTGCCAAGTGGATGGACAAGAATACCTAAGAACCTTCTCTAGCTATCTATGCTTTTCTTGTCTCAAACTCTATTAGTGAGGAGCAATCGGAGTCCCCGATTCGTCATAGACTTAAACTTCCAAAACCTCTTTGTGCATTTCGGTCTGACCGATTCATCCATTTCGGTCATACCGAGATCACTAAGTTGATCTAGGTTTTCAATCTCGGTGCAACCGATTTGAACTTTTGGATCACACCGAGTTGCAGTAACTGCTTGCAGTAATGCATCTCGGTGCCACCGAGTTGTTCCACTCAGTCACGTTGACAGGGTCAGGCTATATATACCCTCGGGCCAAAATTTGGAAACTTTTCTGAAACCCTTCGCCCGCACACAGCCTGCTCTACCTCTTCGGGTCTCCGGATCATCCTCCTCATCTCCAACGACCTCCCTCCGCTGGTCTCCACCACCATCAACAGGATTCTTCTCCGCCGTTGTCGCCATAGCAAATCCATCACCGAACTAGGGTATGGATTTGAAACTTTGTGCTATCCTCACTCCAATTCCTAGCACATTGCATTGCCATGAATCTTGCCACGTTTGAAATCTTCTTATCCAGCGAAACTACTCCGTAGATTAGTTTTGGATTGAAAATTTAGGGTTAGGTTTCCGCCGAATTCATCTCGGACCGACTGAGTTGTAGAAATCGGTCTCACCAATTTGGCTCAGGCCATTGCACATGTGATTCTCGGTCTGACCGAGAATTGCAAATCGGTGTGACCGAGATCAATTCTTTGTGAAACCCTAGCAGTCTCGGTGCCACCGAACTATGACTTGGTCTGACCGAGTTCACTAGTTTAGGTTCCAAAAGCTGCTTCGGTATCACCGAGTTTAGAAATCGGTAGCTCCGAAATGCATTCTACGGAAACCTAAAACTAAGTTTTTGACTCAATTGTTTGCAAAAACCTCTGTGCTTTGTGATGCTCATCCACTCTACCTCATCTACGTCTATTCACAGGGTTTGCTGTCAGAGTTTGCATCATGTCAGATCAGAGTGACAGTCAGAACAAGTCTGAGGAGCAAGTTCATATGAGTGAGGGCACTAGTCCCTCTAGAAGTTATGATGATGGTAGCAGGAGCACACCCAGCAATTTTCCCAAGGCAGCAACCAGGACCAGAAAGAAGAAAACCTCAGATTCTGAAGATGAGGACTATGTGGCTATTGAGGATGAGGCCACCTCAAAGAAGAAGGTGCTGAATAAGAAATATGGCACAGCTGCATCCACTAAGCCAGGAATGCAAAAGAAGGCACCTGCAAGGAGAATTCCAACTTCCAAACCTAGGAAGGTTGCCACTGGTGAAACCATGAAGTTCACCATTGAGTCTGATGATGAAGCTGCTAGCCAAGATAAGAAGAAGAAGAGAGTCAGAACTACAACTGCCAAAGTACTTGGCAAGCCCTCTATGAGGAGAGACTCTGAAGAAGAAGAGGAAGAGGTTGCTGCTCCTGCACCTAAACCTCAAAAGCTGATGGGAGATGCTATAAGATCAGGGGCTGCTCCATCTAAGCCCAAAGATGCTCCCAAGGCTGCTTATCCTAAGCCCAAGTCTGCACCAAAGAGGAATACCATGAGTATTCCAGCTGAAGAGAAGAACAAGGCCCCAATGCCTGAAGCAGCTGAAGAAGAAGATGAAGATTCACTTGTTTTGAGAAAGTTGAAGCCCAAGATTCCTGATCATAATGATGCTCATCCAGTTGCAGAAGATATGAAGCTCGGGAAGGATGCAGGTCTGAGACTCTGGAGACAGACTGATGCCTATGCTGTCAGAAGAAGAACTATAGTGGACTACAGGTTCCACACTAAGGAACAACAGGATTTCTGTGAGACAGTGTTGCTTGACAAGAAGCCCATAGTATGTGACATGAGATGGGTTGACTGGGATTACATCAAGAAAAATGAAGAGCACTATCCAGGAGTTTATGACAGTTTCAAGTCTTGTGGAGTTGAAGACTTTGTTGGCCAGAAGCTCACAAAGTGGAATGGTGAACTTATTATGCAGTTTTACTCCACAACTCATTTCTACCCAGATGGGAAGATAGTCTGGATGTCTGAGGGTACTAGGTACCAATCAACAGTTGAAGAATGGTCTGAATTGATAAATGCTCCAAAAGAGAATGAGGATGACTTGGATGTCTATGCCAAGAAGAAGAAAGACCACAACTCCATGGCTCACATGTACAGAGAGATCCCAGATGCTGCACTAGAGACACATAAGTTTGGATCTGTACATTACCTATTGTTAGGATTGCCTACTATCAACTGGATCTTAAGGCACACTTTGCTGCCCAAGTCAGGTGATCACAAGATGATTAGAGGCCATGCAATCAACTTGCTGCATATATTTGATGTGCCTCAGAAATTCAAAGTCATGAGCCTGAGTGTGGAAACAATCAAAAGGATTGTTGCTGATCAGAAGAGGAGTTGTGGGTATGCCCCACACATTCACGAGCTTATAAACTCCAAGATGGGAACAGGCACATATCTTTTGGACAAGGAGCACCTGCCCATCTATCCTGATTTCGAGGACAACACCATTGTGATGGATGAAAATGAACCATCATCTGTGCAAGCACAAGAGAAGAAAGAGAAGGCAAGGGCAGAGAAAGCTGCAAAGATGCCAACTGCTGAAGAGGCATCTCAGATTTTCTTGAAGAGCAAGCAAGATCAGCTTGGCTACTTGATTGCCTCCACCTTGAGGATTGAGAAGGGCTTGGCCACCTTGACTCAAACCCAGGAGAGCTTGGAGAGAATCATAGAGCAGAAGTTTTATGCTCTTGATGTCAAAGTTACTGAGATCCAAACTGCAGTTGAGCAACTTCAGGAGGATGTGGAGGAGAAGAAGGGCAAGTCTACTACTGATGCTTTTGCTAGTGTTCCCAGAGGACAGAGGTCTACTGCAATGCCTGTTCTAGACACCAGAGCTACATCATCTGCACCAGCTACAGCTTCAGTGCCTCCAGCTCCAGCACCCACTCCACCAGCTCCAGCTACATCAACAGAAGACTTCGTCCATGGAGCCATCTCTACACCATCACATGAAGACCAAGCCTGAGAGTCGTTTAGCACTATGCATTTTTATGAAATTTTTGGTAACTTGTTGCCAAAGGGGGAGAAAAATGTATAGATCATAGGCTTCGAGAGAGTGTGTTGCTTTTGATCTCTCTTGTCTTCTTGGTGGTTGAACTTCGTTATTTGTGTGCTTGATACATTATGCTTGTGTGAGATACTTGGATGATCATATGCTATGCTACATTAATGCTTGTTGGATGATATTATCTATTATCTTCTCATATGATCATTCACTTTACTTGGTGATGAGTGCATGTATTTAATTATTATCATTTTGAGCGCTCCACCAAGATGTATGTGACATGGAAGAGTAACCCATGATCCTAAATCATTGTGCATTTGCAGTCCAAAGCAAATTTTAAATAATGCAAAATTTAGGGGGAGCTCTTCCTTTTCACATACTTCTCAAAGCGACAATGTTTTTCAATCTTATTATCATTTGTCGAAGCTTTGATATATATGTTGTCATCAATAACCAAAAAGGGGGATTGAAAGTGCAACTATCCCTGGGTGGTTTTGGTAATTCCTAACAACATATATCTCATTGAGCTAATGCTATTTCAAGATAAATATTTCATGAAAGCTCAATGATTGGCATGGCATGGATGAGAAAAGTGGATCCCTCAAAATGCTAAGGACAAAAGGATTGGCTCAAGCTCAAAGCACGAGACTCTACATTTTCTATTTAGTGATCCAAGATCACATTGAGTCTATAGGAAAAGCCAATACTATCAAGGAGGGATGAGGTGTTGCTTAATGGCTTTCTTGCTCAAAATGCTTAGTGATATGCTCCAAAGCCCTCAACTACTTTCTCACATCCACATATGACCTAAACCAAAGGTCCAACTCGGCCCCACCAATTCTTTCTATCCAGCGCCACCGATTTCAAATGTCATAGCCACTCCCACAAGCCCTAGGCAAATCGGTCTCACTGATAGGGATCTCGGTCTCACCGAGATGGGATTGTAGTCTCTCTGCTTCCCTTCGTAACGTTTCGGTCAAACTGAGATGAGCGATTGGTCCCACCGAGATTTCAATGCACACTCTCTGTTTCCCTTTCGTAACATTTCGGTCCAACCAAGATGAGCGAATCGGTCCCACCGAGTTTGCCTAACCAACCCTCTATGTGTCCATTACCAAAACCGGTCTCACCGAGTTTGTGTAATCGGTCTCACCGAGATTACATTATGCCCTTACCCTAACCATATCGGTCCCACCGAGTTGCATGTCGGTCCCACCAAAAATCCTAACGGTCACATTATTTGCTAAATCATTCTGACCGAGTTTGACGATTCGGTCCCACCGAGATTGGCAAGTTGTGTGTAACGGTTAGATTTTGTGTGGAGGCTATATATACCCCTCCACCCACTCTTCATTCGTTGAGAGAGCCATCAGAACATGCCTACACTTCCAACATACATTTTCTGAGAGAGAACAACCTACTCATGTGTTGAGACCAAGATATTCCGTTCCTACCATATGAATCTTGATCTCTAGCCTTCCCCAAGTTCCTTTCCACTCAAATCTTCTTTCCACCAAATCCAAATCCTATGAGAGAGAGTTGAGTGTTGGGGAGACTATAATTTGAAGCACAAGAGCAAGGAGTTCATCATCAACACACCATTTGTTACTTCTTGGAGAGTGGTGTGTCCTAGATTGGCTAGGTGTCACTTGGGAGCCTCCGACAAGATTGTGGAGTTGAACCAAGGAGTTTGTAAGGGCAAGGAGATCACCTACTTCGTGAAGATCTACCCTAGTGAGGCAAGTCCTTCGTGGGAGACGGCCATGATGGGATAGACAAGGTTGCTTCTTTGTGGACCCTTCATGGGTGGAGCCCTCCGTGGACTCGCGCAGCCGTTACCCTTCGTGGGTTGAAGTCTCCATCAACGTGGATGTACGATAGCACCACCTATCGTTACCACGACAAAAACATCTGTGTCTCCAATTATGTTTGCCTTCTCAAACTCCTCCCCTTTACCTTCATATGCAATTGTTTTACATTCCGCTGCTATACTCTTAGAATTGCATGTGTAGGTTGATTGCTTGACTTGTGCTAAGTTGCTAAAATCTGCCAAGAACTAAAATTGGGAAAATGCTAGATTTTTATTTGGTCAAGTAATCTAATCACCCCCCTCTAGACATACTTTTGATCCTACAGACAATGAGACAAAGAAGAAGAAGAAGAGCGAGGAATATGATTCTGATGACAAGAAGAAGAAGAAATCCTCAAAGTTTTCTTCCAAGTCTTCATCACACAAGAAGAGCTCATCAGGCAAGGCTCGTGCATTTGTTGGCAAGGAGATGGATTCAGAGGAGGAGTCTGCATCTGAGGAGGCGGAGGTGGAGTGTGAAGAGGAATCTGATTCTGGAGTAGCAAGCCCGGCTCTAGCTTCTGCATATGTCGCCAAGTCCATCTTCAACACTGAAGACAATGGCCTCGTCACCAACGTTGATGCCAAGGATGAGGATGACTCTGCTCCCACCTACTGCTTCATGGCATGTGGGTCCAAGGATCATAGCTGGTCGTATGTCTTCTAGCAAAAGCTTCAGAGTGATGGCTCTGGCATCGGAGGCTAGGACATGCTGGCATGAGGAACTTGTATACTCTCACAAAGAAGAAGCATGTCATGGGCATCGAGGGCGTCAAGTTCAAGAAGGATCATCTGTGTGGTGCTTGTGAAGCTGGGAAGATGACTAGGGCCAAGCATCCCTCGAAGACAATCATGATGACATCACAACCCTTTGAGCTACTTCACATGGACTTATTCGGCCCTACTCACTACTCTACTCTTACTACCATTGCTGGTCTCTATGGCTTCGTCATTGTTGATGATTACTCAAGATATACATGGGTGCACATAATCCTCTACAAGACTGAAGTGCAGGATGTCTTCAGACGATTTGCCAATCGTGCCATGACAAACTATGGCATCAAGATCAAGCACATCAGAAGTCACAACGGCACAGAATTCAAGAACACCAGCCTCGACACTTATCTTGATACACTGGGCATCACTCATGAGTTTTCAGCTCCTTACACACCTCAACAGAATGGCATCGTGGAGCGCAAGAACATAACCCTCATTGAGATGGCTCGAATGATGGTTGATGAGTACAAGACTCCAAGGAAGTTTTGGCCTGAAGCCATTGATATTGCATGCCATGTCATCAACCGTGTTTATCTTCACAAGATTCTAAAGAAGACATCATATGAGCTGCTAATTGGTAAGAAGCCAAACGTCAGTTACTTCAGAGTATTTGGTGCTAGGTGCTGGATCAAGGATCCACATCACACTTAAAAATTTGCACCGAAAGCACATGAAGGTTTTATGCTTGGATACGGAAAGGATTCGCACTCCTACAGAGTCTTCATCCTCTTTCACTATAAAGTGGTTGAAACTGTGGATGTGCGATTTGATTAGACTAACGGCTCACAAAGAGAGCACCTGCCAAGTGTGCTAGATGAAGTCCCTCCTAGTGAATCTATCAAGCTCATGGGTACTGGAGAAATCATACCTTCAGAAGCTCAGGCTGAAGAAGAAATCATCATTGCACCAAATCAACCCGAAGACAATGCTCAGCCTGAAGTCAATGCTGAAGCTGAAGACAATGATCTGCAAGGGCAAAATCTTCGTCCGGTTCATCCCCGTGTTGTAAATGAAGTATAGATTGAGAAGATAATTGGTAGCATTAATGCACCTGGTCCACTCACTCGTTCAAGAGCAATGCAGATAGCAAATTTCTGTGGGCACTTTGCATTTTTCTCTATATCTAAACCCAAGAAAGTTGATGAAGCCTTCATGGAACCTGGATGGATTCAAGCTATGCAAGAAGAACTTCATCGGTTCGAGCTGAACAATGTATGGGAACTGGTCAAGCGTCCTGATCCTCGCAAGCACAATATCATTGGCAATCAAATGGATCTATCGCAACAAACAAGATGAGCATGGTCAAGTTGTCAGAAACAAGGCTCGTCTAGTTGCTCAAGCTTACACTCAAATAGAAGGGGATTGACTTCAATGAAACATTTTCTCCCATGGCAAGGCTTGAATCCGTTCGCATACTGCTAGCCTACCAACCATCACAACATTCTTCTGTACCAAATGGATGTGAAGAGTGCCTTTCTCAATGGCAAGATTGAAGAAGAAGTGTATGTCGCACAACCACCTAGCTTTGAAGATCCAAAACATCCCGATATGGTATACAAGCTCAACAAGGCACTGTATGGCCGCAAACAAGCTCCTCGCGCTTGGTATGAAACACTCAAAGACTTCATGAAGAGCAAAGGCTTCAAACCTGGTTCTCTAGATCCGACACTCTTCACGAAGACATATGACGGTGAACTGTTTGTGTGTCAAATCTATGTGGATGACATTATCTTTGGCTGCACTGACAAAAGATACAGTGATGAGTTTGGGCACATGATGCAAGAGCAATATCAGATGTCCATGATGGGTGAGCTGAAATTTTTCCTTGGTCTTCAAATCCGTCAGCAGAGCAATGGCATCTTCATATCACAGGAGAAATACCTCAAAGATTGCCTGAAGAAGTTTGGAATGCAAGACTGCAAAGGATACACGACGCCAATGCCAACCAAAGGTCATCTGGGCCCTGACGACAATGTAAAGAGTTCGATCAAAAGGTATACCGCTCCATGATTGGTTCTTTACTTTACTTATGTGCATCTATGCTAGATATAATGCTTAGCATTTGCATGTGTGCCCGATTCCAAGCAGCACCAAAGGAGTCGCATCACCTAGCAGTGAAGCGAATACTTCGATATTTGGCTTACATCCCAACAATAGGATTATGGTATCCAAAGGGCTCAACATTTGATCTGATTGGATACTCTAATGCTGATTATGCCGGTGACAAGGTTGATCGCAAGTCCACTTCAGGAACATGTCACTTTCTCGGTCGATCACTTGTCTGTTGGTTTTCAAAGAAGCATAACTGTGTATCACTCTCCACTGCTGAATCTAAATACATTGTTGTTGGATCGTGCTGTGCTCAGCTTCTCTGGATGAAGCAAACACTCAAGCACTATGGCATCAACACGAAAAATGTACCACTCTTCTGTGACAATGAAAGCGCCATCAAGCTTTCCAAGAATCCAGTTCAGCACTCAAAGACAAAGCACATTCAGATCCATCATCACTTTCTCAGAGATCATGTCAGCAAGGAAGATATTGATATCATTCACGTCAACACTGAAGAGCAATTGGCAGATATCTTCACTAAGCCCTTGGATGAGAAAAGGTTTTGCAAGTTGCGGTGTGAGCTAAATATCTTAGAATCCTCAAATGTCTTCTAATTGGACACACATCCTAACGCTTATGCATGTTGACGACTTAGATGTGCAACACACGAAGTAACGTATATCCTTAATCAATGAAGACTTACCCTCTGAGTGTGAATACATTAATGTGGAATTTGACTTCGGAGTGCCACGATAATTGTGCGTCGTGTCTGGGTTTAATACTTCCTATGTGGTTGGCAACGCCACCACCAAATTCTTATAGAAGTGTTCTGTCCTCTACAACATTCACTTATAGCTATGTCTTCATTCTTGAATCTCTATTTATCTAAGTGAATGTGATCGGACCCTAACCTATTATGTGCTTCTACCTCAAACTCTATCTGTCCAAATCATATGCATTCTATTGAAAACTGTCAATTGTCTTCTCTGAGTCCTTGTCAGCAGAAGACAATCTGACAAACATTTAAATCTGTTTTAATGCTGTATCCTTATTGCCTGTATATCAGAGAAGCCGGAACAACCACCCGACAATCCAGGCATGCGTGGGAACATGGAACAACTTTCAATGAGTTGCATGCGTGCCACGTGTCTCTCATATGTGTACCACCACGGCACTTGCGCTGCGCCACCCTCCTCCTTCTTATAAATATTCACCCATGCGGTCAATATCTGTTCTTCCACCTCGCCACCTCGCACAAACCCTAGTGCCTCCGCTAGCTCGTGTCGACGTTGGAGACGAAGCGCTTAGCTACCGCGACATCTTCGACGTCGTCCTCACGCCGGCCGTGGACCTCGTCCTCTCCGCCGCTGTCGTAGGTGTCTTCCGCCGCCAAGTTAGGGCGCGGGAGATTGAACTGCTCGGCCTCTCGTTCAACCTCATCTAGCAGTTCATCAGGGGTAATTAAATCTTACTTTTTACTACCTTTTTGATCCGTCAAATCTGTCCACTTCAACCAAAAGTGGTTTCTTCACTTCCAAATCTGGATATAACTTCTCCTGCATCTCATACCATGCCAAGTATATTCACTTATGCTTCATAACTAGTTAGATTCCTCACTTGTACTTATTCATGGATTTGTACAAATCTGGAACCAACTCTCTCCAAATAAGTGAATGTCTTCGCACTATGAGATCAATGTCTTCTAAACTGATTTATCTTCAAAATCTTCTAAGAATGCATATGACCTCTTCCCCTTCCCTCGCATCTCTAATGCTGTCACAGGTACATGTCTGTGGGAGAATCCCTTGGTTCTCATAGTCTGCATTCATTTGCAGAATGCTTACAACGTCACATTGAATCACCTGAAGCCAGTTCTTGTCTGACCAGCAGACGGAAGCCATTCACTGTGCTGAAGCCAATCAGTCTAAATATCATGGCTTCAGAGAAGTCTGCACGCAAGGGTGGCAGGCAACGCCATGGCAACACTGCACTCGATCTGCCCCCTGATCTGTATGAGCTGTACAAGTCAGATCCTGAAGAAAACTACAACCAGCGCAAGAACCGGATTCAGTGGATTCGAAGATATTGGGCAGAGAAATGGTTCAAGTACAGGTTTGTCATGCCTAAATATGCTGAAAAGAATGCTATCAAACACCCATGGGGTGACTGTCTATACCGCTCCTTGGTGCCAAAGAGCAAGGCTGAAGCCATCGAGCAAAAATTCTATCCTTGTATGGTCAGAGGACCACAGCCTGAAAATGCCGACCCATCTTCTCTGTTATGGTGTCGTGAAGACAATCTTTTTAAGCGCAACTATAAGTTTGCTAAAGATTCTGCTGAGAAGAACAAAAAGGATTTTGGCCTCAACTTCAACCCTGGCCCCTCTGCTCCAAGATCATATGGGACACGTGAAGCTAATGAGAACATAATTGGCCCCTTCGCCAATTTTGATGGGCTTCTGTCTCACATTGCTGCTCAAAGAGTAGCAGTGGATCAATCTGTTGGAGAAGCTGATTTTGAAGATGCTCCCTCAACTCCAAATGAGAAGAAGAAGAAGGCAAAAGCTTCTAAGCCGTCTTCTTCACCAAAAGCTTCAACAAGGAAGACTCTGAAGACTGCACTGCTTGAATCTAGTGTGTAGTTTGAAGACTTATCTCGCGTGTCCAAGAGGACCAAGAAGCCATTGCCCAAGAAGGCCACTGGGCAACCCCTGACACTGTTTGCTATTCTACGCAACGAAGATGAAGCCATTGATCTGTCAAGCGATGAAGATCTTGGTGATGATGCTCTGGAGATGCTTATCAAGAGCAAGCAAGAGGCTGAAATCTTTAATGGTCTGCCCCTCTTTGATGTTGATATTCTGAATAACTTCATCGATGAGTGGTTCGATAACCAGAACATTAGTATTGATGATCTTCAGCTTCCTGTGGACATCAGCGTCACATTCCATGGAGACATTGTTGGTGAGTTGGCCTTGGCTCAGAAGATTGTTGAGCTGAAGAACAAGATTGATTATGAGAAGGCTCACTTCAAGAAGAACATGGCCAAGCTCAGCGTGGCAGATGTCCAAATCTTCAAGAAGATGTTGCATGACCTCAAGGAGGAGTTCCACAAGAAGTGCACTGAAGCTAAAGGCTCATGTGAGCGCATGAAGTATTTTGCTGTGAAATGCGTTCAAGCCCACAATGAAGCTGAGAAGAACAAAGCTTTGGGCACCCTGGCATCGATCCCAGGATGGCTTCCAAACAGAAGAAGCCTACTAAGACCCAAACTGCACCAAGGCAGGAAGAACCTCGCATTGTCTTCCCTGCCAGTATGACAGGCTCAAAGCCTAAGGTCCCATCAGCAGCTTCAGAGCTGGAGAAGACAAGGGCAGCTGAAGTCGAAGCCAAGAAGCGCAAGCATAAGGACGTATCTGACGATGCTCCTTCCAAGAAGAAATTGAAGACTAAGGGAACTAAGTCTTCAAAGAAAGAGCGTGCTACAGCCTCTCGGCCTCTGATTGTTGAACCTATCTCAGTTGCTCCTCCTGCTTCCACAAATCAGGAACGGCGTGTTGTGCTCCACCAGCCTGCTTCCACAGAGGCTCATGAAGATGAACAAGTTCCAGCTATTGACCCCAACGCAGCTGAAGACATTGGTCGTGAAGACAATGTTGTTGATGATGAAGTCCTTCCTCAACTCGAGCACCACTTGGTATCATCGCCTGCTCCAACAAGAAGTGAATATGTTAGCATTGGTCGTCCTTTGACGCCAATCACTCAAGATGATTCCTGGGCTGAGCGCCCTCAAGAAGAAACCCCAGTTCATGATGAAACACCCCGTACTCCACCAGCACCAGTTACCAATCAAGTGTTGAATGACGACAACTACATGGACACCACACCATCACCAAAGGCGTCGCCCGTGTTTCAACGGCTTCGCAAAGGTCTCAGACCATCTGTCTCCATGTCAACTATCCTAGAAGAAGATTCACAATAATCCAGCTCAGTGGCACATCAAGTGTTCCCTGAAGAAAATCCTTCTATGACGGTTCCAGTGTCTAAAGCCAAAGCTACTGAAGACATTCCGGCTGCATCAGCCGATGAAGAAGAAGAAGAAAGAAGAGAAGAGAGAGTTGCCACACACCCTGCCCCAGATCAAGTCATTCTCGAGGAGAATGTGATTGTGCAAGACCCTCCGGTCGTTGACCAAATGGAGGTTGAGAACAATGAGGCTGCCACAAACACTGCTGAAGCTAATGACCCTGTCTTGGCTGAAGATCATGTGGAGCCTGTTGGGGATATAACTACTGAGTGTAAACCGGCCAGGAGGGCCCGGTTCACCCTCAACTATATTGACGCCCATGAAGATCCAGAAGATGGCGTTTTACTAATGAAGCTTAGAGGCCCGGAGCCCAAAGGCGGATTAGGGCCCATAGTGGTAAACCGCCATGGTTATGTAACTTGTATTGTAAGTTAGGAAAGGAGAGACCGAGCCGGACACCTGTATGAGTCGGCCTCGGGACTCTGTAGACCGGCCGGGCGTCAACCTATGTATATAAAGGGACGACCCGGCGGCGGTTCAGGGACAAGAAACAAAAAATCGAGACCCAAGCAAAGCGTATCCGCTCCCTGGTCATCGAAACCCAGTCAATCCCATCACAACTAGATGTAGGCTTTTACCTTCATTGAAGGGGCCGAACTAGTATAAAACTCATGTGTCCCTTGTCCAGTTTAACCCCTTCAAGCTAACCCGTCACGATGGCTCCACGACTAAGTCCTTCCATGAGGACATCTGACGTGTTAATTCCATGACAGTTGGCGCCCACCGTGGGGCTATCGCACGATGGTTTCGAGTTCTTGAAGGGCAGCTCTGAAGGACTCGTGGTTGGCCGGATGATCAAGAATCGTCGCGGCAAGCTCTACATCGACGATGAAGGATGGGGCCCCGAGGCCGGCTCAATCGAGTACAGGTACCGGGTCCCATTTGGCGGAATTCATGTCTTCATCGGGAAGATCGGCGAACCGGGCCCTGAGCCGGACATCTGCACCGACCTCATCGAGACGGCTCAGCGTGCGAGTCCTGCCCAGGTTAAGCCCTCCATGAAGCGTGCGTTTGTAGGATGTGTCCATGGGATCGGATCTGAACTAGTGTCTGAAGGCGTGACGACTGTTTATTCCGACGGCGAGTCATCCACTGGAGAAACCGAGTCCCTATACCAAATTCATGACGGTGTGTTCGAAGGATATTCCGATGGCAACAGTATTCCGGACCTCCTTGAACCGCCAAGTCGGGTTGCTATTTACATGGCCGGAACACAGCCCACTTTGCAGTCTTCATCTATAGCAGCGATGAATACCGGATCAGCGGCCGCGACAGGAGCCCCGGCGCGCCGTCCGGCTGAAGTCCTCTCCGGTTTGATGGATGTCTGGGCGACCTTGTTAACCACGGCAGTTACCCCGGAGACACATGATCAACACAATGCGGACATTGCGAAGCTGAAGGACCAGATAACGCAGGCTAAGGAGGACCTGGCAATTGAGGATGCTAGGATGGCCGAAGAACGGGTCGCTTTGGATGCCCAGTCACAGCAGATACAAGCGCAGAATTACCGACTCATGTTGGATCAGAAATGCATCAAATGACGTAATGCAAAGGAAGTACCGATTGCGTATGCAGCCGGTCTTTGAAGGATTGAATCTCTTTAATACACCTGGGGCTGGGCCGAGTAATCCATCAACTGCAAACCGGACCGACGCGCCTAGGGCAGCGCCGGATCAACTACGGATGACGGAACCACCTCGGCGAACGGATAACCCGCCGCCATACGTCTCCACACCACCGGGTCACTTCTCGAGCCCTTTGGATAACATGATTGCCGCAGCATCTCGCCTGGCAGCCATTCCAATGGAGGGCGATTCACTAGCGGCGATTGAAATGCGGCGGGCTAGGGACCTTCTTAAAACCGCTGTGGTGTATCAGCAGGCTTATTCCTATAGCCGAGATAGAATTCATTCAACCCCTTGTCCGAGCCCAAGCTATAGCAGGCACATGGATGAAACAGAAGTGTCTAGCAGTGCGCGGCACCGTAATGCTCAAGACATGGTGGATAATGGCAGAGCACAAAGGGAGGCCGCTTTGGGTCGTCATCAACCCGCCCCGGTTCAGCCAGCGGCGTCAGTAGACCGAGACACCGGGCTTTCTTTTAGTTCCTGGGGAGTGTCATGTCTCATCCCGGCTCTCCGTAATGTATGACTGCCCAAGGATTTCAAGGGTCCACGTAAGGTGCCTAATTACACCGCGGATCAGCCACCTGAGGCGCGGGTCGAGAGTTATGAGATGGCAATGGAGATGCTGGATGTGGATGAAGTGGCCTGTGCAAAGTACTTCACGATGATGTTGGAACGGACAGCCCGTACTTGGTTGAAAAACTTACCAGCCCACTCCATCGAGTCATGGGATCAGTTGAAGGCCCGGTTTATAGCTAATTTCAAAGACACATGCAAATAGCCTATGTCCATTGTGGATGTTGATGCCTGTGTTCAAGGGGAGAACGAGTCAACAACTCATTGGGTGCGCCGGGTTTCGGAAGTTTTGCATTCGTCGGACTGGATTAATGCTGGTCAAGAAATCATAATGCTGGAACATAATTGCCGGTTTAAGTCGCTCAAGATGAAGTTGGGACGGCTCAAGTGCCACTGCAATGACACGGGAACCCTTATGGCATCCTTGGTCAAGTATGCCGATTCTGATAATACCAAGGATCCCGATTCTGATGAGGAGAAACCGGAGAAGGGAAAGAACGATGGTGGTGCAAAGGGACAACATCACAACCAAGGAGGCCATGGGAATAATGGTAAGCGCAAGGCAGATAGTTCAGATCTTGTGGCTAACACCAATATGCAGCGTCGTAAAGGTAAACCGCCCCAGCGCGATGGAGGGATGAATCTGGAGCATTTGTTAAACCAGCCCTGCCCAAAGCATGGGACTAAGGAGGCCCCTTCAACACACCTTTGTAAAGATTGTTATATCATGAAGGAGTTCAAGAATTCCGATGTCTTCCAGTATGATCAGGGTCCGTTGGGCGGTTCAGGTCCAGGTTTTCATGGTGGCGACGGTTCAAACTCTAGATTTCACAATAATCAGGGTAACCAAAATAGCCAAGGTGGCAATGGCCAGTAGAATAATCAAGGAAATCAGCAGGAGTCAGGTTATCAAAGTCACCCCAAGCAGTTGAATGGTGGGCATTATCATGTGTTCACTACTAGCCTGTGTAAGCGCGATCAGAAGCTTCACAAAAGGGCAGTTAATGTCGTTGAACCGGCGGTGCCATGTTATTTACGGTGGTCCGAGCAGCCCACGATCTGGAGCAGAGAGGATCATCCGCCCCGGGTTGACAATCCGGGTCAACTGGCTTTGGTGGTAGCACCTCAGGTGGGAGGTTACAAGTTTACCAAAGTCCTGATGGATGGAGGGAGCAGTATCAACATCCTGTACTATGAGACTTTTCGTCGCATGGGGTTGACAGACAAGAGTCTTAAACCGGCCAACATTGTTTTTCATGGTGTAGTACCAGGTAAATCGGCATATCCTGTTGGCAAGATCGCTTTGGAGGTTGTGTTTGGAGATGAGCATGATTCCAGGTCTGAAAAATTGACCTTTGAAGTGGTGAAAATCCAGAGCCCGTATCATGCACTGTTTGGACGGCCGGCTTGCGCAAAATTCACGGCGAGACCCTGCTATATCTACTTACAGCTCAAAATGCCGGGTCATAAGGGGACTATAACAGTACATGGAAGTCGAAAGATCGCTTTGGATTGTGAGGAAGGTGATGCGGCTTATGCTGGGTCAGTTTGTGCTATAGAGGAGCTGAAGTTTTATAAGGACAATGTTGATCCGATAGACATGACCCCTCTGAAGAAGCCCACCACTGAGCATGACCCGACCCTGAAGTTCAAACCGGCTGATGAGACTAAACTCGTTGACTTTGTTCCTGGCGATTCATCCAAATAGTTTAGCATCAGCACCAATCTGGATCCAAAATAGGGAAGTGCGCTCATCGAGTTTATCCGTGAGAACCGGGACATCTTTGCATGGAAGCCTTCTGACATGCCAGGTGTACCGAGGGAACTCGCTGAGCACACTCTCAATATTGATCCCAAGTTTAAACCGGTCAAGCAATTTCTTCACCACTTTAATGATGAAAGACGCAAGGCTATTGGTGAAGAGGTAGCCCGGCTATTGGCTGCTGGATTTATCATCGAAGTATTTCACCCGCGTGGTTGGCTAATCCAGTGCTCGTTCTTAAGAAAAACGGCACTTGGCGTATGTGTGTGGACTACATAGATTTGAACAAAGCTTGTCCGGCAGATCCTTTTGCTCTCCTGCGTATTGATCAGATTATTGATGCGACGGCGGGTTGTGAGCGCCTGAGTTTCTTGGATGCTTATTCAGGTTATCATCAGATTAAAATGGCAGTTAAGGACCAGGAGAAGACAACCTTCATCACTCCCTTTGGAGCCTTCTGCTATGTTTCTATGCCCTTTGGGCTCAAAAGTGCCCAGGCAACTTATCAGCGTTGTGTGCAAAATTGTCTTCACACACAGATTGGGCATACTGTTCATGCCTATGTGGATGACATTGTAGTAAAATCCAGGAGGAAGGAAACCTTGATAGATGACCTCAAGGAAACATTTGACAATCTTCGGGTTTACAAAATGATGCTTAATCCGGACAAGTGTGTTTTTGGTGTTCCGGCGGGTAAGCTCTTAGGCTTTCTGGTATCCAACAGAGGCATTGAGGCTAATCCGAAAAAAATCAAGGCGATCACATCTTTGGCTAAACCGAAGTGTGTCAATGATGTTCAGCATCTAGCGGGTCAAATTGCAGCCCTTAGCCGGTTTATCGGCCGTTTGGGAGAGAAGGCGATTCCTTTGTATCAGATGTTGAAAAAGACACACGATTTCGTCTGGAGCGATGCAGCCAATGTGGCATTGGAGGACTTAAAGCGGCAGTTGGTTGAACCGCCGGTTCTTGCTGCTCCGGTTGACAAAGAGCCCTTGTTATTGTACGTGGCTGCTAATGCCTGTGCTATCAGCGTGGCAATTGTGGTGGAGCGCAAGGAGGCTAGTAAGGAGTATCCGGTTCAACGGCCGGTTTACTATATCAGCGAAGTACTTATCGAGTCAAAACAACGGTATCCGCATTGGCAAAAGACGGTTTATGGGGTTTTTATGGCAAGTCGGAAGCTCAAACAATACTTTCAAGGCCACCCCATTACAGTGGTCAGTTTAGCTCCTTTGGGTGATATAATTCAGAACAGGGAGGCAACTGGCCGGGTTGCAAAGTAGGCAATTGAGCTTGGACCGCACGGGTTGAAGTATATGCCTCGGACATCAATTAAGTCATAGGCACTTGTTGACTTCATCAATGATTGGACCGAGTTACAGGCACCACAGGACAAACCGGATAATACATACTGGACTATTCACTTTGATGGATCCAGGCAATTGGAAGGCTCGGGGGCTGGAGTTGTTCTTAGTTCCCCTCGAGGTGATAAAATTTGTTATGTTCTCCGCTTAATGTTTCCTTGTACTAACAATGCAGCTGAGTACGAGGCCTTACTCCACGGTCTCCGAGTGGCTAAGGAAATGAACTTAAGCCGGGTTCGCTGTTTTGGAGATTCTGATCTGGTGGCTCAGCAAGTTTCTGGTACTTGGGATTCTAAGGATCCACTCATGGCGGCTTACAAACGTGAGGTGGATATTGTGGTAGGTCACTTTAAGGGTTATCAGGTTGAGCACATTGACCGGCGCAAAAACGAGGCAGCAGATGCTTTAAGCCGGCTGGGATCTCAGCATAAACCGGTACCACCCAATACCTTTTTAGATATCTTGCATAACCCGTCTGTTAAGTTGCCTACAGAGGAGGATTTAGCTGTTCCTGATCCGAAGGCCCAATTGGTGGCCTCTTTACATACCACTCCAGATTGGACGGTTCCATATTTGGCGTATATGAACCGGGGCGAGTTACCAGATGATGAGGTTTTCGCCAGACAGATAATCCGGCGGTCCAAGTCCATGGTTATTCACAATGGCGAGTTACACCGTTGCAGTGTTTCGGGCATATTCCAACGTTGTATTTCTCCTGCAGAAGGGCAAGAAATTATACGTGAAATCCATGAAGGGGATTGTGGTCACCATGCCAATTCAAAGTCCCTGGTGGCTAAAGCTTTTCGTCATGGGTTCTATTGGTTGACAGCTCATGCTGATGCGGAGGATCTGGTAAAGCGGTGTGACGCTTGTCAGAAATTTTCACGTCGAGCTCATGTTCCGGCTCAGGAGCTACGGATGATTCCTATCACTTGGCCGTTTGCCACTTGGGGACTTGATATGGTGGGACCTTTGAAGCGCTCCCAGGCAAGAAGACCCACCTGTTGGTGGCGGTTGACAAGTTCACTAAATGGGTTGAAGCGGAGCCCGTCGGCAAGTGTGATGCAGCCACAACGGTTCAATTTCTCAAAAAGATCATTTTCCATTTTGGTTTTCCACATAGCATCATCACAGATAATGGCACAAACCTTTCTAAAGGTGATATGGAGGAGTTTTGTCAACGAGAGCACATCCGGCTTGATGTAGCGTCCGTGGCTCATCCCCAGTCCAATGGTCAAGCTGAGCGGGCGAATCAAGAGATCCTGAAGGGTATCAAGCCCCGGCTTATGGTTCCTTTGAAACGGACACCGGGTTGTTGGGTGGAAGAATTACCATATGTGTTATGGAGTATAAATACCACCCCAAACCGATCTACGGGTTATACACCTTTCTTCATGGTTTACGGGGCTGAGGCCGTCCTCCCAAGTGATATTTGTCATGACTCGCCCCGAGTTGCCAATTATGTTGAAGTGGACAATGAGCAAGCACGTCAAGAGGCGCTGGACCTGTTAGATGACAAACGGGAGATGGCTTTAGCTCAATCGGCGGTTTATCAACAAGACCTGTGGCGTTATCATAGCCGCCGGGTTAAGACACAAACCTTTCAAGAAGGTGACTTGGTGCTCTGGCTCATCCAGGATCAGACCAATATGCACAAGTTATCCCCACCTTGGGAAGGACCCTTTGTGGTCAGCAAAAATCTGCACAACAGATCATACTACCTCATTGACGTTCGAGAAGACTCACGCAGTTCTGAGGAGGAGACCCGGCGGCCATGGAACATAGCTCTCCTTCGGCCTTACTACACCTGAGCCATAGGCTTTTCTTATGTACATATTATGACAATGTATATATTATGATCAATATAATAAACAGACATCCTTGCTACAAGAAGGGCCTCTGCCGTTCTTCCAATATTTCTTGGTTACAAGGGGGCTTCTGCTCTCAAAGCGATGACTCACCTTGTCCATTAAACCGGCTATTGTGCCATCATACAGCTTGGGGGCTTCACACCCAAGGGGCCAAATAGAGATCTGTTGCTACTAGGACGACTCAAACATAGGCACCCATTGAGCACAGCACACAAAGTTACTTGGGGGCTCTTTTGTGCAAAAGCCACAGAGAGTTTGAAAGGACCCTTGTAATTGGGTATCGACCCACGGCTTGGAAGCCTGGTGTATTCACCTAAAACCCAGGGTTAACCTGCCTTCATCAAGTAAGCCACTCCTATCCAGGTAATCCTGGCACGACCCGCCGAACGTTTGACAAGTCAATCTTACATAGACCCTGAACTTGTCAAAATTAAAACGATGATTGGTTAGTTGGAGGCCCATCTTAAAAGGCTTTGCAAAATGGTTTAACTCAGTGGCCTGGCAGCCCATGAAAAGCCTCGAATTTGGGCCTGGCAGCCCTTGAAAAGCCTTGACTATATGGTTTATTGTTTGCTTTTTTGCTAAGTTTTCACCTTTTTGATGAATTTGTCTTGAACCGGTGTTCTTTAACCCGGTGTGGCTCTTCAGTCATCATGTTAACCCGGTGTTTGTTAACCCGGCTTGGCTTTCAGCTATAAGCTGTCAGACCATCTTATCAACCCGGTGTTTGTTAACCCGGCTTGGCTCTCAGCTATAAGTTGATAGACCATTTTATCAAACCAGTGTTTGTTAACCCGGCCTGGCTTTGACTATATGTCGCCAGTGTGATCATCTGGTGTTCATCGTAACCCGGCATGACTTATTCATAACGTCATCATAGGGTAAGGGTGTTAACACCTCCAAGATTTGGGTTTTCACCCTTACTAAGTGATTTCATATCACAGGTATGAGTTATTTCATATTTATTCCGCTTTGGTTATGAGCCAAGCTTTTTCTTGGGCATTATGACCTGTCCAGTGGTAAACCGACCGAACCGATCTTTTTATGCAGATATTGGGATTGCATAATATTATGAAGATATATAAGCCAACACTGAAATTGGCATGGCGGATCAAGCAATGTATAGCCCAGTGCACGATGGCAGCAGATCAAAGTATTTTAACTAGCCTATTACAAGGCACTTTACGGCCCAAAATACGGAATTGTTCTTTCCTCAGAGCACAGTTTATGAAGCATCAATCAGATTGACGGATCAGGACTCATCATCATGTTGACATGAAATTGATGGATCATCTGGCGTCGGTTCTGCCTCCTCCTCTCCATCCAGTGGCTGGAAGTCAGTGGTGGTCCAGTCAATCCAGGTTAAAGCCTGAAAGACAGCCTCTTCACTTATAAATTTAGTCGGCTCAACGTCAGGGGCATAAGTGTGCTTACGGATTGGCGGAATAAGATTTTGCACTTCCGGCATGACAGTGTCAACCTGTTTGTTGTTGGCATCATAGAAAGACCGGTGAACCGTCAAGTTTGCTTCTTCTGCCAATTGACTCACCAGATGACACATCTCCCTTGTCACATTTTTGAGGGCTTCGTTATCAAACTCTGCGCCGTTTTCTTGTTCACTAGGAAAGCCCTTGGCGATATCAACTGGATCCAGGTCAGCTATCCATGCTTTGGCTCGAGTAAGGGCCAACAAAGCGCCAGCCCTGGCAGCGGATCGCTTCATCTCTTCTATCTGAGCCGGCGTCATGGATAACCTTGCTAGAGTGTCCTTGATCAATGTTGGGGCTGGATTGTTGTATGAGGCTGCACAGATAACCCGTTGGGCACCGGTATACAATTGTTCAATCAGAGTATATGCTGCCTTCAGCTTCATCCGCATGTCAGAGCCCAGATGGGCAATGCGGCCACCTACAACGGTTTAAGAATTTCATGTTAAACCGGCAACTTGCAAAGATGGTCATTCAAGAATCCTTGGCAAGAGCACTTACCAAATACTTCAGAAGTCATGGCATTCACTTGGTGCTTCAACCCAGTTACCTCTTCCGCCACCGGTTTAAGAGCTGACTCGGCATCTTCTGCCCGCTTCAACAATGCAATCTTTTCAGTCTCCCAGATGGCACGCTCTGTCTTGAACCCTTCTTTGAGTTGTTCCATTGTTGCCAAAGCGGTTTTCAGCTCATCTTTCACCTTGGATGTTTCTGCTTGTTGGGACTTGATGTTCTCTTGAAGATCAGCAATTTGAGAGCCTTGGTGATTTATATCAGCCTGTCACAGTCAGATGAGGAGCATATTAAGTATTTTATCAAAAGTCCCAAGCATATAACAAGTTATACACTTGGCACTTGGGGGCTAATGCGGATTGCTTCTTTACTACTGATTGTTGGAAGTCCCAAGGATCAATACAAGTTTTAATCTTGGCACTTGGGGTCTAATGTGTGTTTGATCAAGAAAATACACAAGGAAAGTTAACAAAATACAGTATGGAATATAAAAAGTCCCGGTTCATCTTCAAGAGATAAACCGGCCCTTGGGGGCTACTCAGTTGAAGTGTTCTTATTAAAGTCCTGGTTCATCTTCAAGAGATAAACCGGCTCTTGGGGGATACTCAGTTGAAGTGTTCTTTCTTGTTAAAGTCCCGGTTTGTCTTCCAGAGACAAACCGGCCCTTGGGGGCTACAATATAGTGAATAGACAGAATAAGGATGAAAGTGTTTGGAAGATTACCTCATAGCGTTCCTTCATCAGATTCACCAAACCGGCCTCGTAATCTCTACTTGTGTACAACCGGTTCAGAAATCCGGAATGAAGCTTTTGAGCAGAAAGATTAACATAGTTTCACAAGTCGGTCTTCCCTTTCCCCTTGCCCATAGCAGCAAATTCATCCTTGGCAGTATGCTTCGATAAAGCAACTGGATTGCCTGGGGCGGTATAAGCAGTACCAGTGACAACAACATCATCATCATCCTTGGCTGGGCTCGATGGATTGACATTGTCTTTGGCTGGGCGTGGCGGATTGGCAGCAGGGCTTGGCGGATTAGGAGCTGAACTCAGCGGATCAGCGACTGGACTGGAAGGCGTGGCACATGGACTAGATGTGTCAACATGTTTAGCCGGATCAGCCTCCGGCGGATTAGCATCAGTAGCTGGGTCTTGCGGGGCAGAGTCATCCATGACAATATCAGGATTTTCACCAGCATTTTCTGGGGTCTTCTCCGGTTCAACATCATCAGTGGCGCCGCTGGTCTTGGCTTTCTTGCTCAATCGGGCCTTGGCACTACAACATCAAAATAAAGATTAGTATGATAAACCGATGCATGAAGAAACAAACCGAAAAGCAATACACTTACCCAGTGATGGTCTTGAGGGGAGGCAGCTGAGTGGTTGATGAACCGCCAGACGAGTTGGAAGACGCCTGGTAATTCAGATCAGACGGATTAAGTGGGTATCGGAAGAAACCCTTCAAAGGATAAAGTTTTTCGGGAGAACAAGTAACCTCTGGACGACGCTTCCGGGTTGGTGTATCCGGTAAACCGGAACAGGTGACTTGCTGGCCACTATGTCGAGTTGTGCGACGCCCTTCAGGTTGCTGTGTCTTCAAAGAAAATTTTGGATCCAAAGAAGCAAGAGGGTGAGAGTATTTCACTTTCCAAACTGCACGACAAAATCTTTGAACTGGCACGAGATCTGAATTGGAGGAAAGAGAGATTACCTCAACATGGTCCGCACGGCTGACCTCCGCATCATCCTGATAATAGTCATTGTTAATAAGATGTATAAAAAGGAGCCAAGGGAGTCAAGTTCTACCTCTTGATCCGAATCTTCAACATCTTCGGGTGGATCAGCAGCTTCGCCAGTTTTCTTCTTGGCTGCTTTCTTGATAGCTTTGCTCTTGGCATGAGGAGCCCTTGCCGGTTTATCTGAATCCTTCCTTTTCCAAAAGGAACTATTTGGCCTATAAAGTTAAACAAAGATTTATTATAACAAAGTTAAAGTGGAGGCGGATCAAGAAAGCACAAAGCTAAGTCTTTACCCCTGGCGGTTTGTTGGCGGTGTAGAAGGGGGCCAGCCCGGTCTGGCTGCATGTGGCGATTGGTTCGTCCAACATCTTCCTCACCGATTCAGTGACTTCATCATCAGTCATTTCTATTTCATTAAACCTTTGAGGGTCCTTGGCGTTGCCGGTATACTCATGCATTAATCCGGAGCGGCGACTTAAGGGCAGGATGTGCCATTTAACCCAACAGCGGACGAGATCAACACCAGTCAAACCGTTGGCCAAGAGAGCCCGGAGCCTGGCGAGTTGAGGTGCATAAGTTTTCCGTTCTTTGGCAGTTAATCGTCGAGGTAACGGGTGGCCGTTGCTAAGCCGGTGAGGGCGGTAACCCGGCAAGGGATTTTCTTCAGCAGGGGCAGTATTCTGACAATAAAACCAAGTTTGGTTCTAGTCTTTGGGATGACTGTGGTGTTATGCATGTGGGAAATCAACTTCCTTCCTCTTCTGGATTGATACCCACCAAGTTCCGTGTTAGGACCATCAGAAAATTCAGTTCGGCGGTTTAGATGAAAAAAGTCCCGGAAGAGCTCCACGGATGGTTCCTCTTGAAGGTAAACTTCACAAAATACTTGAAAGTTGCATATATTTGATATGGAATTTGGTCCAATATCTTGTGGATGGAGTTGAAAGCTCGCTGTGACACTCCAAAAATTTTTACTTGATTTTTAGCAAATTCTTTAATTGATTTGAAGGAGGCTATTTGAAACCTTCCCAAAAGGACTCTCCTTCTCAAAAAATTTCTCTTATGACAAATATTTTATTTTGGGTCATCCTCAACCATGATGTTTGGTATTGAAGGCTTTTCATTGGTGTTGACTCGTCACAATTAATTTTGGAAAGTTTTTAAATTAAAAAAAAATCCTATGGGTTTTGGATTTATTCCTTTTATTCGAACCATTCTCTTTTACCATGCCTCATGTTAAAAATTTCTTCCAAAACCCCTCCCTCCACTTTGGGTCAAGTCAAATATCCAATCCCAGCAAGTTCAACCCATTTTTGATTTTTATTCCATTTATTTTATCCCCAAAACTATTTCTGTCTTTTATTTTGGACCTAGGTGATTTACAAAGGAAGTACCATATTTCTTTTGAGTTTTGATCCCAAACCAACTCCTCTGACTAGTCCTTAGGACCCCAACCTAGATCCATCAAGATCCACTCTTCCACAGTTCAAATTTTTCAAGTTTTGCTCACTGCAAGTTTGGACCAGATTTGTCATTTTTGGTGAAATTCAGTTTTTTTCTTCTCCAAAAATTCTGGGATAAATCAGGCAGCCCCTAGATGCATCAAGAGACCACCTCACCAAAGATTAGCTCCAGAAAAAAATTCCACATGCCAAAATCATTTCATCGAACAGCTGGCATGCACTGTTCCTGGCAAAATTTAGTAAAATTCAGAGTTTCAGTGTTTCAGTTCGGCCGTCAGTGTCGTTTTCTTTAGAGCGCGGCGTCAATATCACCAGTGCCCGCTCTGGCGCGATGCTCACTACTCCTTCTTCTTATCTAGAGCACCGCACGGTCATTTGGACGGGCACCAGCGTTGGTGGTGACGTGTCTCGCCGACGCCGGCAACTTCTGCGGTGGCAGAGCCACCCGTGGCGTCCAGTAGGGACCAGCACCACCTTTCGGCGCCGTCCAGCACCGCCCAAGCCATCCGAAGCCTCCGCGTGGCTGTCTGCTTGCCCGTGCATGCTGAGGCACCGTCACCGTCGCCTCAGCAGTGCAGAGCGTGCTCTCTGCCGCCGACGAGCTCCGTGAGTCGTTCCGTCAGATACTTGGAGTATCACCCAAGGCAGGCCAAGCTTAGCACTTGAACGGAACCAGTAGACCCTCGCGGTGATGCCTAGCCCCTAAATCACCCGACCGATCACTGCCTCGCCGTAATCATCACCGGAGTTATCCCATTCTCGGCCACCGCCTCGGACGGGCTATAAAAGGAGCCCTCGAGCTCGTTCTCGACCCAGCGCCACTCCTCCACCTCACCAGAGCCCCGCCTAGCCACTAGGAGGACCCCGAGGAGGTCTCCTTCCCCAACTCCGGCCGCCCCGACCCGCCTCGGGCTCCAGTGCGATTCACTCAGGTGAGACGATCCCCGCCTCCCAGACCGTGCCAGTCACCTCCTACTACACCCAATACTCCAACCCGAGCCCCAATTCAACTTTTGCAGCCCTCCCCGGCGAGATCCACCAACACCCGAACCACCGTCCGCCGGAGTTGAGGCCGCCGTCGACGTGGTGCTCGCCGACGACCAACTCCACCACCCACAGGTGCGGAAGGACCCAAGGAACCCGTAGGTACCCTCCTTTCCCCCTACATCGCCGTGGATCGCGCCGGCGACCACCGCGGCTCTCGGGCACTGGGCGCTCTGTTTCAGCTTTTAAACCTGACGGGTGGGACCCCCCGTCAGCTTTTTTTTTTCTTTTTTTCGAACCATTTTCTGAAAAACGCGTTCGGGCAAAATACGCTTTCTAACTAAAGCATTTTTCTATCTTTTTATAAACTACCCCTGGAAACTTTCTGTTTCATTACAGATAAGTCCCTGGACTAAAACTTTAATAACTTTTAAACAATAGATGATTTTTAATTGATTCTTTTTCTGTCACCTTTCTTTTTGTGTATAGTTTTTTTATCATATTTATTTGAAAAATATTTGGAACACTTTTTGTGCACACACGGTATTTACGTTAGTACGCGTTTTCTTTATACCGTAGATACCGGAGGAGGTGACGGAACCGCAAACTTCACCGAGCTAGACTCCGACTACTCCGAACCAGGCAAGCATGTTTGAACCTTTGATATGATGAGTGTTTTGCATGTTTGCTTGAGTAGTTATTTCATGGCATGTTTATATGAATAGCAGTAAGTGTTTTATTGCATGCAAAGCTAATACAAGTGATCTTCGAAACTCGATGGGTTATTTGATGTGAGTTTACATGATCATGTGGTGACATGAAAGGTGGTAAGATGGTATTGTTGAAGCATGCCAGTCTTATGCCAAACCATTTAATTCCAGTGTTAACGTGGATCAAGTCACGTTACCATCCATTTCCTTTTTGTGCTACCACATGTTTTCTGCAAAGAATATGGTTTAGTAAGTTGCAAACCTCTTTCCTCGTACAAACCAAATAGAGGGGCCGTGATGAGGGTTCCATGGCCCTGGATTAAAGCCAGTCATCTGGTCAGGGGGCATGGGTGTTTCCTGTTGGGACCCAGAGGGGGGCACCCCTTAGAGCGCGCGATATAAATTTGATCCCATGCTACTGGAGGTTGTGGCCTCCCCGTCTCAAAGTTTTTCTTGAACGTTTCCTAGGGTAATTCCTGGCATCGGGATATGGAATGGGTGTGTTCATGTGAGATGTGTCTCTTCCGAAATACCGTAAACGGAACTAGTCCTTCGTGACTACTGAAATTCGTTGGCTGTGGTTAAATAGTACAAACTCTGCAGAGTCAAAATCATTCGAGTAACTGTAGCTATGGTCAAGGACCGTGTTCAACTTGTCTTTGCCAGTCTCAGTGTCGGTCTCAGTGACAATCTCTGGTGAATAAACATGAGTGTTAAACCCGGCTGAATGATTACTCCTGTGGATGGACTAACCCGTTTATTATTATGTACTGAGTATTTCCTTGGAGTGATTTAACTTCATGAATTTATTGAATACGAATGATGAAATATAATCCCTTTCTGTGATGTCGCTCAGACGTCCGACTGTGGCACTCTTGTTATTTACTTTCGATATAAACCCTTTATGTGAAGTCGCTCAAACGTCCGACTGTGGCACTCTTGTTATTTACTTTCTATATAATCCCCTTTACGTGATGTCACTCAGACGTCCGACTGTGGCATCACCGTTATTTATTTTCATTATAAGACCTTTCCGAGATGTCCTGTAGACGTCCGACTGTGACACGCACTGTCATTTACATTTCAATATAAGCCCTTTATGTGGCGTCGCTCATACGCCCGACTGCGGCATGTTAATTTATTTTTACTATTTGAGGAGTCGCTCCACACACCCGATCGGTTTTTCAGTTATTTTTGTTGGGATTTTGGGAGGACTACCACCTGACTTCCTTTTTATTTAACATGCCATGCAAATTTATTATTTGAGTGTGCATTACTAACTGCTCACGTGCATCATGTTTGCATTTGTTATATCTTATGTCCGAACTGTCTTGCGAGTACATTCAAAGTACTCACCTGGCTTGTTGATTTGGCCAGATGTTGACAAAGGCGATGTTATGGATGAAGAGTACGATAGCGAGTCCGACGCCTAGAGGAGTCCCAGTCAGTCCCGTGCGATCCTGGAATTGGTCACTTGTATCATATACGCTTCCGCTACCCGAATAAAATCATCGAGCCTTACTCCGACGCTCGATGAGCTGTAAGATTAGGAGTCATGGCACCTACTTCACTGTGACATATCCACCACCACTTTTATTACGAGTCAGTAGTATGCCACCATACCCTTGTGTCATATCCGCCCGTATGTATAATATTGGCATGCTTGTAATAAATTGTTGAGCAACCTCAGCTCAACCTTGTATAATATTTAGTACTACTGGATTTCTGTATCAAGGATTTGTCTACCAGTAAGGAGGATTTTCCTATACTGGTCTATATAAAGGTCGGTTTGTCAATAAGCTTTTTATTGGAAAACCGGTCATGACAAACTTGGTACCAGAGCCAGGCTGACTGTAGGAAGCCACTAGGTGCGATCGCTAATCAGTTATTAGCGTAATAAGTGCTATTTTAATATTTTGCAATTGTAGCAATTTTCTGTTAGTCATCATAAATTTATGATTTGACTATTCGGAATCTTTATCTACTTTTGTAGATGGCTGGCAATGACTGTGAGTCACATGTGTTCGCCAATGTACCTGAGGGGTTCATCAAGCTTCTCGTCTCCATCGTCAAAATCACGATCAGGCCATCGACTCGTTCGGAGTTCACACTCTACCAGCACAAGATCAGCGACAGTCTGTCCATGCACGAGGCCGCGGTGCAATTCAAGGGAGGACGTGTTGAGTCACGCCGCTTCCGGTTTATGGGAAGGGCCATGCCTACGGAGAGGCATGCTATGCAGATGGCGGCCCGTGAGGCGATAGCTCGTCTTCGGGATGTGCATCCTTCAATGAAGACTCGTCGCTAACGCTACCTCCCCTGCCACGTGCCATACACATGTCACTATGCATTCGCTTGCCCTAGGGGAGAGAGAGATGAGGCTATTGAGATGTTAGTTGAGCACCTCAAGGCCCTCGAGGCAGCTTTTGATAACCTCGTGGACGACCTTGTGGCTGCTCGTATGGACTTCGTGCATAGGTGTTCCGCCAATAGGAGGGAGCTCCTCCATACAACACCACCACTGACTTTCGTCTCGTCCTCATCATCCCATACACCTGCCACCTTCACCACTGCTCACCGCCTGCCTACTCCTGAAGAATTTGACCGAGTCATCGCTCCTACTCCAGTCAGAGCTGCACCACCTACCGCACCCACACCAGCTCCACAACTTAGTGCTTCTCTCCTGGAGCCTATTAGTGAGGAGGAGGTTGAGTCTCCAGCATCACTAGGTCTTACCCTTGACAGGCTGAGGGAAATTCTCACCATCTCCGACTGAGTACGCCTAGCAGCCGTGCAATGTGTCAGCTTGTATGATATGTTTATATGTATATAGGTTGTGAGAAGTAGTTTGTGTGCGCATCATGTAGGAACTGGGAGAAGTGCACTAGCCTAAATAACATGTCAGGAATGTGTATGCACATCCTGAGTGATGTATTGTATAATTACGGCTTGCGTGTAAGATATGTACTGAGCGGTCCTTCTCCATGCGCAATCAAGTATTTTCTTGAAAAATGTTGGAGTTCTTAATTTTTCGTCTTGCAAAATTATTTATTCTGCCACTCAGCTTTTCTCATAAGTTTTACAAAAAAATACCCCAGAGTGGAAAATGCCTCGTCCTTGGACTCGTTCCATGCCATGTCCGCCGGAAGAAAATTATGGTACGCAGACAAGTAACAATTTCACATAGGGGCAGTCAAGTGAGCAAGGCAGTGAACCAGCATTTTCTCAAGTATGCCGCCTTTATGAGCAAAGCCAACAACAGCATCAAGAAATGATGAACCATGTCATCAATATGGGAAATCACCGTGGACCGTATCAGCAGCAATCCAAATTGTCTGAACTACAAAAGACGCGTCCCCCAACGTTCTCTCATACTGACAAACCTCTTGAGGCCGATGATTGGCTTTGAGACATTGAATGGAAATTAATTATTGCGCAATGTTCAGACCGTGAGAAGGTACTATATGCGCCTCGCTATCTCACTGGAGCAGCTGCACCATGGTGGGAGAATTTCCTACACATGCACCCCAATGAAAATGATATCACCTGGGAGGAATTTAAAGAAGGCTTTCGTGGGGCGCACATTCCCAGAAGTATTATGAAGATCAAGAAGAGGGAGTTTGATGACCTCAAACAGAGAACCATGACAGTAACTGAGTACAATAGTCAGTTTACTCTATTGTCTCGTTACGCCAACGAAGAGCATATGACTGAAAACAAAAAGATGGAAAAATTCCTGGACGGTCTGGCACCAGCGCTTAAATGCCAGCTGGTCATACACACCTTCACGGATTTCAAAAAACTTGTGGACAAAGCTATTACATTGGAAAATGAGCGCCGCAGCTTGGAGGATTTTCGCAAGCGCAAAAGGGACCAGACTACTCTTGCTCGCAACCACCGGAGCAAGACTGATTTTCAGAAAGGTGGGGCACACAAACCCACGACCAATGTTTCACGCCCAAACAAAAATTTCCATGCGAGGGACAAGGAGTTTACATATCGCCCAGGTGTTACTTGCTACGCTTGTGGAGAAGAAGGACACTATGCCAAGCAGTGTCCAAAGCCAAGAAACTCGGCCCCCAAGCCGAACAACGGTGGCAATAATTCAACGCCCAAGCGAAACAACTTCAACCCCAATAACAATCACAAGAAGGGTCACTTGAACCATGTGACCAAGGAGGAAGCACAGAATGCCCCGGATATCGTACTCGGTACGTTCCCTATCAACACAATACCTGCCACGGTTTTGTTTGATTCTGGAGCTTCTCACTCGTTCATTTCAAAGAAATTAGCTTTGCAAAATGATTTTTTGATGTTTCCCTTGGAAAAATCCATGATCATCAAGTCCCTTGGGATTAAGCAAGTTACTCAGAGTTACTGCCAAGGTGTGGTTATTGAGTTTGAAGGACTAAAGTTTCATGCAAACCTCATAGTATTGGAAAATAAGGGACTGGATGTTATCCTAGGAATGGACTGGTTAACCACCAACAAAGAATTTATTGACTGCTTCAATCGGACTGTAATTCTTACCCATCATCACGAGAAGACAATAAAGATTGCAGCTCAAGAAAGTCAAATATCATGGCAACCAAGGTTGAACAAGGTGGACATCTCAGAGTTAAGCAAAGTTCCAGTGGTGTGTGAGTTCCCCGACGTATTTCCCGAAGAGCTACCAGGCATGCCGCCAGACCAGGAAATAGAGTTCATCATTGAGCTAGCACCTGTAACCACCCCCATTTAGAAGAAGCCCTATAGAATGGCACCCTCCAAGTTGGTAGAATTAAAGAAGCAAATAAAAGAATTACTGGACAAATGATTTATACGAGCCAGCTCCTCACCTTGGGGTTCACCAGTATTATTTGCCAAGAAAAAGGATGGGACACTAAGATTATGTATAGACTACCGAGCACTCAACATGGTCACCATCAAAAAAAAATCCAATGCCACGGATAAATGACTTATTTGACCAGCTCGCACAAGCCAAGGTCTTCTTGAAAATTGACTTGAGGTCGGGGTATCATCAATTAAAAGTACGGACAGAAGATATTCCCAAGACATCATTCACCTCCAGATACAGACTATATGAGTTTACAGTAATGCTGTTTGGACTGACAAACGCCCCCGCATATTTTGTCCACCTCATGAATAAAGTATTTATGAAATTTATGGACAAATTTGTTGTGGTGTTCATTGATGATATTTTGGTATACTCCAAGACACCAGAAGAGCACGCTGAACATCTCAGGATTGTACTGGGAGAATTAAGGAAACATCAATTATACGCCAAGTTCAGCAAATGTGAATTTCAGTTAAGGCAGGTTGGGTTTCTAGGCCATGTGTTGCCGTAGACCCGGAAAAGGTCAAGGTCGTACTTGGATGGAAACCACCAGCCAGCATAACAGATGTACAAAGTTTCTTGGGAATGGCAGGATATTACGGAAGGTTTATTGAAGGGTTCTCCACCATAGCAAAACTGATGACACAGTTACTCAAGAAGGATAAGAAATTTGTATGGACTGATGCCTGCGAGATAAGTTTCCAAGAACTCAAAAGGAAATTAACAACAACACCAGTATTGGTTGTACCAGACATACACAAAAGTTTTGAAGTGTATTGTGACGCATCCCAGAAGGGCCTCAGATGCGTATTAATGCAAGAAGGCAAAGTAGTTGCATACGCTTCCAGGCAATTACGAAAACATGAAGAGAATTATCCCACCCATGACTTGGAGTTGGCAGCAGTCATTCATGCACTCAAGGAGTGGAGACACTTTTTGCTTGGGAATCGTTGTGAAATATATACGGACCATAAAAGCCTCAAATATATTTTCACACAACCAGAACTCAATTTACGACAACGACGCTGGTTGGAATTAGTGAAAGATTATGATGTTGGCATTCACTACCATCCAGGAAAAGCAAATGTAGTGGTGGATGCTCTTAGTCGGAACCCCAGCTCGGGCAATGACGGTCTACCAAACTTGAGACCTGAATTTCAGCAGGAGTTCGCCAAGCTCAACTTGGTGATGGCCACGGAGGGCAATGTGTTAAATTTGGAAATATAGCCTACCCTAATGGAACAAATTAAGGAGGCTCAGCATGGACACCCCAGCATCGAAGGCATAAAAAGAAAAGTGAGTTTGGGCAAGGCCTCAGAATTCGTCATAGACGATAAGGGAATATTGTGGTACGGAGATAGGCTTTGCGTACCAAATATAGAAGACCTTAAATAGCAAATTCTAGCTGAAGGCCACACTGCTCCGTATTCAATCCATCCTGGGGGACCATAATGTACAAGGACCTTCAGGAAAATTTTTGGTGGCACGGTATGAAAAGGGACATAGCCACATTCATTGCATGTTGTGATTCATGTCAGCGCATTAAGGCCGGGAACCAAAAACCAGGAGGACTATTACAGCCAAACAAGATACCCGAGTGGAAATGGGACGAAATTGGAATGGATTTTATTATCGGACTACCTCGGTCACGATACGGAAATGATGCCATATGGGTCATCACAGATAGATTGACTAAGGTGGCACATTTCATCCCAGTAAAGACAACCCACACCACTCAGAAGCTTGCCAAGCTTTATCTCTCCCATATCGTCTGTCTGCATGGAGTTCCAAAGACTATAATATCTGACAGAGGCACCCAATTCGTCTCCAGATTTTGGGATCAATTACAACAAGCTCTAGGAACTCAACTAGCATTCAGTACAGCATACCACCCCCAGACTTATGGACAAACTGAACGCGTGAACCAAATTCTAGAGGACATGCTGAGAGCGTGTGTCCTCACCTATGGAACCAGTTGGGAAGAAAGCTTGCCATATGCCGAGTTCGCATACAACAACAGTTACCAAGCCAGCCTACAAATGGCACTTTTTGAAGCCTTGTACGGGCGGAGATGTCGTACCCCACTAAATTGTTCAGAGACCGGAGACAGTCGTATCTTCTGCCCAGACATGCTCAAGGAAGCTGAGGAGAAAGTTAAGCTAATCAGGGACCGACTCAAGACAGCTCAAAGCCGACAGAAGAGTTATTACGATCGAAAACATCGGGGAGTCAGTTTTGAACCCGGTGAGTATGTGTACCTACGAGTATCTCCTATGAGGGGCCTGTAACGATTCAAAGTTAAGGGAAAGCTAGCACCAAGATTCATCGGACCCTTCTGTGTAGTTGCGCGAAGAGGCACAGTAGCCTACCAGCTAGACCTACCCGAAGAACTGTCAGACGTCCACGACATGTTCCACGTCTCACAATTAAGAAAATGTGTAAGCAACCCAGAGAAGCATGTATCTCACGAAAGCATTGACGTGCAACTAGACCTCGCCTACAGGGAACGTCCAATAAAAATATTGGAGCAGTCGAAAGAAGGACCCGTCAGAAAACAATTAAGTTTTTCAAAGTTCAGTGGAGCAATCACACCGAGGATGAAGCCACATGGGAAAGAGAAGATTTCCTTCGGACAGAACGCCCACACCTATTTGAGGATCAGCTGAAATCTCGGGGACGAGATTTTCCTAAGGTGGTAGGTCTTGTGACACTCCAAAAGATTTTACTTGATTTTTAGCAAATTCTTTAATTGATTTGAAGGAGGCTATTTGAAACCTTCCAAAAAGGACTCTCCTTCTCCAAAAAATTCTCTTATGACAAATATTTTATTTTGGGTCATCCTCAACCTTGATGTTTGGTATTGAAGGCTTTTCATTGGTGTTGACTCATCACAATTAATTTTGGAAAGTTTTTCAATTAAAAAGAAATCCTATGGGTTTTGGATTTATTCCTTTTATTCAAACCATTCTCTTTTACCATGCCTCATGTTAAAAATTTCTTCCAAAACCCCTCCCTCCACTTTGGGTCAAGTCAAATATCCAATCCCAGCAAGTTCAACCCATTTTTGATTTTTATTCCATTTATTTTATCCCCAAAACTATTTCTGTCTTTTATTTTGGACCTATGAGATTTACAAAGGAAGTACCAGATTTCTTTCGAGTTTTGATCCCAAACCAATTCCTCTGACTAGTCCTTAGCACCCCCAACCTAGATCCATCAAGATCCACTCTTCCACAGTTCAAAATTTTCAAGTTTTGCTCACTGCAAGTTTGGACCAGATTTGTCATTTTTGGTGAAATTCAGTTTTTTTCTTCTCCAAAAATTCTGGGATAAATCAGGCAGCCCCTAGATGCATCAAGAGACCACCTCACCAAAGATTAGCTCCAGAAAAAAATTCCACATGCCAAAATCATTTCATCGAACAGCTGGCATGCACTGTTCCTGGCAAAATTCAGTAAAATTCAGAGTTTCAGTGTTTCAGTTCGGCCGTCAGTGTCGTTTTCTTCAGAGTGCGCCGTCAATCTCACCAGTGCCCGCTCTGGCGCGATGCTCACTGCTCCTTCTTCTTATCCAGAGCGCCGCACGGTCATTTGGACGGGCACCAGCGTCGGTGGTGACGTGTCTCGCCGATGCCGGCAACTTCTGCGGTGGCAGAGCCACCCGTGGCGGCCAGCAGGGACCGGCACCACCTTTTGGCGCCGTCCAGCACCGCCCAAGCCACCTGAAGCCTCCGCGTGGCTGTCCGCTTGCCCGTGCATGATGTGGCACCGTCTCCGTGGCCTGAGCAGCGTAGAGCGTGCTCTCTGCCGCCGCCGAGCTCCGTGAGTCGCTCCGTCAGAAACTTGGAGTATCACCCAAGGCAGGCCAAGCTTAGCACTTGAACGGAACCAGTAGACCCTGGCGGTGATGCCTATCCCCTAAATCACTCGACCGATCACTGCCTCGCCGTAATCATCACCGGAGTTATCCCATTCTCGGCCACCGCCTCGGACGGGCTATAAAAGGAGCCCTCGAGCTCGTTCTCGATCCAGCGCCACTCCTCCACCTCACCAGAGCCCCGCCTAGCCAGTAGGAGGACCCCGAGGAGGTCTCCTTCCCCGACTCCGGCCGACCCGACCCACCTCGGGCTCCAGCGCGGTTCACTCAGGTGAGACAATCCCCGCCTCCCAGACCATGCCAGTCGCCTCCAAGTACACCCAATACTCCAACCCGAGCCCCAATTCAACTTTTACAGCCCTCCCCGGCGAGATCCACCAACACCCGAACCACCGTCCGCCGAAGTTGAGGCCGCCATCGACGTGGTGCTTGCCGACGACCAACTCCACCACCCACAGGTGCGTAAGGACCCAAGGAACCCGTAGGTACCCTCCTTTCCCCCTACCTCGCCGTGGATCACCGCTGGCGACCATCACGGCTCTCGGGCGCCGGGCGCTCTGTTTCAGCATTTAAACCTGACGGGTGGGACCCCCCGTCAGCTTTTTTTCTTTTTTCGAACCGTTTTCTGAAAAACGCCTTCGGGCAAAATATGCTTTCTAACTAAAGCATTTTTCTGTCTTTTTATAAACTAACCCTGGAAACTTTCTGTTTCATTACAGATAAGTTCCTGGACTAAAACTATAATAACTTTTAAACAAAAGATGATTTTTAATTGATTCTTTTTCTGTCACCTTTATTTTTCTGTCTAGTTTTTTATCATATTTATTTGAGAAATATTTGGAACACTTTTTTTGCACACACGGTATTTACGTTAGTATGTGTTTTCTTTATACCATAGATACAGGAGGAGGTGACGGAACCGCAAACTTCACCAAGCTAGACTCCGACTACTCTGAACCAGGCAAGCATGTTTGAACCTTTGATATGATGAGTGTTTTGCATGTTTGCTTGAGTAGTTATTTCATGGCATGTTTATATGAATAGCAGTAAGTGTTCTATTGCATGCAAAGCTAATACAAGTGAGCTTCGAAACTCGATGGGTTATTTGATGTGAGTTTACATGATCATGTGGTGACATGAAAGGTGGTAAGATGGTATTGTTGAAGCATGCCAGTCTTATGCCAAACCATTTAACTCCAGTGTTAATGTGGATCAAGTCACGTTACCATCCATTTCCTTTTTGTGCTACCACATGTTTTCTGCAAAGAATATGGTTTAGTAAGTTGCAAACCTCTTTCCTCGTACACACCAAATAGAGGGGCCGTGATGAGGGTTCCATGGCCCTGGATTAAAGCCAGTCATCCGGTCAGGGGGCATGGGTGTTTCCGGTTGGGACCGAGAGGGGGGCACCCCATAGAGCACGCGATATAAATTTGATCCCATGCTACTGGAGGTTGTGGCCTCCCCGTCTCAAAGTTTTTCTTGAACGTTGCCTAGGGTGATTGCTGGCATCGGGATGTGGAATGGGTGTGTATTGGTTAGATGTGTCTCTTCTGAAATACCATAAACGGAACTAGTCCTTCGTGACTACTGAAATCCGTTGGCTGTGGTTAAATAGTACAAGCTCTGCAGAGTCAAAATCATTCGAGTACCGTATCTATGGTCAAGGACCATGTGCAACTTGTCTTTGCCGGTCTCAGTGTCAGTCTCAGTGACAATCTCCGGTGAATAAACATGAGTGTTAAACCCGGCTGAATGATTACTCCTATGGATGGACTAACCCATTTATTATTATGTAGTGAGTATTTCCTTGGAGTGATTTAACTTCATGAATTTATTGAATACGAATGATGAAATATAATCCCTTTCTATGATGTCGCTCAGACGTCCGACTGTGGCACTCTTGTTATTTACTTTCGATATAAGCCCTTTATGTGATGTCGCTCAGACATCCGACTGTGGCACTCTTGTTATTTTCTTTCGATATAAGCCCCTTTACGTGATGTCGCTCAGATGTCCCACTGTGGCATCACTGTTATTTATTTTCATTATAAGCCCTTTCCGAGATGTCGCGTAGACGTTCGACTGTGGCACACACTGTCATTTACATTTCAATATAAGCCCTTTATGTGGCGTCGCTCAGACGCCCGACTGCGGCATGTTAATTTATTTTTACCTTTTGAGGAGTCGCTCCAGACACCCGATCGGTTTTTAGTTATTTTTATTGGGATTTCGGGAGGAAAAGCGCCTAACTTCCTTTTTATTTAACATGCCTTGCAAATTTATTATTTGAGTGTGCATTACTAACTGCTCACGTGCATCATGTTTGCATTTGTTATATCTGATGTCCGAACTGTCTTGCGAGTACATTCAAAGTACTCACCTGGCTTGTTGATTTGGCCAGATGTTGACAAAGGCGATCTTATGGATGAAGAGTACGATAGCGAGTCCGACGCCTAGAGGAGTCCCAGTCAGTCCCGTGCGATCCTGGAATTGGTCACTTGTATCATATACGCTTCCGCTACCCGAATAAAATCATCGAGCCTCACTCCGACGCTCGATGAGCTATAAGATTAGGAGTCACGGCACCTACTTCACTATGACATATCCACCACCACTTTTATTACGAGTCAGTAGTATGCCAACATACCCTTGTGTCATATCCACCCGTATGTATAATATTGGCATGCTTGTAATAAATTGTTGAGCAACCTCAGCTCAACCTTGTATAATATTTAGTACTACTGGATTTCTGTATCAAGGATTTTTCTACCAGTAAGGAGGATTTTCCTATACTGGTCTATATAAAGACCGGTTTCTCAATAAGCTTTTTATTGGAAAACCGGTCGTGACACTCGCAAGGACATCCCAATTTTTTTTTGATCCAGGCGGACTGAAGCCCCGGTCTAGGTGCTGCATAAAAACAATAACCTCTCCATCTTGAGGCTCAGGAGGGCACTCAGGGCCAGGAACTCGCCAGTGAAGAACATTTTTTGAGGCTAAAGAGCCGGTCACAACATAGCCATTGATCTACGTTTCCGTAATCCAGGACGGAACCCAGTTGCAAGCGGCAAATTGTTTGGTCATCTTGGACAGCAAACTGCAAAGGTAAAATGAAGGCCGGTTTATGATTGATGGTTCAATAGTATTAATTGGTGTTAAACCGGGAAATTTGATCAAGGCATATATGTGAGATAAACCGGAAATTGCTTTTCAGATCAAGAGGGCGGTTTAAGGTGAGGACTAGTGATATATGGCGGATTACCAACTATTATAGGTTTAAACCGCCCTTAGATGGAGGAGCCAGAGATGAAAATCTGCTAAGTGTTGACAGAAACAGGTTTCACACAATGATGAAATTAATTTGGATCTACCATGCTTCAATAAAGAAAAATTTCTACGACCTATAATGGCGTTAAACAGAACAGAGAAGATCATGCGCTCTACTGAGGATTCTTTGTAAGGAAGCAAGATTTACTAGTGCTGAAAATGGATGCAGATCAACTACCGCATGAGATCTACCCTACTGTTGGATCAAAGAAACCACGACAGAAGAAAAACGAAGAACTGAGATGGACGAGGAACTGTACAGATGAACTCGTTAACCGTAGCTTAGATCTAAAGATGCAGAAAGGGACAACTTACCATTACAGATCTACTGCAGAGGGATACCGCGAACTCTGGTTCGATTCAAGGTGATGCAGCGGCCAGGGACGAAGACGACGGTGCGCTCTGTGGCGGCGGCGGAGCTCGAGCAGTAGGGGTTCGCAAGAGGAAGAAGAAGAGGCAAGGGGAAAGAATGGAAAGACCCGTCGGCTTTATTTATAAGGAGAAAGGGATAAGTGGCAGACGCAAGAATCGAGGAGCCTGAAGCGGCAAAGAGGGTGCGCATGGCGCCTCGATCTTTGGGATACCATTAATGAAGGGAATCTTTTTAATCTTTTTATACAGAGATGATGTCATGATGATCCATTGCTGTGCCCATAGGATGATGTCACGGCAGTTCAACAAAGTTTACAGGTGTCGTGGGAACGAACACCTATGGGGCAGGGCCCCTTTTCGGTCCGGCGAGGGGCGGAGATCGCACGAAGAGCGGATCGAGGCGAAGCACACGAGCGGTTTACCCAGCTTCCGAGCTCTCCGGAGAGATAATACTCCTACTGCTAGTTTGTGGTTTGTATTGTGTTCTTGCTCGGGAGCGCAAAGTGCTACAGTACACTTCGGCTGCTAACGAGACCGAGCGTGAGTGCTTTCTGGTTTCAAACCCTCCTCTACGCCACGCATGGGCCTCCTTTTATATGTTCAAGGGGTCACCGACAGGTGGCAACGCATGCAAGGGTAAAAATGGAAAAGAGGTGCGGTTGGTACACCTACTTGTACAGTGCATCATACCTAACCCTGACGGCAGGGGACAAAGGCATTAAATGCTCGTCTGCGTCGCCCAAACAGTGCAGAAAAGTGACCGTTAGGGGCACCACCGCTTGCCACGATGGTAATATTGTCATCTCCGCTTGCCACCTCGCACCGCTGGCTGCACAGCCTCCCGCCACGCGCGCCTAGGAATGTCCCAGGGCGACACGTTGGTGGATGCGCTGGAGCGCGGGTACAGAGTGGTAGCCTGCCATGGCAAGCGCCTTGCCGCGGTCGTTGTCTTGTCGCGTCCGGAAGCTTGTCGCCTGCCGGGCCTTGTGATGCCATGGTTGGCCTTCCCGGCAAGCTCCTCTTGCCGGGCGTCCGGAAGCTTGTCACTCACCGGGCCTTGCCGGGACGCGCGACGCATCGCGGAAAGTTCCTTGAGATGCCTCAGTTGGCCTTCCTGGCAAGCTCCTCTTGCCGGGGACTTGTTCTCTTTGGCTTAAACACTTTGTTCTTGAATGGCTCCAAAGGAACCACGGAGGATCTTGGCGGTCACCCGGCAAGCCTTGCCGCGGGGCGCTGCGACTGCCCGTGCACAAGTTCGGGATACTAGGGTACCCCTACTCTAGTACACCGACAGGAGCCCCCGGGCCTGGGCCACACACGGTGCCGAGCGCTGTTGGGCCAGGCCCAAAGCAGGGCACGGGCACGCGCGGCCTGGGTCACGCCGTATCCCATTCCGTATCCACCACGCCCTCCCCTAACGGCACGCGTCGAATACGGCGTCGTGGGAGAGATTGTCGGTGGTTCTTTATTCGGAAAAAGCGTAACGTTCACCTCCTCCTCTTTATAAGCAGGGGAAATAGGGGCAGTTCCCCCATCTCGCCAGTCGCTGTTCCCATCTCAGAAATCTCCGCCGCTCCCCTCCGCTTCCAAAGCCGAAAGAGAGCAGCGCTCCGCCCCCCATCGCCGCCGTTGCCACCAACACCGTCGATCTCCCCCACCACCTCCGCCATGGCTCCGAAAGCCAGGAAGGGCGTGAAGTCGGCCGAGGCACTGCGGCTCGAGGCGCTGTGAAAGGAGCGGGCAACCTTCCCCCCCGAGCTCGCCGCGGCGGAGCTGAGGGAGTGGTACTACCTCTTCTGGTCGACGGAGACGCGAGCGCACCCGCGCACGAAGGTACTCTCCGCCGCCGCTTCGAAACGGGCTCCAAACGGATACACCTTCTTCGTACTGTTCTTCTACTGCGGGCTCTGCCCGCCTTTCTCTGAGTTCTTCTGCGACATCATGAACACCTACGGGTTCCACCTCCTTGATTTCACCCCCAATGCTGTTCTGACCATGGTAGTTTTCGCAGATCTGTGCGAAAACTTTGTCGGAGTCCACCCAAACGTAGCCCTTTTCCGCCACTTCTTCATGCCCCGGGTCGAGAGAGGAGAGCCTTTATCCGGCGGGATCGCCTGGATCTCGAGAGCCGGCAAGAAGGAGGCGTATCTGGAGGGGGAGCTCCGCAGCAAATGGGAGGAGTGGAGAGCCGATTGGTGCTGGATCATCGAAGAGAACCCGCAGCCATTCACCGCCCAGCGCCAAGCCCCAGTAGTGCGCGGCGGCGATTGGAGCTGCTTGGCCGCGGAAGACGATGAGCTGAAGATCGCCATCACCCGGATCTTGCGCCTCAGGCTTGCCGGGCTCACTGTAGGCGCCGTTGGTGCGGATTTTCTCTGTCGCTGCATCGCCCCCCTGCAAGAGAGGAGGAGACCCGCCTGGGAGTTCGGGGGTCCGACGGATATCATGAGGCTGCCCCCGGGCCTCAACTTCAATTTCACTATGCTGGAACTGGATGCGATGCTCAAGGAGTTGTTCAAGCACGATCCTCAGCATCCCGAATGGTTCAGGTTGCCGGCGGGTGTCGTTCCGCTGTGCAACAACTCTTCGCTCGACCGCATCCGTGCAATGATGCCGCTGTGCGACTCGCATGGTCTTGTTCCAACTTGGCAAGAGCCTGCGGACGACGTTGTGCAGCAGTTCTTCGACGGCCTGGTGGAGGTGGCGGTCCACGCCGACGAACAGAAGAGCCTCACCCGCGACACCACTGAGGAGGAGATGCAGCGCATCGCCACCAGGGCGGAAGAGGCGGCGGTAGCCGCTGCCGCGGGCGAGTTTGGGTTCACCGTGGAGGAGGCAGAGGCAGCAGAGGCGGCAAGCCTTGCCGAGCGAGAATGGCTTGACGGTGAGGAAGAGCTTGCCGCGCCTAACGCCGAGTCGAGCGAGCCCGCCGAGGGTGCGAGCGGCCCGCCATCTCCAGGTAGCTTGCCGCAAGTGGAGCTTCCAGCGCAGCCCCCAGCTCTACCAAGAAGGCGTCTCCGCAAGGCCGGGGATGTAGCAGGGCGGCAGACGAGTCAACAGCCATCGCGCCGCGCGACACGCTCCACCGCGACAAGCAATGTTGCCGCGGGAGCGCCTCGCACCGCTGCGGCAACTGGAGCGGGGTCTTCCCGGACCACCGCCACTGCCCCCGCCAAGCGGCCAAGGGATCCTACTCCTCCGCCTCGTCGCGTCGAAGGTGGGCCGGACTTTGACCTCTCCGGGCTCAGCTCCGACGAGGAAGAAGAAGAGTGAGAATCTTTGTTATACTTGTAGTTCTTCAATTTTTGCTGTTTCTGTCTTATATCTGATCTGCTTTACTCTGAACTTATTCCTTTTCAGGACCCTGGCCCAGAGAGCGGTGAAGAGAGCCAAGGCTCCGGTGATTGTCATCGAGGACGAGCCCACCGCGACAGCAGGGGGCGCGCCCGAGACCACCTTGCCGGACCCGGCAACTACTCCCCAAAGCAGCCCCCAGCGCAGCCCCCAACGTAAGTATATGGTTTACTTCTCGCTGTTAGGTGCGCATGGGTGTTCTTTCTTTGCTGATATCTGACTCTTGGTTTGTCTGTGTAGGAGCAGAACAGCTTCACCAGGAGCGCCCGGAAACCGCCTCCGACGTGCCATCTGCTTCAACTACACCGCCAAGGGAGGATTCCCCGGCAAGGGAGCGTTCTCCGGCAAGGGAGAAATATCCGGCAAGGGAGGAGTCTCCGGCAAGGGGCAGCACCAGCGACCCCCCGGTGGTGGAGCCCATGACCGTGGATCCCAGTACAGGTAACCCTCTTGCTTGAAAACCTCCCTTGTGTTCTTCTTCTTCTGATTTTCTTTTTGGATATTTGCTTGACTTTTCTCCCTCTTCCGGCCGCCAGATCCACCTTCCACGGAGCCGATGGAGACCGAGGCCACCGGCGAGGAGAACACGCGCGGCAGCACCAACGACGCCGCCGCCACTGAGGAGGAAGCCGACGCTGATGATCTTGCCGGCGAAGAGGCCGCCAAAGCTGCCGCCGCAGGAGCTGGCGAGGGGTCTGGCGATCGCACTGACGACCCTGATGCCGCAGGAGCGCAAGGCGCTACACCGACCGCCGATCCCTCCGCCGCTACCGCAGCGCCAGGCTCCGAAGAGCCCCAGCCCGGCGCCTATTTGAAGGCCGGCGATGGCATCTTCATCAAGCTTCCCTGGGCGTCAAGCTCCAGGGCGCCGGTCGAAGGAGAAGCCTTTGATGGAGAATTGCTCGCCTCTGCTGGGCTGACGCTGGTTGACGCGCCGAGCAGCAGCAGCGGCGAGTCTGAGGAGGAGCAGCTGCTCCGGAAGCTGGTGTCGCTCTACCGCGCCCGACAAGCCAAGGTGGAATCCCGGGAAGCGCTTGTCGCGCAGGCGGGAGCGGACATCGAGAAGCGTGCAGAGGAGCTCCGGGAACGCAATCAGGAAGCTCTCCGGTCCCTGGCAAAGGAGCGGGAGGAACTCGCCGAGGCGCGGAAAGCCTTCCTCCTCGAGAAGGCTGAAGCCGAAGAGCAACATCGGCTTGCCGCTGAGGAGCTGTTTGCGCGGGAAGGCGAGCTGTCGTAGCGGAAGGTTAACCTTGACAGCTGCCGCGCGCGAGCTTGCCGCGCGTGAGCAAACATTTGGCGGGGCTCTCAAGGAAGCAAAGGACGCGGCCGCAGCTGCCGAGGCCGCCAAGAAGGAGCTGGAGACGAAGGTGACGCAGCTGGAGGCCGATCTCAAGACGAGCGGCGAAGAGCTTGCAGCGCTCAAACATGAGCGCGAGAAGGACGCCCACGCTCACGGCGAGCTGCAGGGCCGTCTCGTCGAGAAGGGCAAGGAGCTGAGCGCCGCCAAGGACTCCAACGCTGATCTCGAGTTGAAGCTGGCTACATTGACCCAGACGCTGGACAGCGCCAAGGAGCGGGAGGTGGCCTTGAAGGAGGAGATCAAGGCCAACGAAGCGCTGCTGACGAGGGCCGCCGAAACCCCGAACACCTTTAGGGAGACGGTGGAGCTCTGGACAGAGGGCCTCGTGAACATCGCTGCAGTCATTGACGGGGAGCTGGCGCAACTGGGGGTGGAGGACTTTGGGTACTCCTCCGATGAGAACCTCCAACCCAGCGCCAAGCGCACTCTATTCTTCAAAGGCGTGGCGACAGCCCTCCAGCAGCTCCGAGAGAAGATCCCAAAGCAGCTGGCCAACAAGTCGCGCACGATCTGCGCAAGAGTTCTGCAAAAGGTGTTGGTGAAGGTGGCCTTCCGCAACCCAGGCCTCAATCTCACCAACGTCCTCAAGAAGCTGCCGGCGGATGCTGATCTGGAAGCGCTCAAGGCCCTTGTCGCACCCATTGTGGACAAGGTGAATGAGGTCAAGAAGGTTGATGGCGGTCGTGTAGATTAGGCCGCCCGTTTCCTCCTTCTCTTGGCGCTGTTGGTCATGTTACGGGAACAATCTATTAGAGCCGCGACAAGCTATCTTGTAATTTAACTTTATTTTGGGTATCGACTGCTATGTTATTTCCTTTACTTGATTCCTTCCTTTGTATGTTTTTACCCTACGCTTTTACAGAACTTGCCGGTGCAGGCACCTTAGCCGCGAGCGCTGAGTGCAGGACGTCAGCAGCCTGCTGGCGGTGCCGCTACCGACAAGAAACCTTGTCGCAACTAGTCGCAGCACACTTAAGTTGTTGAGCGGACTCGAAACAAAGTAAGGGCGCAACTAGCTCCGAGTTGGTTCCTTCGCGCACAGGTTTTCCATACAAAGTACGGTCGTTCGAGGAAGATAACTTAAAATTTTTTAAAACTGATTGCTCAAACTCTAGCAACTTTGCTTTTCTATCGTTTGCTTCCCGGTAAGGCGAAACTTTCTTGAACGACACCTGGTCCACACCATTATCTTCTCCTTCCCCCCCGGCAAACTTGTGGGCGAGGGAACCTTCCCTTTTCTTTGAGAAAAAGAAAGAAGAGAAAATAAAGATATGGAGCCTTGCGGCTCGTTATTGCTTACCGGGGGTAGGTGCTGCACAAAGTGTCAGATAATACATGCAAAAAATAGAAAAGCATGAAATTGACAAGATGTGCGGAGCACATGAGCTTTATTTATGCACGGGGTCTGCGCCCGGCTTTGTACAAAGGGTTACATGCAACAGCGGCAAGGCTTGTACAAAAGGTGGTTGCTAGAACAGGTTCCGACAACCGCGCCTTACGGGTAAAACTTACGAAGATGCTCAATGTTCCAGGAGTTGCTCACCGGAAAGCCATCTTCGGTCTCAAGGCGGACAGCGCCAGGCCTAGTGACTCGTTTCACCCGGTAAGGGCCTTCCCACTTCGGCGTCAACTTGTTGGAATTCTTGGCGGACTGAACGCGCCGAAGAACAAGGTCGCCTTCCTCGAGACTTCTGGCATTAACTTTGCGGCTATGGTAGCGGCGCAAAGCTTGCTGGTATCGAGCAGCTCGTACAGCAGCCTGAAGACGGTCTTCCTCAAGGAGCAGCGCGTCATCTTGTCGCAGCTGCTCTTGCTCAAGCTCATCATAAGAGAGCACTCGAGGAGACCCGTATACGAGTTCCGTGGGGAGAACTGCCTCTACTCCATAGACTAGAGCGAAAGGTGTCTGGCCAGTGGCTCGATTTGGCGTCGTCCTGATCGACCAAAGAACCACCGGCAGCTCCTCGATCCAGTTCTTTCCGCACTTGTGCAGCCTGTCAAAAGTCCTAGTCTTGAGCCCGCGCAGCACTTCAGCATTTGCCCTCTCCGCTTGACCGTTGCTTCTCGGGTGAGCAACAGAAGCGAAGCAGACCTTGGCGCCAAGATCTTGGACGTACTACATGAAGGTGCGGCTCGTGAATTGTGTGTTGTTGTCGGTTATGATCCTGTTAGGGACTCCGAAACGGCAAACAATCGACCTGAAGAACTTGACTGCTGACTGTGCTGTCACCTTCCTCACTGCTTCCACTTCCGGCCACTTTGTGAACTTGCCGATTGCAACGTACAAGTACTCAAAGCCCCCGACAGCTCGGGGAAAGGGGCCGAGGATGTCGAGCCCCCAGATCGAAAATGGCCAGGATAAAGGGATCGTCTGGAGATTTTGAGCTGGCTGGTGTATCTGCTTGGAATGGAACTGGCACGCTTCACACTTGGTTACTTGTGCGGTTGCATCCTGGAGGGCTGTCGGCCAAAAGAAACCTTGCCGGAACGCTTTGCCGGCAAGTGCTCTTGCGCCAATGTGGTGACCACATATGCCTCCATGTATCTCCGCCAACAGCTTTTGTCCGTCTTCCCGGGGAATACACTTCAATTTCACACCATTGAGTCTTCTTTTGTATAGTGTGTCGTCGACAAACTAGTACATACTTGACTGCCGGGCTACTCTTTCCGCTTCTTCTTGCTCTTTGGGAAGTTCTCCTGTCTGAAGGAAACAGACAATCTGCTGTGCCCATGCTGGAGCTTGCGGCTCGACAACAAGGACTAAAGGCACATACGCTGCTGCAGGAACATCCGCTTCTACGGCGAGAACCTGCGGCTCAGCCGGAGCTTGACATTCCCCGGCAAGCTTGCCGGAGCAAAACTTGTCGGGAGCGTCTGCTTCAACGGAACAAACCCTATGGCTTGCCGGAGCAGACTGCTCCTCAGCACCTTTGGTGCTGATCTTGGGGACCTTCTTGGCGGCGGCTTCGGGAAGCTCTGCCGGAAAATAGTCACCAGAAATCAACTTCCTCTTCTTGCTCTGTCTAGTTGATGGCGTCACGGATGGTTGAGTCAGTTTGAGCACAAAGATCCCTGGTTCCACAGGTAACTTTAGTGCAGCGCACTTTGACAGGCCATCGGCAATGTCGTTCTGAGCTCTCGGAACATGTTCCATCTGTAGGCCGTCAAAGTGCTCTTCTAACTTTCTCACTTCATCAACGTAAGCTTCCATCAATGGACTCTGATAACTCTTGTTCACTTGGCGGACGAAAAGCTGCGAGTCACCCCTGATAATGAGCTTCTTGATCCCAAGGTCTGCCGCGATCCTGAGACCGGCAAGCAAACCTTCATACTCTGCGGAATTGTTTGTTGCTTGCTCCTTGGGAAAGTGCATCTGGACTACGTACTTGAGGTGCTCTCTGGTGGGCGCGACAAGCAACACGCCCGCACCGGCGCCTTGCAGTGAAAAGGCACCATCAAAGTACCTGAGCCACTCTTTGCTTGCTTCCTTGACGGGGATGCTCGTTTCTGGAATTTCTTCATCTGGTGTTGGCGTCCATTCTGCTATGAATTCTGCCAATGCTCGGCTCTAGATAGTTGAAGTGGTTTCAAACTTGAGGCCAAAGCTTGACAGTTCCAGTGCCCACTCGACAATCCTGCCTTTCGCTTCTGGATTCTGCAGTATCCTCTTCAGTGGAAAGCGAGTGACAACTGTGATCTCATGTGCTTGGAAGTAATGGTGCAGCTTTCTCGAGGCCATGAGAAGGCCGAAAAGCAATTTCTGCACACCAGAGTACCTTGACCTAGCCCCCTGTAGAAGGGAACTGACAAAGTAAACTGGGCGCTGCACCATTTTCTTCTGCACCTCCTCATGCACCTGCGCAGATCCACCCTTGTCGGGACCAGAGCTTGTCGGCGAAGCCCCCTGCTTGTCGCTGGATGCATCTGCCATGGTTGCCGGCTCATAATCCGCCTCCCTCTCCGCTACTAACGCAGCACTAACCACTTGATTGGTTGCCGCTATATACAGCAGCAACTTCTCTTGTGGCTTAGGTGCGACAAGTATTGGAGTGGAGGATAGGTATCTCTTCAAGTCCTGAAGCGCAGCCTCCGCTTCCGGAGTCCATTTCATTGGACCTGCCTTTTTCAAAATTTTGAAAAATGGCAGGGCGCGCTCAGCAGACTTAGAGATGAACCTCCTCAGAGCAGCAACACAGCCGGCAAGCCTTCGCACATCCTTGACGCGCTTTGGTGCTTCAATCTGCTCAATGGCCTTGATCTTGTCGGGATTGGCTTCAATTCCCCGCTGAGACACGAAGAACCCGAGAAGCTTGCCGGAAGGGACTCCAAACATACACTTCTCGGGGTTAAGCTTGAGGTTGATCTTGCGCAGATTTGCAAAGGTCTCGTACAAATCTTGAATCAACGTTGCCTTGTCCTTGCTTTTGACCACTATGTCATCCATGTAGGCTTCTACATTTCTGTGTATTTGTGGCTCAAAAGCGTCATGTACTACTCTTGCAAAAGTTGAACCAGCATTCTTCAAACCGAAAGGCATCCGTACGAAACAGTATGTGCCACATGGAGTGATGAATGCGGTCTTCTCCTCATCCTCTTCTGCCATGAAGATCTGATGGTATCCTGAGTATGCGTCAAGAAATGAAAGCAAATCACATCCGGCCGTGGAGTCAACAATCTGGTCAATGCGCGGCAAGGGAAATGGGTCTTCGGGACAAGCTTTATTGACATCGGTAAAGTCGATACAAAGCCTCCATTTCCCGTTTGCCTTACGCACGACTACAGGATTGGCCAACCACGTAGGATGGAGCACTCCTCTGACAAGGCCTGCTGCTTCCAACTTCTTGATCTCCTCTGCGATAAATTCTTGGCGTTCCACTGCTTGTTTCCTGACTTTCTGCTTGACGGGCCGCGCATGAGGACAAACGGCAAGATGGTGCTCGATTACTTTCCTGGGAACACCGGGGATGTCAGACGGTTGCCATGCAAAAACGTCGATGTCCGCCCGCAGGAAAGCAACGAGCGCGCTTTCCTATTTAGGGTCGAGCGTGGCACTGATGGTGAAGGTACCACCAGTGCCGTCCTCCTTGGCGGACACCTTCTTGGTCTCTGGTGAAGTTGTCATCATCTTCTTACACTTGCCAGTGGAGCTCGATGGTGCGTCCTCGACGGTAGCGCAGCACTCTGAAGAGGTGCGCTTGCTGGAGTGGGCATTATAGCTCTTGCCGGACTTGGTCTTCTTCTTCCCTCCGGGAGCTTCAGCGGCAAGTGTCTTGCGATCTGCTGCGGCTTCTGCTTCCTAGTAAATCTTGTCGGCGCAGATAAGAGCATCTTTCTTGTCGCCAGGGATAGAGATGGTACTTATCGGGCCTGGCATCTTTAGTATGTTGTATGCATAGTGAGAGGCCGCCATGAATTTGGCGAGTGCTGGACGGCCGAGTATTCCATTGTAAGGCAATGGAAAGTCAGCAACGTCGAAAGTGACCCTCTCAGTCCTGAAGTTCAACTCGCTGCCAAATGTTACCGGCAACGTGATCTTCCCCTTCGGCATGCTCCTTCCCGGGTTAATTCCTTGGAATGTGCCGGTCTCTTCGAGCTCGCTATCAGGGATTTGGAGTTTCTGGAGAACCGCAGAGGAGATCAGGTTTAAGCCGGCCCCGCCGTCAACTAGCATCTTTGTGACCTTGAGGTTGCGGATAGTTGGTGAAACCAACATCGGCAAGCACCCGACCGCAGTTATGCGATCAGGGTGGTCCTCAATATCAAAGATGATAGGCGTGCCGGACCATTTCAGAGGCTTGCGTGATTCGACGGGTGGTTCTGCCGCATTGACTTCCCGCACCCACTGCTTGAGTTGGCGGTGTGAAGTATGCAGAGAAGCACCGCCGTCAACGCACAAGACCTCTGTTGCTTTCTGGAACTCCTGCTCATCGGCCTCGTCATCATCCATATCTTCATCTTCGTCGTCATCTTCATCCTTGTCGCGGCCGCGGGGAGGTCTGTCTCCTTGCCGCTGCTTGGCTTTGCCGCGGCATCCTCCTCGGCCGGGAGGTTTCTTGTCGGATCCTCCAGTACCTTCTTGGGCCTTCTCCTTGTCGCGTCGCTCGTACTCAGCCTTCTGCTGCTCGACAAGCTGTTCGACCTTCTTGCAGCTCTGGAGATCATGGCCCTTGGTGCGGTGGATCTTGCAGTACTGCTTGCCGGAGCCGTCCTGCTTGTCGGCGGCCGCCACAGCTTCAGCTTCCATGGCGCCACCTCCGTTGCCGGACTGCTCAACGACTAGCACATCTTTGCCTTTCTTCTTCCTGTTGTTCCACCGCCGGTTTTTCTTCACTGTTAGATCCTCCTGCTCCTGCATTCTCTCCGGGGAGTTTCCTCCCTTCCTCAGCACGCGCACACTTGTCGGCCAGGGCATATAGCTCACTGACGTCCCTAATCTTGCACATCGCCATCTCCTCTCGCATCCTGCGGTTTCGCACGTTCTGATGGAACGCGCTGATGACCGCGGCAGGGTGGACATCTGGGATGTTGCGCTGTACTTGGCTGAATCTCTGAATGTACTTGCGCAGGAGCTCTCCTTCCTTCTCGGCGAGCAGATGAAGATCGCTCTCTTGGCCATGAGGCTTGTGGCCGCCTGTAAAGGCGCCGACAAACTGATGGCACAGATCTGCCCAGGAGGATATGGAGTTGTCCGGCAAGTGCATGAGCCAGGACCTGACATTGGGCTTGAGCACCAGCGGGAAGTAGTTGGCGAGGATCTTGTCGTCGCGCCCCCGGCAGCTTGCACCGCGATGGTGTAGATGCCGAGGAACTCCGACGGATGCAACTTGCCGTCGTACTTCTCTGGTACATCTAGCTTGAAGTTCTTCGTACTGGGCCACTGGACTTGCCGCAGCTCACGAGTAAACGCAGGGCAACCTACCGCATACGGCAAGTCACCTGGTTCCCCTGGCGCATGCATGTCGACAGCGGGCCCAGCGCGCTTGTCTGATTGATGCCGCGCTTCTCTTTGGCGCTCGATGCGAGTACGAGCGTCTTCTTGCTGTCGTTCGTGAAGTACTTGGCGCTGATCACGACGGGCTCGTGGATCTAATGACGCAGTGGAGTCGTCGTCGAGGTTGATCCGGCGAGTCGGCGATATTGGCCTTCGGGGTGGAGAGTGCATGGTGGTTGCACCCCCACCGGTCTTGTCGCCATCGGCTCGCACCTGGCAATCTTGCCGCGGCCGCGATGTATCTGGCTGCCGTGGAGTGTCGCCATTGGCGAAGCCGATGAGACTTTCAATGGTGGCCCTCCAATCGTCGATCTTGTCTACCGTTGGAGGGTAATCCAGGAGCAGTTGACCTCGGGCCAACGCTTCTTCTGGAGTCTTCAGTGGCGGCGGCGAACGGTGCGAGGAGCGGGATATGCTCGGACTTCCAACTGGGTTGGAAGGAGCAGTACCCCGTCCTGGCGACCGTATCTCGCTCGTGCCAGCATGTTGGCGGGCATGCTGGTCTTGAGCGCCCCGAGATCCACCAGCTCGATCTTGGTCCAACGCGCGTATGGTACTGCGAGCACCATGACGCTGTCAGTCCCGCGCCTCCTGAGATGGGCGCGGTGCATGTACGGACACCAAGGTTTGCGGGGCCTTGTCCTTGGACCTGGCAGCACCGTGAGCTCCCTCGTTGGCGCCCGTTCCTCCGCCGGCGTCTACCCCACCACCTGTCTACTCCGGTGGTGGTGGGATCGACGTGGATGGAGCAGCCACCTCCGAAGCCTTCTTCTTCGGTGGCATGTCGATGAAGAAGATGAAGATCTGGCTCGCGTGAACGTCGGATCAGGTTCACACAACCTCGACACCCCTACCTGGCGCGCCAAAGATGTCGTGGTCATGAACACCTATGGGGCAGGGCCCCTTTTCGGTCCGGCGGGGGGCGGAGATCGCACGAAGAGCGGATCGAGGCGAAGCACACAAGCGGTTTACCCAGCTTCGGAGCTCTCCGGAGAGATAATACTCCTACTGCTGCTTTGTGGTTTGTATTGTGTTCTTGCTCGGGAGCGCAAAGTGCTACAGTACACTTCGGCTGCTAACGAGACCGAGCGTGAGTGCTTTCTGGTTTCGAACCCTCCTCTACGTCTCGCATGGGCCTCCTTTTATATGTTCAAGGCGTCACCGACAGGTGGCAACGCATGCAAGGGTAAAAATGGAAAAGAGGTGCGGTTGGTACACCTACTTGTACAGTGCATCATACCTAACCCTGACGGCAGGGGACTAAGGCATTAAATGCCCGTCTGCGTCGCCCAAACAGTGCAGAAAAGTGACCGTTAGGGGCGCCACCGCTTGCCACGATGGTAATCTTGTCATCTCCGCTTGCCACCTCGCACCGCTGGCTGCACAGCCTCCCGCCACGCGCGCCTGGGAATGTCCCAGGGCGACACGTTGGTGGATGCGCTGGAGCACGGGTACAGAGTGGTAGCCTGCCGCGGCAAGCGCCTTGCCGCGGTCGTTGTCTTGTCGCGTCCGGAAGCTTGTCGCTTGCCGGGCCTTGTGATGCCTTGGTTGGCCTTCCCGGCAAGCTCCTCTTGCCGGGCGTCCGGAAGCTTGTCGCTCACCGGGCCTTGCCGGGACGTGCGGCGCGTCGCTGCAAGTTCCTTGAGATGCCTCAGTTGGCCTTCCCGGCAAGCTCCTCTTGCCGGGGCCTTGTTCTCTTTGGCTTAAACACTATGTTCTTGAATGGCTCCAAAGGAACCACGGAGGATCTTGGCGGTCACCCGGCAAGCCTTGCCGCGGGGCGCTGCGACTGCCCGTGCACAAGTTCAGGATACTATGGTACCCCTACTCTAGTACACCGACAACAGGAGAAGACATCATGGCGGTTTACGAGAATATAAGGAGATGTGCACATAATTTCTTTAAGTATTTAAGATTGACATCAACAGGTTCAAATCAATCTGGGGCCTAATGTTGGGGATATAACTACTGAGTGTAAACCGGCCAGGAGGGCCCGGTTCACCCTCAACTATATTGACGCCCATGAAGATCCAGAAGATGGCGTTTTACTAATGAAGCTTAGAGGCCCAGAGCCTAAAGGCGGATTAGGGCCCATAGTGGTAAACCGGTCCCCACTGACAGCACTGTTCCTGAAGCTAATGTGAATCCTGAAGCTTCTGTGATTCCGGTCCCCACTAATAGCATTGTTCCTCCCCCAAGGCCTCACACTATGGAAACGGCTTACAACTGTGACGGGGAGTTGGTCACAGTTTGCTGGCCAATGCTGGTTCCTCCCACTGGTCCTGGACCACAATATGATTATCATGTGGAGCAGTGACCACAAGTTCAGAAGCCAAAGCCCAGGATGCCAAGGCTTCCAGGTGCTGCTACATCACCAGGATCTTTTAGTGTCAATAGCTTCAGAGCACGCAATACTTTCTTTGACAAGGACAAGAACCCATACTTGAAGCCAAAGATCTCTTCAGATCGCTTCTGGAGCCATCAACAGCGCAACTATTACTCACGTGTCCTCTACAATCAAGAGAGAATATTTCCTCACATGCATCTTGATTGTGAAGCTATTGCTGGGCTCCCCTATCTTGAAGAAGCTCTGGACTGCTTTCGAGATGCTGGTCTTCTGCAATTTGTCACTGCCAAAGAGAACTGGAATGAAGAGCTTCTACTGTAGTTCTATGCTACTCTTCACATTCGTGGCTACAACAGGGATCCGAAGACATGGTTCCTCGAGTGGATGACAGGAGATGTGCTAAAGCTAAAGCTCAAGACATCATCGATCTTTCCTCCCTGCGCACTCCAGGCGAATTGTATGAGCCTGGTTGTCAGCGTCACAGAGAAGAACTGCAGAGCATTTTTCAGAGGCATGAACCCAATATGAGTCAGATGCTCAGCGTGATGAAGCCATTGCCTCAAGATGCAGAATATCCCAAGGAATTCTTTGTCCAGGACCTCGAGTACTTGCCCCGCATAGTCTATCATATACTGAGGCATACTCTATGGCCAATCAAGGGACATTCTTCTGTAGCCAAACTTGAAGGCACTATGAAGACTTTGGTATTCTATATTGTCAATGGCATCAGATTCAACTCCCAGGATTTCTTCATCAGATAACTTGCTGCATCTGGGATTGATCTGTTTGGCCTAAAGTTTTATGCTCCATGGGTAATGCGCCTGATCAAACTTCATTCTACTATCAACTATCAACCTTTAGCACGCAACCATCTTGTCTTTCTGCCTGAGGTTGATCTATCAGTTGAAGCCATCTACCCCGAGCCTGCCAAGGAGCCGCTATATCTTCATAATGTTGATCATCAAAGCTTCACTCAGCCAATAGAAGGAGTTCATGTACCAAATGCTGCTATTCCTGCTTATCCATTGGCTGGCACTGTGCGTATGCCTCATCGAGCAAATACCGAAGCCACTGCCAGTACAATTTCTCAAAGGCCTCGGAAGCGTTCTCGTGTACTCAATGACCGAGAGCTGCTTGTGGCTTTACATTAGAAGCAGGACAAGCACCATGACTAGTTGAAGCGTCAGATGCATAGTTTCTTGGTGGATGTCAATCGCATTCGCAACCTGGCCACCAAGAACTCATTTGTTGCCCATGAGAATGCACGGCGGTCCTAGAAGAGCCTCACTTTGTTGTGTTCTGAAGACGATCTTCGCGCAGATGGCTTCACTGAGAGCTTTGATACGTCTATAATTTTTGATTGCTCCATGCTACTTTATCTACTGTTTTATTCAATATTGGGCTTCATTATCCACTTTTATATTATTTTTGGGACTAACCTACTAACCGGAGGCCCAACCCAGATTTGCTATTTTATGCCTATTTCAGTGTTTCGAGGAAAAGGAATATCAGATGGAGTCAAAACGGAACGAAATCAACTGGAGAAGTTAATTTTGGAAGGAAACCAACCAGATGGGCTTGGAGTGCATGTCAGGGGATCCCCGGGCTGCCCACGAGTGTGGGGGGCGCGCCCCTCCCCCCTGGGCGCGCCCCCTACCTCGTGAGCCCCCTGGAGGTCCACCGACGTACCCCTTTCACCCATATATACCTACGCACCCTAAAATTTCCAGAACAGAAAATAGATCGGGAGTTCCGCCGCCGCAAGCCTCTGTAGCCACCAAAAACCAATCGGGACCCTGTTCCGGCACCCTGCCGGAGGGGGATCCCACCACCGGAGGCCATCTTCATCATCCCGGCGCTATCCATGACGAGGAGGGAGTAGTTCACCCTCGGGGCTGAGGGTATGCAGGGCCGGTCCTGATGG